>NW_012117588.1:439946-460748 GCF_000951035.1 Colobus angolensis palliatus | reverse complement strand
AATTCTCCTGTCTCAGCCTCCCGAGTAGCTGGGATCACAGGCATGCACCACCATGCCCAGCTAATTTTTGTATTTTTAGTAGAGTCAGGGTTTTGCCATGTTGGCCAGACTGGTCTGGAACTCCTGACTTCAGGTGATCCACCCGCTTCTGCCTCCCAAAGTGCTGGGATTACAGGCATGAGCCACTCCACCTGGCTCTAATTTAAAATCAAAATTTCTCCTCAAAAGATGCTTAACTTTTGGGACCATCAAATTTATTTGACTATTGTTCCTTGGCTATTGTACACAAATGATGCTTGCTTTCTTTTCTATCTTCCATTTTGTTAGAGTGTTTGTGTGAGTTTTTCAGATGGACACCACAGTCAATGACAAATGGGTATTAACAAATTAGTTACACAATAGTGTTAAAACTTCAGTTCACAATATGCACACTTTAAGACTTCAGGGTTTTTGCTATGGAAAGCATTAAGACTAGCATCTTCTATGACTGTGTGTTCAAAACTAGAGCAAACTTTCCCTCTCTTCCTCATAGTAGGTTTAACATCTACTTCCCCATTTAAAAACTTCCGAAAGTCTCAAAGCTCCCTCATGGCAGCAAGGGTGAACCTGGCTGGGGAGGAGAAGACAAGGGTTGGCAAGCATGTAAAGATGACTCATGCCAGAAGTGCTGGCCGCAGAAGGAACCATCACTGGGTAGGCAGTGAGACTGCTGGCTCACTGCCACTGGCTATAAGAGACTCCCAGCCTCATTACCCCACCCTGGCAACGGAATCAAATAAAGCCAAGTTCCTGTTGTACCTAGATGCAGACAGGAGAAAAATGGGGAAACAGGCCAACTGCTAGAAAAATGATTCTCATGCAATGAACTCGACCTATTGCTTCCCAGGAGATCTGCATTTCTTTTCTTAAAACACTCTTCTAACACATTTGAGACAATCTAAAGACCAAGCACGTCTTGAGAGCATTCTCCTTAATGACAGTGTGGTGGAGCAGGCAGAATTCAGGCACTACAGTCAGAAGGAACTGGGTGCAGATGCTGGCTCCTTAATCTACTAATAGACCTTGGGCAAGGCTTTAGTCTTTCAGAGTCACAGTTTCCTCAAGTATGAAATAGGGGGAAATGTTGCTCATTTTGAGGACCTATTGTGAGGATTAGAAAATAATATGTGTTCCTCATCTTCTTTTTCCTCTTCCCTACCCTCTCTTTCCTTTTACATCCTCTTTCCCCTTTCCCTTCTCTCCCTTCCTGTACAATTTGGTGCTAAAATCATAAGGTGCATCAGAACAAGGCAGCCCTCCATGCCTTGGGGTGGGAGTAGCTAAGGAGGTCCAGAATAGGAAGTTGAAGCCCAAACAGGGTGAGGATGCATCCATTTAAGACGGACTGCCTGGCATAGAAAATCAGAACCCATATGGTGTGAGGAGGGCATCCAAGCTGAACCAGGCTGGCATGTGATAACAGAGCCTGGAGAGTCTTAGTGGGTTTGGATTTGTGGGGAGGGAGTCTATGCACAACAGGTCAAGAGTGGCTCTGTGACATCCACAGCTGGATTGCCCTTTGTTACCACATAGGCTGATTAGCCGAGTTTGCTTTTTCATACATTTAGAAAGCAAATAGCTAAGCACCTTGACAGCTAGCACAACAAATGCATGTCATAATAAGCAATTATTGATCAGGGAGACATTTTTATGGTGTTTTGGGAGTAACTGAATTATATGCACTGATGTGTTTGAATTTTAATTGTTTACCAGTTCACTGGGAGTAAAATATGGAGTAATAAAACAGATGATACCCCATTCCTTGATATCCCAGCTCTCCTTGAGCTCGACCTTCCTCCAGAATTACCTTAATCACCCCAGATGAAAAACAAAGTCTAAAGGCTTTTATGATGCTGCCCATAACACTCATGAAATGTTTCACTGTCTCTGGCAAGAATAAATATAGTATGTAAACAAGTTTAATTACTTAAGAGTTCAGCTCTCCACCAAGCATCAAAAACATTCTCAAGTTTATCCCTCTTTGCTTCATTTAGAGAAAATGACATAGGAAGTAAAGCGTAAAATAGTTAATATCACCCAAAAGATGTCATCAAATATTAATCCACACAAAGTTATCAAAATATGCAGCTATAAGGTGGGACAACCAAGCAAACATGGCACCATGCTAATCAGTAAACCAGGAACCATTTTCAAAAGTCATGGGGAGAAAAGCACTATTGTTTTTAGAACAAGGACACCAAATTTGGTGCTATAGACATGAATGATAGAATAGAAATCGTTTAATAAATCTTCCAGTCTAAGTAACACAAACATTTCAAGTAAGAAAATACATGTCCTCCAATATACTGGAGATCATGTATTGCACATTTTTGTGTAACTTAATCTTTCTCTGTTAGGTTTAAAAGGAAATCTAAAAATTTCCTCTATCCTTCATGGGCAGCATTATTTGTATGATTTAAATGTCTCAATTATAGAACTTGAGTGGCAAATGCCCTATAGAACGATGAGAGTGGGAGGGAACACAAATGGTCATTACTCTACTCCTCTACCCCCTAAGTGGGATTCAAAACCATTACCACAGTTAGCAAGGACATAAAAGCCTATCTCTAGATATTATAGATAAATGTAATATCAGCAAGGAGATAATTGAGGAATAAAGGAGCTAACTAAATCAGTGTTTGACTGCATGGTTCTGGATAACAAAAGCATGTCCTTAAAATGCAAAGGGACTTCATTAAGTATGGTCCTCCAGAGGAAGGCAGGTCGCCCCCTCCATGGCGCATTCAATATATGGGAGAGAATTTTGTATTCATTCCTTTGACATGCTAATATAAGTATGTTTTCTGATATGTACTACTTAACAAATATAATAGCTAATATTTACTGAATTATTATTATATATGCCACCAAAGTATTTCACTTGGAGGGAATATTTGGGATAAATGGAATTGATTTCTTCTAATTTAATGATCCAAGGCAGATTTTACATCACGGGCACTATAGTGCCAGCACCACCCAAGGACACTCCCATGTCCTTTTGTAGTCAGCCCCCTTCCCCACTCCCAGACCCTGGTAACCATGGACCTGTTTTCCATTGCTGTAGCTTTATCTTTTCCAGAATGTCAGATAAATGAAATCATGCAGTTACCTTTTTTGTCTGGCTTCTTTTTTTTTTTTTTTTAAAACAGAGTCTTGCTTTGTTGACCAGGCTGAAGCGCAATGGCATGATCTTGGCTCACTGCAACCTCTGCCTCCTGGGTTCAAGCGACTCTTCTGCCTCAGCCTCCTGAGTAACTGGGACTACAGGCACGCACCACCACGCCCAGATAATTTTTTGTAGTTTTAGTAGAGACAGGGTTTCACCATGTTGGTCAGGCTGGTCTGGAACTCCTGACCTCAAGTGATCCACCCACCTCAGCCTCCCAAAGTGCTGGGATTACAGGCATAAGCCACCACGTCCGGCCTTTGTTTGGCTTCTTTCACTTAGCATACTGCATCTGAGATTCATCCATGGTGTTGTATATATCAATTATTTGTTCCATTTCACTGCTGAGTAGTATTCCATTGCATGGACTTACCAGAGTTTGTTTACTACCCAACTGAGTACAATCTGGGTTTTTTCTAGTTTTTGGCAATTACAAATAAAACTGCTAAACTACTATATTTGCATACAGGTTTTTAGGTAAATATTCAAGAGTGGGACTTATGGTTTTATGGTTAAGTGCATATTTAACCTGGATTTTAGAACACATAAGGAAAGGAAATTTGGTGATAGGAAACTGTATTCAGAAAGTAGGTGTAATAGCTTCCAGATTAAAATAATAGCCTGTAATCCCAGCACTTTGGGAGGCTGAGGCAGGCAGATCACCAGGTCAGGAGATCAAGATCACCCTGGCTAACACGGTGAAACACCATCTCTACTAAAAATACAAAAAATTTGCCTGGCATGGTGGCGGGCGCCTGTAGTCCCAGCTACTCAGGAGGCTGAGGCAGGAGAATGGTGTGAACCTGGGAGGCGGAGCTTGCAGTGAGCCAAGATCGCACCACTGCACTCCAGCCTGGGTGACAGAGTGAGAGTACATCTCAAAAAAAAAAAAAAAAGAAAAAGAAAACACTGAAAGAAGACTGGAGGAATTTAAATTTTATTTTAATAAATAATATTCTGCACTGACAAGAATATGGGAACACACCAGTTTCATGCCCAGTTGGTAATGGAATGAAATAGCATGACTTTTCTGGAGAAGAATTTGGCAGTACTTATCAGAGCATACTATGTACACTGGCTTCATTTCTGCCCTCAGAAATATTCACACACCTGTGTAGGGGCAAATGTGCAGAGATGTTTGTTTCGGTATTATTTGCAATTATGAAAAATGGAGACGACCGAATGCTCATTTAGTTTCAATAATTTATGACTCATTCCTTCACCCTTTCAATACTAGGCAGCATTTCAGTAGAATGGGATATAGCTCTGACATGGACAGTTATTTTTTAAAAAGTTTGTAATACATAAATACATACATGAATACACATATCTTTATGTGAAAAATATAAATAGACAAATATTTTTTGTGAGGGTGTGAAAAGATCTGGAAGCTACACAGCTGGGCTTTATACAGTGAAGAGTGAGTTAAGGGAAGGGTAGGATGCTGGTAAGTAGTGAGGCATGAGATTTGCCTTTTCCTTAATGCACCTCCATATTACTTGATTTCTTTCAAAACAATCATCCATTATTTGGCACATAACCAAATTAAAGGAGAGCTAAATAATCAATCACTAATTAATAAATGGCCAGCAACCCCTATTGCATCCTCTTCCGACTTTCTAGTAAACCACTTATGAAGACACAGAAAAAATGGAAACTCATCCAAATGAAGAGATAACTTAATGCCTGAATCTGGACAGAACCTCTGTGGATCAGATGGAGCTGGAAAGAGAAGGATGTACCAAACTTTGTCTCCCCAAAGGCGAACTCACTGAATAAAGATAAGAAGGTGTTGTACACCTTCCTGCCCATGAGTCCCTGGTCAGTGTCTATACAGAAATCTGAATTCTCCTTCTTCATAGTAGTGGCTTATCTATGAAGGCATCACAGCTTCCACTTGGCTTCATTTATATGAATCACCACCTTCTCCTTGCCCTTCTCCTTCTACCATCATTCTAAAACAATACAGATACAACTCACAGAAAACAACAAGCTAAAAATGTGCTATGTGAGGTTGGGAGATGAAGGGCATCTGGCAATAGTGTACTGGATTCTCCCCACAGATAAAACACGACAGATGCACATAGAGACAGAATGATCCCTGGGAGGAGTGTGTGCTAGGAATTGTAGTTGTCATGGGCAGAGTGTTAGATTCAGAGTGCAAGAGAATCAGGCAGAGGGCTAGAAAGAGATGCATCTTTTCTACAAGAAAGCTTGTCGGAAACTGACAATGAGTTCTGAAGTTGTACACTTCTCCTGTCCACTAGCTGACCTTTGGGAAGGGAACTGCTCCATTACACAGGGGTGCAGAGAACTGGGCCAGTGGTAATCCCATCCCTAGAATGTTGCCAAACATAAAGTTAAAACAGATATTCCTTTCTTTTTGGGGGGAACAAGATGCAAAAACTTGCATAGAATAAATATATGGATAACCATTACTTCTATAGAAAAGATAAAAACAAATGGAGACACATAAGGGAACAGAAGCAATAGTCAAGTGGCTAATGGTCCAGATTAATGCTTTAATCCCAAACTCTTAGAAAATAATAAGTTTGTGAATCAAATTTTAAGCATGATGCCAAAATTAAATATCATAAGGAAAAATATTAATATAGATTTACTGATACAAATAATTCTGAATGTTAAAAATTAAAAACAACTTTAAAAGACAAAAAGCACACTGGGGAAGACATTTTTAATACATGATAGACAAGGGTTAATATATTTAACAAATAAAGTGCTTATAAAAATACACCAGGCTAGACAAATACATTAATAGAGATGCACAAATTTCATGAATAAGCAGAGCACCAGGAAAAATAAAAAATGGCCAAGAAACATACAGAAAAAAGATACCTAATCTAATAATAAAAGAAAATGAAAATAAAAGACAACCTTTTAACAAATAAAATTGGAAATGTTGATAAATGATAACATCTAATATTCTTGAAGATTCATCCATATAGTGTCAACAATTAATCTTTTTTTATTTTTATTTTTTGAGACGGAGTTTCACTCTTGTTGCCCAGGCTGGAGTGCAAGACGCGATCTTGGCTCACCACAACCTCTGCCTCCCGGGATCAAGTGATTCTCTTGCCTCAGCCACCCTGGGATTACAGACATGCACCAACATGCCTGGCTAATTTTGTATTTTCAGTAGAGATGGGGTTTCTCCATGTTGGTCAGGCTGGTCTCGAACTCCCAACCTCAGGTGATCCACCCTTCTTGGCCTCCCAAAGTGCTGGGATTACAGGCATGAGCCATTGTGCCCGGACTTTTTTTTTTTTTTTTTTTTTTTGAGATAGGGTCTTCCTCTGTTGCCTGGCCTGTTGTGCAGTGATGCAATCATCACTCACTACAGCCTTGACCTCCTGGGCTCAAGTGATCCTCCTGCCTCAGCCTCCTGAGTAGTTAGGACTACAGGTGCATGTCACCACACGTGGTTAATTTTTTAATTTTTATTTTTGTAGAGACGAGGTATCTGTATATTGCCCAGGCTGGTCTTGAACTCCTGGGTTCAAGTGATCCTCCTATCTCAATCTCCCAAAGTGCTGAGTGAGATTATAAATGTGAGCCACTGCGCCCAGCATACTGTTTGATCTAGCATTCCAAATCTTTAAATTTATGCATATCCTTTGACACAGAAATTCCTCTTGTAGGAATTTATTCCAAAGAAAAACATCATAAATATGTACAATTTTTTTGTGAGAAGGATGTTGTTGCATTTTAAGTACAACACTGAAAAGTAAGGAATTGTCTAAATATTAAAATTGGTTAAATAAATTTTGGTATAAATATATTATGCAATAGTTAATCATTGCATTGAGGAAGAATATTTAATAGCAAAGGGAGAGAATCGCTCTTTACGGTGAAAACTGAAAATGCATGTCACAAAAATGATATTATAATCTTATTTAGTTTTCATACAAACATATACCAAAAAACCCAACACTACTCAAAGGACAGACATCAAATGTTCATGATGATTATCTGTCTAGAGTGAAACAGAGTGATTTTTGTTTCATAATTATTTCTAAAATTTCTACAACAAGTATTCCAAAAAGAGTCATTTTTTTCTCTTACATTTGTGCAAGATCAAGAAAAATCACTACTCCAAGAAGCTTGCATTGCTATGAGAAATGAAAAAGTGGGCAAGCCCGAAATAGAAAATAAATCTGAAAACCAAATGTATCAAAATGGACCTTTCTATTTGTTGTTCCTTCTCAGATTTTTTTAGATCTTTAATGTCCAGAAAGTACCTCTAATGATAGCATTTAAAAACTTGAGAACAACTTGTTCTGAAATCTTTATTATCAGCAAACCATAATTTTACTTGACTGCCCAGCGAACTTTGTTTTCCATTCATATTAGAACAGATGATGGATTAGCATCTAACTTTCTCTTAATAACTTTTAATAACGAATGCTTTCTCTTTTTCTGCTGCTGAAAATGTATGCATATTGACATTATTCCAGAAAACCTCAGCACAAACTCAATGGCACCCTTCCAGGAGCTGGATAAAACCCAATCCTCAAAGTCTTTCATCATTTACCCCATAGAACAGTAATTCTTACTGTGGTATAGGAGGAGTGAGGCTATCAGAATTTTAAACTACTAATGTTTTGTCAAAGGTTCTGTAATGTGTCTCTAGTGGCGTGTGCCCTAATCTGTAGACAGTCCACATCTCACTCCCCAACACGTACACCCATGCAGATTGAGAATTTCAATGGGCATAGAGGTTTCTCATGAAAGAGTGCTGTCCAGCTCCATGGCATGGAGAGAAAAAGCTCAGAAAAATGTCACAGAAGGTTTGATTAATCCAGGAGAGAAAGATCCCTTACTGGAAGGCCAGAAAGTAATTTATTTCTTGGTCATAAACTTGAATACCACCTCTGAATCTGAGGCCAGGTTTCAATTCATTTAATTTTTTCCCCCTAGGACTTCATCAGAATTAGAAGAAAACAAAAAGGCTCTATTCCAGGTGCCCAATCTTTTGGCTTCCCTGGGCCATACTGGAAAAAGAATTATCTTAGGCCAAATATAAAATACACTAACACTAACCATAGCTAATGAGCTAAAAAAATCGCAAAAAAAAAAACATCTCCAATGTTTTAAGAAAGTTTATGAATTTGTGTTGGACCACATTCAAAGCCATCCTGGGCTCCATGCTTCCCATGGGCTAGGGGTTGGGCAAGCCTGCAGTCTATTCTTTACGTTTAAAATAGAACTTTCTTTCTCAGTAAGTGAATGGATAAATAAACAATGGTATAGCCATGAGATGAAAGATATTCAGCAATAAAAAAAAATGAGCTATGAAGCCACAAAAAGACATTGAGGAATAAGGTGAAATTACGGAGACAGTAAAAAAGGAAAAGGGGTTGCCAGGGAGGGAGGATGAACAAGTGGAACACAGAGGATTTTTAGGGCAGTGAACCGATTCTATATGATACTGTAAAGGCAGATACATCAAAACCCATAGAATATACAACATAAAAAGTAAACACTAATGTAAACTATGGACTTTAGTTAATAACAACATATCCATACTGGCTCAGCTACTGTAACAAATGTATCACACTAAAGTAAGATGTTCATAATAGGGGGAACTGTGTGTGTGATACGGGGTGGGGATAAGGAGGGAGTACATGAGAACTCTATTTTCCATGTAATTTTTCTGTAAACCTAGAACTGTTCAAAGCATTAAGAAATATTTAAAAACTAACAATATAAAATTAATATTTATATATAAAAAGTGGAAAAAAAGTAACTTACTTTCGGTTCACAATTAGCCACTCCCGGATGTAAGTCTGAACACAGTCCCTGACATGAGGGTCCAGTTCAACCCTAATGAGGTAGAAAATGAAATAAACACACGTTATTACTGGGTAAAAACAAAACAATCCCTTATCATAAGCAAGGAACATGATATGAATTTAAATCCTTATCAGTGAGAATGCTTAGGATGTTCTTGCCCAGTCATTCCAAATGTCTGAAGTATTCCTGAGGCAATAAACATTTTTACTTTGATGAGACAAACATGTTGGCATTTTTTGCTTTGTGGGTTTTCTTTATTATAGAGAATCATGCTAAATTATAACTATCCCTGAAGGCATTCTGACACAAGACAGGTAGAACTAGCTGTAATCAAATACAAAACAAGGAAAATAAGTATAAATACCTATCTCTGACAGGGTAATTTGGACATATTTTTTATGCATGTGTAACCTTGTTAGGACACGCATGTTCTCCTTTTTGAAAACCAGCAAAAAGAACAGTTGTCTTATGCTTTGACGAATTTGCAAACACTGGCTTTGGTTGGTGATCATTAATTCAGTTGGTTCCTGTCATGTCTGCTTAAGGAATGCACCATGAGCAATACTCTTCAAGTGCTTCAGAGTCTTGAAATCAGAAATAACAATCGTAGCAAAGCTTTTTGCTATTGTTGCTAATGCATTAGTACCAGAAATAAATGCTTAATAATAAGGCTTAATAATAAGGCTTAAATGCGACAAGCCTTAATTTTCTCATTTGTAATAAGGAGGTAAGAAAGGAGACATGCTGTTAGTATTAGATAAAATACTGTGAAGATTACACATGTAGTCTCTGGGCCCTAACTGCCCAAATCCCAGTTTCATCCCTTATAGCTATGTGACCACGAGTCAGTCACTTAACCCTTCTGTGCCTCCGTTTCCTCACCTTAAAGCCGTTAGAGTAGTAAGAGTGTCCCTTTTAGTAGACAGCTTTGATGAAGATTAAATCAGTTAGTATGCAAAGTGCTTAGAAGACTGCCTGGCACATAATAAGATGCATATATGATATTAATAGTTTACACTTACTATACATTATGCACTGAGGCAATCACTTTATATGTATTAATTCAGTTTATATGATTAATTCTCAATCAGCACCATAGGGTAGGCATTACTATTACTCTCACTTTGCAGAAAAATGAGATGGTAAGGATCTTGTTCTGAGTCATGCAGCAAGTGGTGGGGCAGGGACCTGAATCCAGGCAGCTCACCTGTAGCGTTCATGTTTTTCACTATCACGCCATCACAGCTCAACATAAAGTTCTGGGCTAGGCACAGGGTGTTCAACAGGAGTCAGCTATTGTTTACTCTGGTGTGATGATGATACTTTTCCCTGCCTTAATTATACAGAAGACTTTTTGGCAACAACTGAAATAGTAGAGGTTGTCTTAAAGCCATCAGACAGGTGTGTTACCTATAAATTCTTTTGACAAGGTAATAGTATACTAAAAAACTGATGCTAAGTAAAAAAATTACCCTCCTTATCAAATTTCAAAAAAAAAAAAAAACCCCACTCCTCCTTCCTCTAAATTCATTGTACTGTTTTTTGTTTTTGTTTTTTAAGAAAAAGGGTCTCACTATTTTGCCCAAGCGGAACTCAAATTCCTGGGCTCAAGTGATCCTCTTGCCTCAGCCTCCCAAGTAGCTGGGACCACAGGAACAAGCTGGGGTGACTGGCTACTGTAAGCATTTTAAACAGTTTTTTCCAAGATTCTGACCATATTTGGAAATATCCATTAATTTTACATAAATGAATAAATTAAGTGATTCTTCACTAAAGATGAAAATAGTAGGTGTTAACTTATATTAAAGTCATACCTGAATAAATGGACTGAAAATGGGGGAGTATGTTTCCCAAAAATGACAATGTTTTTGTTTCCTGGAAAGTGTGTAGTTTTAAAACATCAGAGCCACACATATGGTCAGTTCTCCTATGTGAGTGAGAACTGTCTGAAGAAGACAGCAACGGTTCACAATAATGTCACCCCATTATCATGCAACCTCCTTAAACTGTGATGAAATAAAATCCAAAGTAGAACTAGAATATCTCAGAGTAAAGAGGGCAGGGGCTGTGTGTCAGGATCTTCTTTCTGGGACCTTCTGGGGAAGATGAGAAGGTAGAACCTGTCCAGGAGGATATGAATCTTAATTTGGCTTTTAAAATAAATGTAAACAAAAGTTTATCCTAAACCTCCAAAGAGACATTACTTTTTCACATTTTGGAAGCAACAGGAGTTTCATTTAGCTACAATTCCACAGTGAGTTTGATACCAAAAGCTAATGTCCATGCCTATAAACATATAGAATACCAACTATAGAAACTCAAGCCCTAATCAGTTATTCACATATTTATTCTACAGAGCTCTCCCCACTGTTTCAGCGCTGCATGACACTTTCTTCAGAAGGACTTTGACTTATTCATCTTTTTATCTCAGTATCCAGAACACAGTAGATGCTCAATAAATGTGGGTTTACCTTATGTTTCTAACTTGATCCAGTCTCATAACTGTAAGCAATTAAAATGCTTCTAGATGGAGGCATTTCAGAAGTTATTATTAAAAGTCTTGACATTTTTACAAATGGAGAAACCGAGGATTTGGGAGGTCATGTGACTCAGCCAAGGTGACTGAGCTGGCAGCCAGGTGGTCTGGCTCCAGAGCCTGCACTTTTAACCTCCTCTTGAGCATTTCATTTGGTTCCCCTGCATCCCTTGCACTGGCTTAGTCTCCACATAGCTTTTCAAAAGCTCTGGCCAAACTAATTGCAAAACTACCTATACTTAGGTGATGATATCATATAGCTGTCCCACACATTTGAATGGATTGAGTAATTTTATTTATTTTTTAAGTTCAGATCGAGGGCATCTCCCCCACCCGCTTATTGAAAACAATCATGACGATCCCAATCACATCTACATTTTAGAAAACTATTTACCCTTCCTCCGGCAAAGAGGGCTGCAAAGTCCTACATTCCTTTGGTGTGAACACCACGTCCAAGTCATCATCAGTGAAGTCCCCGAGCTCCTGGGCAAGCTGCACATCCAGGCTGTTCAGGTGTGACATCAGAAGTCCTTCAAAGTCCACCGGCTCCACAGGGTCATAAAACTGAGGCTGGAGGGGCAGGGAAAAGGAAAAGCAGGTTCTCACCAGGTTTTCTGGTAAAAGCACAAAGGCAGTAGTAGATGTTTGCCTTGCCTTCCTTTGACTTAGTAAGTACTTCGCTCCTGGCATAAAACACAGCGACTCTTTGGAGGAGCTGTCAAACACAGAAGTAGTGATATGGAAAAAAATGCAGCACAGAAAGTCAAGTCATAACACGGTGAATAATTAAAATCACACCCCAAGGCGAAATTTTTCTCTCCTTAATTGCAACTTGATGAGGAATCCTGAGGAGATCCAAAATGAGATCACAAAGCTTCGCTGAATTTTTATAATTTCTCCCACAAAAGCTCTCCAAGGCCATGTTTTGTTTACCCAAATACAGTGAAGTAGGGAATGGAGACAATTTTCCAGAAATCCAGGCAAACTCAACACTGCTTGGCTGAGTATTTAGGCACAGTGTTTCTTTTGGCCTAAGTTACGCTATACATTGGTTCTCAAAAGCACGTCATATATAATCATAGCTGACAGCAAACACCAAATGTTTTGGTGGCTGAAACAATCCAGGGCAGTGATTTCTAAATGTCACTGGGTTGACTGGTGTTGGTCTGGAAGAAATTTCCACTGGACTGCAGCTATGCAGGCAAACTCAGGGCAATCTGCTGAGTTTTCATATGGCTAAATTTACTCACTTTGAAAGAAGTGTTCTTTGCTCTTCAATTTTACCTTCCACAGTTGGAGAGAGGGGGAATAAAAGACATAATAGAAGTTGATGGTAATTATAAAAAGTTCTTATAGTTGATAAAATTAAAAGTTGGCAACCTTTGTCAGTCCTCAATTAAAATATATTTTCTTTTCTGTGAAATCCAAAGACTTAGGAATGACCGCCCTAAGAAAGTAAAAGAATCACTTAGATCAAGTAGATTTGTGTCACAATAATAGCAGCTCTACGAAATGTTCATTTATGGCTGAGTCTTTGGAGTCATCAGCCCAAGGTGGGGCTGGGGGGCGGGGAAGTTACTGTTTTTCTCTATCTCTACCCTCCAGTGGACCAACAAAACAAATATCTTGGATTCTTTACTTGCACTGCCTTGATGGGAGACAAGGGCAGATCCAAAGGAAGTACTAACGAAACCGGTTTTTCATCCCTTTGAAACCATATACCAATAAGGGCTTCAAGTTGGAGGGGAGAGACAAAGTGCTGCTGAAGAGGCAAGAGGAAATCAGATCAGAGAATGGAGATGTGGCATGCCCCATCCCCTCCCCACTCTTGCTGTCCCTGATGATGGAGGAGTCATGAGTGACGTAAGTTAGGGAGTGAGGACGAAGCCACAAATTAGGCGAATGCCCTATTTCCTGTCTGTGATTTTTTTTTAACTTTTAGGTTTGGGGGTACATGTGAAGGTTTGTTACATAGCTAAACTCATGTCACGAGGGTTTGTTGTACAATTATTTTATCAGCCAGGTATTAAGCCCAGGACCGGATAATTATCTTTTCTGCTCCTCTCCCTCTTTGCACCCTTCTTCACCCTCAAGTAGACCCCAGTGTCTGTTGTTCTCTTCTTTGTTTTGGTAAGTGCTCATCATTTAGCTCTCAGTTATAAGTGAGAACATGCAGTTATCTGGTTTTCTATTTCTGCATTAGTTTGCTAAGGATAATAGCCTCCAGCTCCATCCATGTTCCCGCAAAAGACATGATCTTATTTTTATGGCTGCATAGTATTCCAAGGTGTGTATGTACCACATTTTCTGCACCCAATCTGTCATTGATGGGCATGTAGGTTGATTCCATGACTTTGTTATTGTGAATAGTGTTGCAATGAACATTCACGTGCATGTGTCTTTATGGTAGAATGATTTACATTCCTCTGGGTATATACTGAGTAATGAGATTGCTTACTTACATTATCCTATGCCATGGCAAAGGAGGGCAGAAAAGAAGGTGACAGGACAACCTCAATAGCTGACAGCAAAGCATTCCCCTCATTTCCTAGGGTTTCCAGGTGCTATGAGAAGAGACAGAGTCAGTTCCCTTGGCTCTGACTGGGAACCTGAAGGTCAGCTGAAGGGATGACTATAGTCCTTACAAGGGTGCCTCTCCAAATGAAACAACAGGGACCAGGAGGCGCTAAAGGAGCCAGAGATCAGCCTGTGCAGGAGCCAGATGAGACTGAGTTTGCATTAGGACACTGGTGAACTCTGCCAGAGAAAACAACAGACACCATCTATGCACAAGACAAATGCATCTGCCAATCTGCCACAGACACCTCCACAAGAACAACCCCACAGGATAAAGAGGACTCTCCCAGCCCACCCAACCACTACATGGAATACAGAGTTTAGAGTCAGGATTGAATGACTTCTATACGAAATAATGAAACTGCATTTTTTTCCAATCCCAACCTCATTACTATAAAGTTTATACCCATTTAAGTAATAATTATTCAGCATTACGATGTGCAAAGCAATTGGACTAGGATTGTCTCATACAACCCTCACTATAACCCTGTGAGGTCTGCATTCTTACTGCAAGTTGAGTTCAACTGGTGTTTCAGAATTTTGAATTTTTCGTATCATGTCATATTTACATATATATAACGAGATATCTAGGGGATGGAACCCAACTCTAAACATCAAATTCATTAATGTTTCATAGACACCTTATACACACAGCCTGAAGGTAATTTTATACAATATCTTTAATAATTTTGTGCCTGAAGAATTCTATTCAATCATAACAAAGAATGAAATCATGTCTCTTGCAGCAATATGGATGGAACTGGAGGTATTATCTTAAGTGAAAAAACTCAGAAACAGAAAGACAGATATCACACGTTTTCATTTAGAAGTGGGAGCTAAATAATGTGTACACATGGACATAGAATGCTAGACATGAAAGGCTTGGAGAAGTGGGAAGGTGGGAGGGGGTGAGTGATGATAGATTACTTAATGAATACAATGGACGCTATTTGGGTGATGGAGACACTAAAAGCCCAGACTTTACCACTTGCAGTATATTCATGTAGCAAAACTGCACTTGTATCACTTAAACTTATATGAATAAAAGAAAGTATTGTGTGTATGAAACAGTGTTTTAACTGTATTTTGACTGTGTCCCATCATGTGAGGTCAGGTGTGGAATTTTCCACTTATGGAATCATGAAGGCACACAAAAAGTTTCAGATTTTGGAGCATTTTGCATTTTGCATTTTCAGATTAGGGATGCTCAGCCTGTATCCTCATTTTACAGGTGAGGAAAGTGAGGCTAGAGATTTCATAATTTTCCCATGATTACACAGCTAGGGACTGGCCCATCTGGAATTCAAACCGAGGCAGGCTCATGTTCTTAACCACTGTAATTTTGATTGTTTTCTTTTGCAGGCCTTTCAAGAAATCTGTATATTCTGAAATAATCAAAACACCAGGCAACAGTAAGTGTGTTTGGAAGTGAATCAAATAATATATTTACCATGACCCACACATTCCACTCTGGGCTTCTCATAAGATTGGCTGCTCAAAGTAATAATAGTAAGTAAATAAAAGTGATAATAAATGTAAACGTATTGTGAAGAATATCAGTTACTCAAGGAGAGGCAATGGGAATATACACTTCAAAATTATACTGAAGCATAGTTTGAAGCAAGATGACATGAGCCATAAAACTAGTGAGTAGAAGCGTCATGGAGATATGATATTTGTGTGCAATCATCAGTGAGAAAAAATTCCACTTCCTGTCAGAGAATAATACTTGTCATGTTGGACAGGCATGGTGGCTCACGCCTATAGTCCTAGCACTTTAGGAGGCCAACACAAGAGGATTGCTTGAGCCAGGAGTTTGAGACCAGCCTGGGCAAAAAAGCAAGACTCTGTCTTTACAAAAAAAAATTTTTTTTGAAGTTAGATGGTCGGGGTGATGTACCACCTATACTCCTGGCTACTCCAAAGGCTGAGTTGGGAGAAACACGTGAGTCCAGGAGTTTGAGGCTGCAGTGAGCTATGATCATACCACTGCACTCCAGGCTGGGTGACAGAGGGAGACCCTGTCTCTAGAAAACCAAAAACAAAAAAAAAAACCAAAAAAAATCCCCTCAAACTTGTCACGTCCCTGAAATTTAAAGCCACAAATGATGAAAAACCGGGTTGATAATGGCCCCTGTTTTCTACAGGAGAGACTATCCAGGGAGAAAAGGATGGCTGATTTCCTCACTCAGCAATGATGTGTGGAGCATCTACTGGGTGGGGCATACTGAGTCCCTGAGGTGGCCACTGGGGATACAGAGGAGCACAGGCAGCTGTTCTCATGGAACTGCACTCCAATAAACCATGAGGTGGTGAAATGTGCAACTTTCTCACACATAAATAATGCCATTATTTGGGGGGGGGATTTGATAAAGAACATATATCATCATTGAGCACTGTGTGGCAATGTGCCAAGGCAACACACCCAGTTGATGATAAAGTTATAAACTCTTGAGGTCTGAATCTATTCCAGTACTCAAGAGCTGGTAAGCACAAACAGTAATGACAGCATTATTGAGTATGGTTCTAGCATTACACCCAAGTTGACATTTAATAATTTGTCTCCCCTACTCCTTCTACACTGAAACTAAAGTGGGAGGAAATTGGTCATTTCAAATGTTGTGTAAACTAGTCTTGCCCTTGGCAAGTGGGTGCAGACCCTAACTACTGTTAACTAGGCCTCCTAGCAGTTGTTCCTCTTGCAAATTCAAATAATAACCAGGAACCAAAAAAGATTTCTGTTCTCTAAACTATCAGGAGTCTTAATCTCAAGAGTAGGCTTTACTATGAGGCAATCAACACACACACACACACACACACACACAGACACGCACACAAACATATATACATACATCTAGTGGTAAGCCAAAGAAGGAAACAAACATTGGAGAGAGTTGCAGTGGCACTGCATTTCACTAGGGATGAAGTTTGGAAACAGGGTGGGGTCGGGAATGAGGAATTTCCTAAGATCAGTTCAAGGCAAGACTTGGGTCCCTGGAAGCTTAAAAGCCAAACATGAAAATTAACTGTTTTGTTTTCTCTGCTGTTGTGCTGTATGTGGTCTCCTAGTCAGTGGAGACCAAAGACTACTTTAAATGAAGATCAAAGTAATTTCAAGAAGGTCACCTTTACATCATGATTTTTCACACTATGTATATCATTTGTTGTATGTAATAACATAAGAGGAAATCAAAAATTAAAAACCAAAACAACTTTTTTTTTTTTTTTGTGACAGAGTCTCACTCTGTTGCTGGAGTGCCATGGCGGGATCGTGGCTCACCACAAGCTCCGCCTCCTGGGTTCAAGAAATTCTTGTGCCTCAGCCTCCTGAATAGCTGGGATTACAGGCATGTGCCACCATGCCTGACTAATTAGTGTAATTTTAGTGGAGACGGGGTTCCACCACATTGGCCAGGCTGGTCTCAAACTCCTGACCTCAAGCAATCCACTCACCTTGGCCTCCCAAAGTATTGGGATTACAGGCATGAACCACCGTGCCCAACCCCCTTTGAAAAATAAGACAAAAATACTTAAGACTGCAAATGCAAATGTTCCTAAACCAGCTTTACCTTTTGTGATGGTTTCATGATGTGTCAACTTGGCTAGGCTGAATGACATTTCCTTGAATTCCCTTTCCAGTATGTTTTCAGACAGGGTAAGCTACAAGAGAGTTCTCCTGTAAGAGCTGGAGGACAGAAGGGAGACTGCAGCCATTTTGTAGCATATACACACCTTTTTCCGTTTACACAATCAGTCATTTAGGTGCTTCTGTGAAGAGAATATTGCCAATGTAATTAAAGTCCCTAAACAGGTGACTTTAAGTTAATCAAAGGAGAGATTACCCTGGGTGGGCCTGACTTAGCCAGTTGGAAGCCTTTTCTAAGAAGGTAGAAGCTCTGGCAGTTCAGACTGCAGGCTTCAGCTTGTGCCCAAGGGGGCTCAGTCTGTTTGGAATATGTCCTTCCTGACTATCTCCCCTGTGGACTTTTGAGCTTAGTAGGCTAAGCCAATATCTTCATACACACCCATGTGGATTTCCCACAGGTTCTGTTGCTCTAATTGAACCTGACTGATACACTTCCTTTCATTCATTCAACACATACTGCTGGGGTCCTACAGCAATCAGACACTAGGCAACCAATTGTCTCAGGGTGTCCCAGTCTCTGAAAGTCTCACGTACTGAGAAAATTCTCAGTCCCAGGCAAATTGTGACAGTTGGTTACTCTACCTTACAGATACCACATTTACTAGGTTTTCCTCCTACTATGCAGTGCCCCGGAGCTCAATTCTAAATCTCTTCTCTATCTGCATTTAATCTCAAATGATCTCATCCACTCCCATGGCTTTGAATATATATTTTTAAAAATTACAAGTTTATATTTGCAGCCTCAACTTCTGCCATAAATTCCAGGTTGACTTTTCCAATGACACCTCAACATCGCTACTTGGTACTTTAACAGACCTCTCAAACACAATGAGTTCAAAACTAACTCTTAACCTTCCTGGCAATCTGCTCTTCCCATACTTTCCATACCTCCACACCTCTGCAAGTGGCAGTTCCAGTCCACCAGTTGCCCAGGTGGAAAACATTAAAGTCAATGTTGCTTCTTCTCTTTCTCTTACACTCTACATATCATCCATCAGAAGATCCTATCCACTTTGCTTCTGAAACACATCCAGAATCCAAACACTTCTCACCTCTCCGGCCACCACCCTAGTCCAAAGCACCGTCATTGCTTTCCTGAGTTACCGTGACATCTTCCTAACTGCCCTCCCTCGTCCAGTCTATTTTCCACACTGCAGCCAGTGATCCTCATAAAAAGTCAGATGGTTCCACGCCTAATCTTAATGTTCACAGCAGCTTCCTGTCTTAGAGTAGAAGCCAACGTTCTACAGTGTCTGAGGCCTGTGACCCAGTCCTGCTTTCTCTATGACTGCATTTCCTACTGCCCACTCTGTTCAGGCCTCATTCTGCTTCCTTGCTGTTTCTGAAGCATGTCACATATTGAAGTCTTGGGGACTTTGCACTTACTGTTCCTTCTGACTGGAATATTTTTCCTTCAGATATTTGTCAAGTTCATTCAGAACTCTGCCCAAGTGTTTCCTTTCCAGATAGAGGCCTTCACAGATGACCCAATCTAAAAGCATCTCTTCTGGGTCACGATTTCATTCTTCAAAGCCCTCAATACTCCCTGATACAATCAACATTTACTATTTGTCTGTGTCTGTCCCTCATTCTGAAAGGCAAACTCTATGAGGATAGGCCCTCTATTGTATTCACTATTGTATCTTCAATCTCACTGCTGTGCCAGCAGTTCCTGACACAGAGACCCAATACATATTTCTCAAATGAATGAATAAGCTCTCCACTATCTTTAAACGAAGCTGAAGGCAGTAACGTTCTTCTAGCTTCTGTGACATCAAAGCTCTATACCTTATGGACTAAACACTTCCCTGCTTCCACCAACAACAATCTTCCACTGATGCCACTGAGAGGGAGATGCTGACATGCCACCATGGGCATCACTCTAGTTTCACCAAGGCTGAGTTGATTCCTCTACTGCACAATGACAACAAAGAAATGCCTGCTCTGTGTGCAGAATGCCTGCCACTCTTTTGTTTTATCTTCCATTGTGAATTTGCATGAAAGCTATCTTGAGATCTTCATTTTCCATCATGCCCCTTCCAGTGCAACCAATGAAACCTAATAAAAGTCCAACTCCTTGAAAGATGAAGTACAAAAGAACAATAGAATCAGAAGAATAAAAGAGGACTATATTTATCAGGCAATTAAACATTTAAGTCATCCTGAGCTGTAAAAGAAAAAAAGTTGCTTTATTGCACAGAAGTCTATACACATAACAAAAATGAATGCCTTCTAAGCTATGAGACTTTTTTTTTTCCAATAAATGTTACATATACAAACATGCCATGTAACCATGGTGTTTGGTACATATCCAGGATGTGGCTTTTTACATCCTTTTCTTCAGTCAGAGCCGTTATGGTCCAGCTAATTCATTCCATTTTATTTCAAAACTTTCCTATTCTCACTTTCAAAAATAGGATTTTTCCCTCCATAAAATATGTAACTTAAGGTTATTAACCACTTATACAATGTCTCAAATCCGCCTTACTTCCTTAGGGCATAGATCCTAACTCTTTCTTTTCTTGTCCCCTCCCCTCCCCTCCTCTCCTTTTCTCTGAGACAGGGTCTCCTAACTCTTATTTTGTATGTTACTCTTCTTCTGTATGTTTTCTCTTCTCTTCTCCTCTCTTCTCTTCTCCACTCTTCTCTTGTCCTCTCTTCTCCCCTCCCCTCCTCCCGTCTCCTCTCTTCCCGTCTCCTCTCTTCCCATCTCCTCTCCTCTCGTCTCCTCTCCTCTCTTCTTTCCCTTTCTCTTCTCCTCTCTTCTCTTTTCTGAGACAGGGTCTTCCTCTGTTGCCCAGGCTGGAGTACTGTGGCTCAATCATGGCTCACTGCAGCCTTGAACTGCTGAGTTCAGGTGATCCTTCTGCCTCAGCCTCCCAAGTAGTTGGGACTAAAGGCATGTGCCACCATGTCTGGCTAATTTCTTTTTTTAAACTTTTTTGTAGAGATGAGGTCTCACTATGTTGCCTAGGCTGGCCTCGAACTCTTGGCTTCAAGCTATCCTCCTGCCTCTGCCTCCCA
>NW_012117588.1:424737-439636 GCF_000951035.1 Colobus angolensis palliatus | reverse complement strand
AAGGCCCTGTCTCTAAATAAATAAATAAATAAATAAATAAATAAATAAATAAATAAATAAATAAATAAATAAATAAATAGAAAATAGTATTTTACAGTTTCATTTTAACAGAGGTACTAATTATAGACTTGTTTGCCTAAATAGGCAGCTGGCATCAGAGGGTTTCTGGTTAATCCATTCACACAGCTGTGGCAACAGAGAATGCCAAAGTCAATGAGTGAGTCTACACACAGGGTTATTTACTAGCCACAGCTGCCTTCTAGCCCTGGTAACAAAGGATTTTAGTAGGAGTATCAAACAGACCTGGGACAAGTTTATCATCCCGTCTAGAAAACCAACTTCAAATGATGGATCCCCTTCATACTAAAAAATGCAAAATTCAAAAATATTTTATCTCCTTCGAAAATGTTTATACACACATCATCAGACCTGACATTTACAGTTTTTAAAAACCCCAATAAAACAAAAAGAAAAATCAACATGAAACATACACCCTTCCTCTCATTGATTTATCAGATTGATGACAGAAGCCACTGTATTTTCTAAGGATATATCTGCAAGGTTAGTAAGTGGTCTTTGCTTACTACATCCTCTGAAATTCAAAGCGCACAGGAAAAAAGAAGTGTTACCTTTCTTTATATTTTTCCCCCTACTTGGAATACTTCTACCTTTAAAGTTCTTTAAATGGGCCGAGCATAGTGGCTCAAGCCTGTAATCCCAGCACTTTGGGAGGCCGAGCTGGGCAGATTACCTGAGGTCAGAAGTTCGAGACCAGCCTGGCCAACATGGTGAAACCCTGTCTCTATTAAAAATACAAAAATTAGCCAGGCATGGCGGCAGGAACCTGTAATCCCAGCTACTCAGGATGCTAAGTCAGGAAGCAGAGGTTGCAGAAAGCCGAGATCACGTCACTGCACTCCAGCCTGGGTGACAGAGGGAGATTCCATTTCAAAATAAAAATAAATATAGGCCAGGCATGGTGGCTCACGCCTGTAATCCAAGCACTTTGGGAGGCCAAGGCAGGTGGATCACTTGAGGTCAGGAGTTCAAGACCAGCCTGGCTAACATGGTGAAACCCTGTCTCTACTAAAAATACAAAAATTAGCCAGTTGTGGTGGCACACGCCTGTATTCCCAGCTACTAGGGAGGCTGAGGCGGGAGAGTAGCTTGAACCTGGGAGGCAGTTGTTGCAGTGAGCCAAGATCGCACCACTGCACTCCAGCTTGGGTGACAGAGCGAGACTCCATCTCAAAAAATACATAAAAAATTAAATAAATAAATAACAAAGTTCTTTAAATGATTTTCAATCTGAGCTTCAAGTTAAAGTCCCCAGGGAACTTTAAAATACTGATGCTTGGTTCCCGCCCCCAGGAATTCTCATTGAATTGTCTCTAAATAATTTTAATGTCCAGTCAGGGCTGAGAACCCTTACTCTAAGTCTTCTCAGCCTTCTCAATCAAGCCTTTGCCTCCTATTACATCATGTATCCTTTTCTCTTCTAAACACCTGCCACTTTTGAAGCCAGTATAGATACTGTATATTACCTGTTCTCCCAAATGAATCATAAATCCCTTCGAAGCTGAAGTCACCTTTTATTCACATCTTCTTTTAATCTCCCACAGTGTCTCCACAGGGCCAAATCATAAGAGAGCAATATTAGCCAATATATACAAAGGACCTATTATATAATTCTATATTCCCTAGTAGGGACAGCATTATTATGCCAATTTACAAATGAAGAAACTGAAGTCTTCAGAGAGATTAAGTGGCTTGTCACAAATTACATGACTAACAAATGACACCTGTACTTCATCCCAGATTCATCTGACTCCAAGCTTTCCACTCTTGCAAAACAGCAGCAACAACAAAGACGTGTAATTGATTAGGTTCTAAATAACTTGACTTCAATTAAATGCTTTTAAAAATTAAATAACCATTTGTATCAGCAAGTGGGCCATTGAAATGGTGGTTGTAAAAGTAAAGGTAAGAGAAACGAAGGTCAGAACGCACTTGGTCTTATTTTTCAACTAGCCAAAATAATGCAATGAAAACCTACGGTTTCTCATTTTAAGGAAAATTTTCTAAAACAGCTTTAAGTTGAGAGTCTTTAGATGATAAACTACTCCTTTGCCTTCCTAGAAATGAATCTTACCAACACGTTCCATTATCTTTCCATGAAAAGAAATATTTTTTTTAAAGGTAAAAGGAAATCACCGTGTAAGTTGATGATTTCTTTTGGGGAACCTTCATTCGGGACGATGACTCAAGGGGAAGAACAGCCACTTCATTCTGACATTACAACACTATACCATGTAAACATTACAGACATGGGATTTCCTAAGCAGACTATTCATCAAAAAAAAAAAAAAAAAGAATTCAATCCTCTGGGCTTCCACATGCCTCCATTCTCCAGGTAGAAGGAACAAGGGCTATATACTGAAGTTGAAGTTGAGAGATGGGAAAAGAGATTCAGAAAAGTAAAGCGGAATAACTGGGAATAATATATTTTAAAGAATATTCACATGCAAATAGAACCAAGACTAAATGATGATAGGTAGGAACATGTGATTCTTGCATAATTTAACAATTTTACTTATTGTTGCTAGTTTCTTGATATCTTCTCTTAGAAAATGGACAGCTAAGCCACATGTTAACTTCACTACCCAGATAATGTAGTAATTCATCAAAATTCACTTTCATCAAAACTTACTGAGGAGGCAGCAAACTACCAAATGAATGATTACAAATATTAACCATTATTTTCCTTTGTAACTTTACATAAAATAATTTCTCCTGAAAAAAAAATTTAAGGCTGCGGCATTAAAGTAAAAGCTGGTGGCCGGGCACATGCTTGTAATCCCAGCACTTTGGGAGGCCTAGGCGGGCAGATCACCTGAGGTCGGGAGTTCGAGACCAGCCTGAGCAACATGGAGAAAGCCCATCTCTACTAAAAACACAAAATTAGCCAGGTGTGATGATGCATGCCTGTAATCCCAGCTACTCGGGAGGCTGAGGCAGGAGAATTGCTTGAACTGGGAGGCAGAGGTTGTGGTGAGCCGAGATGGCGCCATTGCACTCCAGCCTGGGCAACAAGAGCTAAACTCTGTCTCAAAAAAAAAAAGTAAAAGCTGGTATGGAGAGAAAGAGTTAAAGCCTGTTAGCTAAACTTTCTTAATGTCTCTTAGGAGTGATGTTCACACTATTTCCCAAGACAGCTACTGCAGAAAGCTGCAGCCTTCATTTATTTTTTAAAAAAGCAAAGCACTAAAACCCTCTACCTTGTTTACAATTTAAAAGTGTATCCAATCTATTTTAAACTAAATTTTGCATATTTTGGAATACAACTTCAGTTAATTTTTTTTAAAAAAGTATTCGATTTTCAATTAAATACATATTAGCACAAATTAAACCAAGAAGCATATCTAATTTATCTTGGTGTAAAGCTAATCTAATATACCTGAAAATGGACACATTATGCACTTGACATGCTTTTATTATACTCTGCAATTCTGAAACACACAGGAAAAGTACAAATAAAAAGGGCAGTCTAGCAAGTCACTTAAGTCATAAGCAGATTTTCTCAAAAAATGGCATGGAAAGTTACCTTTTGCAGTAAAAGATGCTATAGGTTTTTTAGTACTACTATTTCATTAATGACACAACACACAAATTATCCTTCTGAAATAACCAGAAATCACTTCAGTAAAACATACCTTTAAAAGATTCACAGTTACACGGCGTGTAAATTGTTACAGGAGACAAAATGGCGGTTACCGGAAACTGAGTGGAAGGTTACAAAATTTCTAAGAGCAGAAGTGGTTTTGAAGTAATAAGTAGAAACAAAAAATAACCTAACCTCTTCAAGATAACCACCAGAACCAGCAAGAGAGTGCTGCTGTGCTGTGTGAGGAAGTGAGTACAGGAGGGCTGGAGCTCTCTCACAAAGGAAGTGAATATTCACTTCTGGTTTTACAAACCATCTCATTTGTCAGATTTATCTCACTTGGCACACATCTGGCATTTAGTGCTCAAATAATATAACCTATATAGGCACACTCAACAATTGGCATTGATAGAAAAATGTAGGCAATCTTCAACTTAAGAGGAAGTGTGTTTTAAAAATGAAGGTTTAGGGCCAGGCACAGTGGCTCACTGTAATCTCAGCACTTTGGGAGGCTGAGGAAGGAGGATCGTTGAGCCCAGGTGTTCAAGAGCAGCCTGGGCAACATAGCAAGACCCCTGTCTCTACAAAAAGTACAAAAATTAGCCAGGTGTGGTGGTATGTGCCTGTAGTCCTGGCTACTTGAGAGGATGAGGTGGGAGGAGAATCATTTGATCCTGGGAGGTTGAGGTTGCAGTGAGACGAGATCACCCACTGCACTCCAGGCTGGGTGACAGAGTGACACCCTGTCTCAAAAAAAGAAGGTTTGTACATACTGTAACAGGATATGAAGCTCCAGATAGAGCAAAATTATAGTGACAGAAGTGAATCAGAGATTGCGTGAGTTGGAGGGTGTGGCCTGGGGGGAGGATTGGGAGACGAGATTGTAAAAGGGCACTGGGGAACTCTTTAGGATAAAAGAAGTGTTCTATATCTTGACTGAGTAAAGGTTAAGTGACTCTAAATTGCCCAAATTCACCAAATTGTACACCTAAAATGTGTGAATTTTATTATATGTAAATTATACTAGCAAGAAAATGATTTTACAAAAAGGAGGTCTGTAACTCGGCATTTCAGATTTTGGAATAGGCTTTTCCAAAAAAATGCATACTATAAATGGTGGTAAGTTTTCAAGCTAGCCCTTCTCCCCCAGATATGAACCATAATTTGGATGAGACTGAGTAGCCTGGAAGCCCCTCAGTCTAGACACATCAAAACCACAGCTCCCAGAGGTTCTATTATGCACCCTAAGTACTGGTTGGCAGAGGGAGAGAGGGATATTGTTTGATGTCCAGACGCAGTCACAGAGTTAGGATCTGGTGACTGGAGAACGTGAAGTGATGGTAGGAAGATCTAAGGAGCAGGAGGCAAGCACATACCCTGGGCACTTTTGCACTTCACCAATCGCTAAGTAAACCTGGAACTCATACTTACTAGTTGAAGAGAGGGGAAGCCAGAGGTACTTATGCTCTGTCGATGGTACTGGCCAAGGTTTGGTGGGAGAGTAAACTGTTTCCTTATTTCCGCTGAAGAATACCTTGGATTAAAATAGAAAAATCTAAATGAAATGATTATTTTAAGAAATTATCGCAATTTTAGATGCAATCTTTGATATCATGCTATAAAACGTAGACCTTGGCTGGGCGATGAGCAGAACTGACTAAGATACCCTCAGTGGCCTGTTAGTGGACATTGTAGTTTTTGTCTGATAATACATACCCTTGAGAAGTTCACAGAGGCCATGATGTCTGCAGTCAGGGTCCTGCCCAATACTGGAAGGATAATGGCAGAAGGAGGACTTTGAGACCCAAGAAAAAGATCCAGGGCATTTGACTCCTTCTCCCCCAGCCATTCAGAGTTTTCTCTATGTGAGGATGTCTGGTATCTGACTAGAATCCTTTAAATCCTGAGCTGCCATTTTGATCCAGCCATTCTCATTTCAAGCAGCTGAACCCATTTGGCTGACTGGCTGCTACAACAGAGAACACCAGAGAACTGTTATATGAATACTTCTGCCTCCTTGTAGGCACCTTCAATGCTACAAGAATTCCCAATGATTATATTTTTTCCAAACTGCTCCTGGTGGAGTGATCCTTTGCATCACCCATGTGGACAATGCTCAGCCAACACTTTAGGGAGCCACACAAATGACAGGAAGTTGTTCCCCACTGTCTACTTACACCTGCTGGCATGTGACTGCTGGCCAGTGATACCCCAGCTTACGAACAAGTTGACTTCTGAGCACTCATCTGTTAGCCTTTTGTTTGGAACTCAGAGCACGTTTTCTTATTATATCATTGTGTTGGTGGTTGGATTCTCAAGCTAGCTGAGAAAAGTGTATTTAAACCACAATGAGGCCAAAACATACAATACCAATACTGCTACTGAATATAATTAGAAACTAACAGAGATTACAGAGGATCAAATGAGGTCATATATTTTAAACATGCTTCGTATCCAACAAGGGTATATATAAATTTTTAAACATTGTTACTTTAAATGTAATACTTAAATATTACAAATGAAGCTTATTATGTTTTCTCTGTGAAAATGTGTGCTAGGGCATACTTATTAACTGCCTTGCATGATGAGGTTTCCTACATGGTTTGCTTTGCTCCTGACCTTGGCAATGAGTTACACCTAGAGAGGCAGGAAACTAGGCTCTTGTCTCAACTTTGGCATCTATTCTCCTTCAGAAGCACCCCAATTTCAAGATGCCCACGCTCATGCTATGCACTGTCTAGGCAGAAACACAAATCAAAAGAGTGGGCACATAACTCACGGCAGGACAAGCATCTCTCTTTCCCAGGATTCTGAATGACAAATGGAGAGAAGATTGGAAGAATAAGGCTGGAGCACATTCATCCTAGCGGTGGCCCCTTATGTGGTGAGGCAAGGAAGTGTGAAACCCCAGAGGAAGCTGTAGCAGCAAGCATAAATTGTGCTCCTTAATTTTCTATAGCATTTTCTTTATTTAATTTTTTTAAAGTATAAGGAAATACTAGGATAGGAAGTATTCTACTAGCCATGAGGGAAATTCTGATTAAACCACAATGAGATGTCATTTCACAACCACTAGGCTGGCTATAACAAGAAAGAGGGGCAATAACAAGTGTTTGCAAGGATGTGGAGAAACTGGAGCACGCATATGCTGTTGGTTGGAATATAAAATGGTGCAGCCATTTTGGAAAGCCATCTGGCAGTTTCTGAAAAATTTAAACAGAGCTCCCATGTAACCCAGCAATTCCACTCATAGGTATATACCCAGGAGAAATGAAAACATACTTCTGGCAGTGTGTGGTGGCTCACACCTGTAATCCCAGCACTTTGGGGGGCTGAGGTGGGCAGATCACTTGAGGTCAGGAGTTCATGACCAGCCTGGCCAACATGGCGAAACCCTGTCTCTACTAAAAATACAAAAAAATTAGCCATGTGTGGTGGTGCGTGCCTGTAATCCCAGCTACTTTGGAGGCTGAGGCACGAGAATCGCTTGAACCCGAGAGGTGGAGGTCACAGTGAGCCGAGATTGCACCACGGCACTCCAGCTGGGCAACAGAGCAAGACTCTGCTGAAAAAATAAATAAATAAAAAAAGACAACCACACTTCCCCACAAAAACTAACACATGAATGTTCATAGCAGCATTATTCATAAAGGCCAAAAAATGGAAAAAATCCAAATGTCCATCAACTGATGAATGACAACGAAAAGTTGTATATCCACACAATGGAAAATTACTCAGCAATAAAAAGGAAGAGAGTACATATACCCCACAACATAAATGAACCTTGGAAACATTATCCTAAGTGAAATAAGCTAAACCAAAAGATCACATGTTCTATGATTTCTTATATGAAATGCCCAGAATTGCAAAATCTATAGAGACAGAAAGTAGATTTGTGGTCACCTAGGGTTGGGGATATTGTAGAGAAATGGAGAGTGGCTGCTGATGAGTTTGGGGTTTCTGTTTGGAGTAATGAAAATGTTCTGAAATTGATTGTAGTGATGACTGTGAATATATTTAAAATCACTGAACTGTACACATGGGTGAATTTTGTAGTATATGAGTTATATCTAAATAGAATGAGATAGGTGTATATGTAAATATTCTACATAGACGAAAGTGAAGGCAAAAAATTGGTGTGACAACTAGGAATGAAAGAATAACCTCAGATTTTGTCTCCAAGTGTTTGATAGACTGATTTTAATTATAAGTTGGACAGTCACCGATTTTTTTAAAATCAACAGATTAGACCGCTGTCCAAAACAAAAGGTCTATATTGCATGAGCAACAATGTGTCTTGTGTTTGGCACCATAGGACTCAAACCAACACTGCAATCATTTATTTGCTTACTTGAAAAGAGGATCATAAGCCATAGAGGGCCAACACAACCAAGCCAAAGCCCTTTTCTGTGATCAAGCTGACCTTTTTACAGATAAGACTGACTTCTCCTGGGACTGCTGCCTCTAGGTCTTCCCCCAAGAGCTCTCAAATGATACGTCTTAGTTTCCCAGTCATTCTAAAACTAGTCCTATTATAGACCAGAGTGGTTGATGTGAAATAAGAATATCTGAAAATGTTCAGGAAAGAAAGTGGCATTATGAGATTATCAAAGAGATAGGAAGGACAGGGTCTTGCTTTCATTTTGAAGCAAGACCTGTTGTCGTATGTCAAAACTCTAGTATTTTTGTCATCATGAAATCAGAATGTTCCTACCCTCTAGCCTTTCTTAAACAGAGTCAACTGGTATTTCTGTTCCAGTCCTCCATATACAAGTTTCCTAATTCAGAACTATACAACTAATCTTCTTCCTGGACACTTTGAGCCTAACCCAATACCTAAAAGCACTCCTATTTTCTCTCCCTACAAAACCCTATAGAGAAGGCAATTAAACCTGTCACTTCAAAACTGTCAAATATGAATGGTTTGTCATTAAACTGAAAATAGTGAATCATTCCACGTGGAAAAGAATTGCTTTATATCATTTGAAGAACTTCAAAATAAAATATCTCTACTGAGGCCCTACACACATATTAAGCTAGCAGAAGTAGGCTGGAATGATAAAATTTCATGTTGGTCAAGCTGTGGGAAAACTAGCATGCCTCACACCCCTGGTGGGGTTGTATATTGGCTCTGTGTCTCTGGAAAGTAATAATGTAATCTGCAACCAGAACTATAAAACTGCTGTTAATTCTTCTATCTAACTATCCCAGTTTGGGAAATACACACCATGGAATTCATACAAACAAAAATATAATTTTGAGTGGAAATGAACATAAGAACTCTGTATATGATAGTATGATAGCAAATAATTGGAAATAACCAAAGCATCCTACATTGGAAAGAACACTGAACAAATAACAGTATAAAATATATGGGATATCATTTTTCCATTTAAAATGACAAAAATATAAATTAGGTTGACCCATGGAAACCTGCATACAAAGTAAGCTACAGTAAAAAATAGTATGAGCAACTAAATACAAACACACAACAATATAACAATATACATGGAAATATACTACAAGGATCAGAAATCTTTTCCATAGTCACAAAGTAGTTTAATAACTAACTCATTCAGGTCTGTCTCCTGTAAAGTTATGTAAGTTCACAATTAAAAAAAAAAAAATCCATATGGTTGGGCACAGTGGCTCACACCTGTAATCCCAACACTTTGGGAGGCCAAAGCAGGTGGATCACTTGAGCTCAGGAGTTCGAGACCAGCCTGGGCAACATGGTGAAACACAGTCTCTACAAAAATTACAAAAATTAGCCAGGTATGGTGGTGTGTGACTGTGGTCCCAGCAACTCGGGGGACTGAGGTGGGAGGATTGCTTGAGCCTGGGAGGTTGAGGCTACAGTGAACTGTGTTCATGCCTGCTGCACTCCAGCTTGGGTGACAAAGTGAGATCCTGTCTTAAAACAAAAACAAAAACAAACAAACAAATTGCATATATATAAAATAATGTGCAGACAGAGCGTACTACTTGGGGTGTTTAAAAGTTACGTAAATGTTGGCTATTAAGTTTCCTAACATGGAACTTCAGTCCTAAAAGAACATATAGCACCCCAATGTCCAAATCAACCTTCTTCATCTCTACCCTGGTCCTAGTGAAGGGAGACATCTGTCTCCACAAAAAGGAACACAGCCAAAGCAGGTGTTTGCAGAGGTTCCATTTCTATGCAGGTACTGTGTGTGGGTTTTATTTTCCTCTACATTTGATTCTCAGACCAAATTTGACATGTTCAAGATAAGTTTCATGATGCTAGATTTATATCATGATAATATTTCCTTAATGAGCTAAGATACCCTTCTTCTAAGGAACTCAAAATAGTTGATAAGTATTATCTTCTTTATTTTCATACATTTTACTGGAAGGGAGCCTTGTGATTTATTTAAAATGTCAATACCCATTGTGATTAAGGAGTCAGAATGGTGGTGATGGATTGGTAGTAGGGAGTGGGTAGAGAAGCTCTATTTTTTTTTCAGATCAGCAATAATTATGATATACAATTGGGACTACAAACCACAACTAATCATAGAGTAGAGCTTTCAAAGTGTGGCTGCTGGACCATTTGCATTAAGTCATCAGCTACTTAGATAAAAATTGAAATTCCTGGACCCACCCCAGTCCTGTATTAGCATCTCTTGTGGTATGGTCTGGAAAATTGTATTTTAAGTCAGCAATTCCAGGTGATTTTTATGTCCAATAAAGCATAAGATTCACTGATAGTGCAAGACTGTGAAGGAATGGTTGGTTCATTCCTTCATTCATTCATTCATTTCACATTGAGAACACACAAATTGTTGGGCTCTCTGTTGCTGCTCCTGGGAAGCCTGATCCAGTGGGTAGATGGGAGGAGGGCAGATGAATAATTGAATACTTATAATATAGTAAATATACTATTACAGGAATATGCATAGTTCCTTGTGAGCAAAGAGGAAAGAGTTACTAATTCTGCCTAGGAATGTTTAGGGAGCTTTTAAAACAAGATTTCTGAGCCAGATTTTGAGAAAAAAATTAGTAAAAGAAGGTCTGATGGAGAAGACAATGCACTTTAAAATTTAAACCATTTCATGATATGTAGACATCAGTTTTTCTCATTCTCACTTTAAGTATTTTAAACATCATGCTGCCTCATTTCTTTATAAAATATGTGTCTAGAAGAATAAAGAAAAAGAATGAAAAATCATTGACAGAGTCCTGAGTTTTGCCATTTGCCATTTGCTTGAGTTTAAGCACATTAGTTGACTAAGGTGGGTCATAGTTTCATTATACGTAAATCAAAGGGGCTGGGCTTCATAGTACTGAGCATCTTTCCAGCTCTAACAGGCAAAGATGCACAAGAATCTCCAAGCAGATCAGTCAGCACCACGAGCTACTCCAGCAGCTGTGCTAGGAAACCAAACAGCCCTGGAAGGCTTCTCCCTGGCTTTCCACCCTCAAGGAAAATTCTTTCGTTATCTGCTGGTATGGTCGGCAGCCAAATTGGCTGGATGGATTTTAAAACTGATTAAGGAAAAAAACTTCATCTATAAGTATTGAAAGAGGTTTGGGTCTCTTGAGGTTTTCCTGAATCTGACATGTTTTAAACAATAGTGAAAGGAGTGGGGTAAAGAAAAGCAAACATATAATTTACTCTTGGTAACAAGCGATTATAAAACACTCCACAAATACAGTGTAAAGTACACAGTTAGTAATAAATATTAATTACAGACATTTGTGGGTGTACATGTGGATGCAACCACAACATACAACACATAATTAAACCTTGAAAAATAGCCATTGTTTCAGGACTAGAAATGATTTACATCAAATAAGCAGTGAAAGGTTGTTATACACCCCTCTCCCCAAACTTACTAAGTTACAAGGTTAGGGCAGGGTAGTATTTTTAAAAAATCAAGGTTTAGGCCGGGCACAGTGGCTCAAGCCTGTAATCCCAGCACTTTGGGAGGCCAAGGCGGGTGGATCATCTGAGGTCAGGAGTTCGAGATCTGCCTGGCCAACATGGTGAAACCCCATCTCTACCAAAAATACAAAAATTACCCCGGTGTGGTGGCACACACCTGTAATCCCAGCTACTCAGGAGGCTAAGGCAGGAGAATCGCTTGAACCTGGGAGGCGGAGTTTCCAGTGAGCTGAGATCATGCCATTGCGCTCCAGCTTGGGGGACAAGAGCGAGACTTCATCTCAAAAAAAATAAATAAATAAAAACAAAAAAATAAATAAATAAAAATCAAGGTTTAAAAATTTGTTTCATGTAGAAAAACTGACTTTGAATGATATGGCTATCAAAGGGTTAGATCATTGTGCATGGCATGGGTAAGGTCTGAAAACACACATCTAGCTCAAGAGTGAGTAGTTCCTGGAGTTGACCACATAAAAGAAATCTAAGGCTTTTTCTGAGATGTATTCTTGGATGCTTTTAGTAAAGTGCACTTTTAAAAGTCTACAAAATGAATCTCTGTAGCAAACTTTATATATTTATATATCTACACATATATCTATATATCTCTATCCATAACTATCTCCATACACTCATATACATATATGCATACATATTTTCAGCCAAAAAGTCTGGAATAAATTCCTTGTAAATTCTTCAGCCTGTGGCCTCACAATGGATTATTACAGGTTTTATTGTTTCTCATATTTTCTATCTCCTCTCATAAACAGACAAGTCATACCTGTACAACTTCCATAAAACTGATTCAACAGGTGGAAACATGACTACAAAGAAAAGTTTGCCCCTTATTAGGAAGGCATGGAACTTATGTTTCTTCCTCACAAGGGAGTCCCAAATCCCTTTCACTTAGAAAATTCCTCTGAAGACAGTGGAATATTTATTAGACGACTTAAGTGTTTGAGCATTCCAGCAGCAAGACTAGAGAAGGATTTCTCAGTGTCTTCAGAGACATCTCCTCTCCCCAGCCTTTATATATCATCATGTAAGTTCCCTTCTTAATATACTCACCATTTACTGATGAAGCAGCATAATCACCTAAAAGAACACCTGTACTCTTTGAGTGTCTTGTGTTTTAAGAAAAGAGAGTCTTTCCAGAAAAGTGTATTGAGTCATAAAGTAACAGATGTAACCTATGTAAGCTGGATCCCAAAGGAGGAGGAGAGATCAAACTGGAGCAGAGTAATATTTAAAGAAATATTGGCTGACAAAAATACCAGATGCAGCTTCATAAAGCTCTATAAATGCCCATCAGAATCAATACAGAGGAAACCAAACCTAGACACATCATAGTAAAACTACTGAAAATCAAAGAGAAAAATCTTTAAAACATCCAAGGAAAAGACACATTATCTTCAAAGTGTAATAATGCAACCAACAATTAACTTCTCAATTGAAAAAGCGAAATCCACAAACCAATGCAATGACATCTTCAAAGTGCTGAAATAAAATAGCTAACAATCTAGGATTTTCTACCTAGTGAAAATATCCTTCATAAGTAATGAAGGAAAAAAGATTTTATCAGAAAAACAAAAATGGAGAGAATTTATTACCAGCAGAGCCATACTAAAATAAATAGTAAAGACAGTTTTTGAGGCAGAAGAAAAGCAATCCCAAATGGAAATACAGAAGTGCTGAAAGCATTGAAATACACCAAAAGGGTAAATGTAAGTAAATCTAAATGATAGTGACTGTACAATATAAATATAATAATGATAACAATGTGATGTTTAAAATATACATAGAATTAAAAGGTATGAGGGGTAAATGGATTTCATATGTTTTATAGTCCATATTATATCATCTGGGAAATGGTAAAAGTACTAATTAATACTAGGATTCTAATAAGTCAAACATGTATTGTTGTAATGTCTATAGCAACAAGAAATAAGTGGGCAAAACAGAAAAAAAAAACCCACATAGGATTGAACATTTATACCCAAATATATCAGTGTTTTGTTTGTTTGTTTTGTGTTTTTATTGTTTTTTTGAGACGGAGTCTCAGCCTGTTGCCCAGGCTGGAGTGCTGTGGTGTAATCCTGGCTCACTGCAACCTCTGCCTCCCGGGTTTAAGCAATTCTCCTGCCTCAGCCTCCTGAGTAGCTGAGACTACAGGCACCTGCCACCACACCCAGCTCATTTTTGTATTTTTAGTAGAGACCGGGTTTCACCATGTTGGCTAGGCTGGTCTTGAACTCCTGACCTCAGGTGACCCACCCACCTCGGCCTCCCAAAGTGCTGGGATTACAGGCGTGAGCCACCACGCCTGGCCTATATCAGTTATTAAATGTAAACAGATTAAATTCTTTAATTAAAAGACAAAGGTCATCAGACTACATTTTAAAAAATTTTTACTTATAAGAAGCACATTTTACTTTTAAAAACAAATTGAGTATAAGTAGCTGGCAATAAGCTGCACATATTTAAAGTATACAATTTGATAAGCTTTGACATATGTATAGACCCATGAAACCATTACTACAATAAATAAGTTTCTTCATGCCCCTTCTTAATTCTTACCCTCTTTCTCCTGGCAACTACTAATTTGCTTTCTGTAACTGTAGATCATTTGCATTTTCTACAGTTTTATATAAATGGAATCATACAATATATCTTTTTTTGGTCTGGCTTCTTTCATTCAACAGAATTATTTTGCAATCCATTTATATTGCACTGTGTATTAGTAGTTTACTCCCTTTTATCATAGAGGAATATTCCATTGTATGGATATAACACAGTTTTTTTTTTTAATCTATTCACCTGTCTATGGACATTTGAGTTGTTTTCAGTTTTTAGCTGTTATAAATAAAGTTGCTATAAACATTTGTGTCCAAATCTTTATATGGATACATTCTTTCATTCCTCTTGGGTAAATGACCAGTTAAAGTGTTCTACAATGTGGTTGTATACTCCCATAATCAGTGTTCCAGTTTTTCCATTTGTTCAACAATACTTGGTGTTGTTAGTATTTTTAATTTTAGCGATTATACTGGATATGTTGTATGTGGTGGTATCTCATTGTGTTTTTAATTTGCATTTCCCTAATGACTAATGATGCTAAGCAAGTTTTCATGAAGAGACACATTTTATTTATATTTAACTTTTATTTTAGGTTTAGGGTTACATTTACATGTTTGTAACATAGGTAGATTGCGGTGTCCTTTCTTTCCCTCTTTCTTTCTCTTTCTTTCTTTCTTTTCTTTCTTTCTTTCTTTCTTTCTTTCTTTCTTTCTTTCTTTCTTTCTTTCTTTCTTTCTTTCTTTCTTTCTTTC
>NW_012117588.1:407644-424687 GCF_000951035.1 Colobus angolensis palliatus | reverse complement strand
TTCCTTCCTTCCTTCTGACACACTTTAAATATAAGGACATAAAAAGACTGAAAGTGAAAGAATTTAAAAAGTTATGAAACCTAGCCAAAAGAATGCTGAGGTTGCTATAGTACTATCAGACAAAATGGACTTTAAGAAGCATTACTGAAGAGACAGACATTTCCTAAATAACCAAAGGGCAATCCACCAGAAAGACACAACAATTCTAAATATGTATGTACCAAGTAATATAGGCTCAAAATATATAAAGCAAGAACTGCAAAAGTAAGAGGAAAAATATTACATCCACAACTATAGTAAAAGTTTCCAACATACTTCTGTTCTATCACGCAGATAAAAAAAAAACCAGAGATACACAGAACTTGAAGATGATAAACAGACTTGTGCTAATTGACATATACAGAAAACACCATGCCTAACTTTAGAGTACACATTCTTCTTGCACACATTAAACATTTACTTATTGACCATATCCCCAACCATAAAACAAGTCTCAACAAATTGCAAAGGTCCAGAAATGATATAGAGTAGCTAGTCTGATGCCATGTAGAACTAAACTAGAAGCCAACAAAAACATGCTAGCTCTAAAACATCTAAATATTTGTTTGTTTCTGCAAATGACATTATTTTAAGCCTATTTTTCTTTCCATTTAGGTGCCTGGGCTAAGTAAGTGGATTTTTTAAAATTACATAAAAACCAAAAAGAAAATAGCCAGAGAGGAAAACTACATGTAATATTTAGACATAGTTATATAAGCTATTCTATTTTTATTTTGGGCATGTAATATATTTTGCAATTTTAAATATAAAAAGTATTAAAAAGCACATTGAACAATGTCTCCCTCCTACTCTTGTTTGCCAGGTACCCAGTTCCCTCTCCACAGACAATCTAGGTAATAATTTCTTGTGTTTCCTTCTGTGCATATAGAGTTTATAAGCAAATACATGTATATATTCTTTCCCACATTTTTATTTACACAAATGGGAATACAGTACTTGAGAGTCATCTATGTTGTAGTGTTCACCCATTGTTCATTCTTTTTTATTATGGAGTATTCCCCTGTATGAATACCACAATTTGTTTATCTGTTTGCTGGTGATCTTCATTTTGCTTTATTCACTCAATAGATAAATACATAATAATTCCCTCGTTCTTTTTTTACAGCTGCATATGTACTCTACTATGTAAGTGGGAATAATTTCTTAACTACTCTCTTTCATACATTTCTGTTGTTTCTAGTTTTCTGCCAGCACAAAAAAAGTTCAGAAAACTGCACATATGAATTCATGCATGTATAAATATATCTGTGGAATAAAGTCCTAGAACTGGAATTGTTGGGTGAAAGTGTTTGTGTATTAGTCCTTCAGAGTATTTTACCAATTAACACGCTAAGCAGCCATATAAAGAAAGTGTACAAAATGCTTTCAACAATTTTAAGGAGTTATTGAATTAACTGGCTATTCTGCCCATTGTTATCTAACTATCCTGAAGAACCAAGAATCCATTTATTTGATACGCAAAACCAACATTTGCGTTGAGGGACTCTTTTCTTAACTTTATGGGCAGGAAGTTGCTATCTAGTAAAGTTAATCCCTTTGTTTACGGGGTAACTGCAAGACTCAAGACAGTATGATTACCTTCTGGTGGGCTGAAAATTTCATTTGGGCATACTGAGTTTGAGATTCTCATGAAGACTCCAAGTGGAAGTCAAGTTGGCCGTTGGATAAACGGTCTGGAACAGAAACAAAGTCCCAGTTGCGGATGTGAATTTGGCCAGGCTTGAGAGAGCAGGGCTGAGAGGTCCACACCTCCCCACCCATGGTTTCTCGTCCATGTCCCCAGCAACCTATATCTAATTTACCAAAACGGTTATATGTGGTGCCCACAATGGTGTGGTTATAATCTGTGGTCTGGGAACGAAGCCACATAGCCTGGCTAAACAACTAAACCAATCTCTCTCACTCTGCGCGCCAGTGGTCATTCCTTTGTTTTGGCTTTCACCCCTCTTTGATGAGTCTAATCTTTGAGGAAAACACAGATAACAAAAGCTCTCAACAAGCTGGTCAGAGAAGATCTTGAAAGCAGCTCATGGGACCACTGAACAATTTGGGGAATGAAATTTTGCCAAATGCATAGACTAAAAATAGGTATACTTTGGCCATTAAGAAGAACTTCCTGATTATTAGGATTGCAGAAGGTTGACTCATTTTTTGTGTGTGAAAACAGAAAACGATGCCACTATTTACTGAGTGCTTACATTACACAGGGCCCTGTGCTGAGCACTTCATAAGCGCTTCATTGAATCCACACGGCAATGCTATGAACCAGGTTTATCATCCCTATTTAACAAATGCAACACTGAGGGCTGGAAATGTCTGGAGAATTTGAACCCAAGACTATCTGACTCCAGAGAACATTCTGTTAGTTACTATGCTTATTATGTGAGTATAAGCTTAAAAACGTATTTAAATCTGAGTACATTATTTGAAAACTTTCCATGTTTTTAAGTAGCGTACTTAAAAACTAGAAGGAAATACTACTATTCACAGTTATGTTAGAGAGGCAGGAAAATAGAATTTTTTTTTTTTTTTTTTTGAGACAGGGTCTTGCTCTGTCACCAAGGCTGAGTGCAGTGGCGAGATCACAGCTCACTGCAGCCTTAAACTCCAGGACTTACGAGATCCTCCTACCTCAGTCCCCTGAGAGCAGCCAGGACTACAGGCATGCACCACCACGCCTAATTTTTAATTTTATATTGAGATGGGATCATGCTATGTTGCCCAAGCTGGTCTCAAATTCCTGGATGCAGGTGATCCTCCTGCCTCAGCCTCCCAAATTGCTGGGATTATAGGTATGAACCACCACACTCAACCTCGAGTTGTTGTTTTTTTTTTCTTTTTCTCAAATGTTTGCACTGTGGTTGCCATAGATTCATGATAGAAATTGTAAACACACACATACCTTTTTAAACTATTATGAAAGTATCTTAAGAGTCTCTTCAGGGCTGGATGCGGTGCCTCACGCCCATAATCCCAACACTTTGGGAGGCTGAGGCAGGAGGAATCACCTGGGGTCAGGAGTTCGAGACCAGCCTGGCCAACATGGTAAAACCCCATCTCTACTAAAAATACAAAAATTAGCTGGGCATGGTGGCACATGTCTGTAATCCCAGTTACGCGGGACGCTGAGGAAGGAGAATTGCTTGAACCCGGGAGGCAGAGGTTGCAGTGTGCCGAGATCATGATACTGCACTCCAGCCTGGGCAACAGAGCAAGACTTCATCTCAGAAAAAAAAAAAAACAGTCTCTTCAGGGATCCTTTCATCATTACCATTTTGTTTCTACGTCTCCTGGAATTTTGAAATAAAACTGTATTCTCAGCATACTTCGAGCTCTTGCATCCACTTCCTCCTCTACCTGGATTCAATTAAACTCAACACACATTGTTGGATGCTGTTGATTAAAAACACCTCATTTCTCCACTCTGATTTGTGATTTATCTAAGTTATTTGTCCCAGCATAGCCAGCTCCTTGGCCAATTTAGAGGTCACATGCTGTATATTCATGAAAGGGCCTATAATGGTGCTATTTATTTTCAGATGTACTGGCCAAGGCAGTGAATTAGCTGCATGTCTGTGTGACTTAGTGAGGTGGCTTCAGTAAAGACATGGAGAGCCTTCCAGCCTCTGCTATTCAAGCTGATTGCAGTTGTGAAATATACATGCCTTTGCTATAAGGGGAAATGGAGCAGTTCTAACTTCCTCATTTTTTGTGAGTTTGCTTTGTTAAACTATGGAACTTACGGAGGTGGCTGAGAGAGAAAGTTTTTGTTTGCCCTTGAACACAGCTTCAACCTGTGGGGGACAACTGAACTAAGCTGAGGACCGTCAGGTAATTGTTGTTGTATCTTCATGCACACCCTCTATAGAAGTGGTTCTCAAAATGTGGTCCTGAGACCAGCAATGTCAACGTCCCCTGGCCAAGCTAGAAATGCAGACTATCAGGCCTCCGCCCCGACCTACAGAATCCTAAACTCTGGAGATGGGCCCAGATATGTGTTTTAACAAGCCCTCCTGGCTGGGCGTGGTGGCTCACGCCTGTAATCCCAGAACTTTAGGAGGCCGAGGTAGGCGGATCACAAGGTCAAGGGATCAAGACCATCCTGGCCAACATGGTGAAACCCCATCTCTACTAAAAATACAAAAATGATCTGGGTGTGGTGGCACATGCCTGTAATCCCAGCTACTCAGGAGGCTAAGGCAGGAGAATCGGTTGAACCTGGAAGGCTGAGGTTGCAGTGAGTCGAGATCGCGCCACTACATTCCAGCCTGGTCTCAAAAAAACAAAAACAAAAACAAACAAACCACAACAACAACAACAAACAAGCCCTCCAGATGATTCTGATGCAGGCTTACGTTTGGGAACCACTGGTCTGTTGCTAGCAGACAAATTCCATCTCTGCCAGCGTTCTCTTGCCCTTTCCCCATTCTCCCTCAGTGACATAGGACTGTAATCACCCTTCCTCAGTCTAACTAACCCTATCTAGTTAATCTGAAAATCAAGATTCTAACAGACATTCATTTAATGATACCGGCTTCCTACCTAGCCAAATTTAACTAAGATATTCTATTTTGTACAAACAGGTAATGTGCCCTCAAATAATCACTTCCTCCATTCCCTCCTTCCCCAGTCCCAAACTGTCTCCATCTTTTCTCAAAATTTATTTTACTTTGGAGGATGAAAACAATGCTTCTTAAACCAAAGAAACTGCACTGTTCCAAAGTTATGAAGGTATTAACGGTTGGCTGTTATTTACTTTAAGAAAAAGCTCTGACGTGGGAGGTGGAGTCAGTGCCTGGAAGGGTGAATATTTTGGAGAAGGACAGCAGGCTCAGGAAAGTTGCAGAATGACTAGAATCTCTTAGTTGAGAACAGTAGAGAGATGAGACATAAGCCCAGATGTCTGACATTGATTTATTCTTTCAAGTATTTATCGAGTATGCACTTGCTCAAAGTTCTGGGGGTACTGCAAAGAGGAAAGCAGACAAAAGCCTCTGCCCTCATGAAGCTTCTATTCTGATGTGCACTGAAGCCTGGGCTTCTGCCACATTCTTTTGTATTAAGACTGCCCTGTCCAGTGATCCTTTCAGCTCAGGGTGTTTTATCATTATAGGTACCTGAGGCAAGCAAAATATATGGTGCCTTTATAGGAAGGGAGGAGATGGCCGGAATGAGGGAAAAATTCTTCAAAAGGAAAAGTACCCAGACAGACCCCACCCCAGCTAACCAAAATTAGTTATTCACAGAGCAAAGGAAATCTCTCTGAGGCTTCAATATTTGACATCTTTATGGTTCCAGGAATCATGCACATTAATAAAGTTAAATTTATCCTCATAACAGCTCACTCGTGGGACAAGTACTACCCTCATGTTATAAAAAAGGAAGCCAAAGCAGAAAAGAATTGGGTACTGGATCAAGTTCTGAAGTAGAGCCTGTTCCAACCTAAGAACCAAGTCTGCCTCTTGCAGGATTTTCTTGCCTGTATTGGCATATTGATGGTCACTTAGCTCTAGCACTGAGCCTTTTCCCGAAGTAAGGCCCAGTCTTCTGCCAACATTCTCCAGGGAGCCACCATGTCCTTTACTGTTCTGCAAATATTCTTTCCTGAAGGGCTCAGAAAGAGCCTCGTGCTTGTGATCTATCCACTATTTCCCGCATGAATCCTAATACTGTAGCCTTAATAAAATTTCTATCTATATATAAAATAAGTTCCTTTACTCTTCCCTTACTGAAGAGTTGGTCATGTTAGTGTGATAGATGCAGAAGTAATAATCTCTTAAATCACTTCTTAATAAATGAGACTATATTCTGTGCACTAACCAGTTATTCAAGATGACAACTATTAGGATATTTGTTTTGGTGAAATCATATGGCCTGAGTTATGGATCAAGCAGGTATTTTAAATCAAGAAGCCTGAATAAAAATACCAACCCTTCTAATTTTGAGGAGAAGAGGTATTTTTCTCTATGTGTAATATTAAAATAATACTATGTTTGTTGTATAAAAATATAGCAAAATTTTACATCAATGAGTATAAATTATTCTTCATATGAAGAAATGATAAGAGACTAGAGGACATGTATGGTAAATAAGAGACTAGAGGACATAAGTTATTTGAACTGTTTGTTTTTTTGTTTCTTTGTTTTTTTTTTGAGACAGACTCTTGCTCTATCCCCCAGGCTGGAGTGCAATGGCGCAATCTCGGCTCACTGCAACCTCCACCTCCTGGGTTCTGCCTTAACCTCCCGAGTAGCTGGGACTACAGGCACGCGCCACCATGCCTGGCTAATTTTTGTATTTTTAGTAGAGATGGGGTTTCACCATGTTGGCCAGGCTAGTCTCAAACTTTTGACCTCAGGTGATCCACCCGCCTTGGCCTCCAAAAGTGCTGGGATTACAGGCGTGAGCCACAGTGCTTGGCCTGTTATTTGGACTTTTTAAGAGAGACATGGCAAATGTGAATATTACATATACAGAAACGTATTTCCTTCTGCATTAACTGGTGATTTATTTCTTATTACCTATCTTAAACTCAAAACAGTCAAAAGAGTCTCAGGATCATTATAAGGATGATCTAAAGACATTCTGTTTAGACTCCTAGAAAATTACTCAAGATACTTGTAATTGGGCACATATATGAAAACCTTTCCTTTTACATATTGAGACTGTTCTCTTTTTTTAGAGAACTTAAATACAAAACCTCCTGATATTCAAGCTAATGCTGTAACAACAAAGTTAACTTGAGCAAACACTGAACAACTCCTTTGCAGGCCCTGTTCTGGAATCCTTCCAGTGGTGACCCTCAAACTTTAGCATACGAAAATAAGAATCCGCTAGGGAACTTGATCAACCATGCAGATTTCTGAGCGCCACCCTCTTGAGATTCTGACTCATTGGTTTGAGCATAGCTAGAATCTGCATTTTAACAACCCCAGGGGTTCAGATGTAGTCCACCTAAGGACACTCTGAGACAAGCAACAACTGCCTTGTGAACTTTGAGCCAATGGAAAACCTGACCGAGAAACCTGTCTCATCATTAAACCAAGTTTACAATCTCAAGTCTTGATGCATACTTGGTGCTCACTCAAATGGAAGTAGAAGCAGAATGTGAGTCAATGTGGTTCTATCTGCAATTTTCCACTTCCACCTGCAGGGCAATGATTTATCCATAATGCAGGAAGGTCAAGGTTTCCAGGACAGCATAAGTCAACATTTTCTTTCTTACTACTATGTAAACAAGTTTTTCAAGGCACTTTAGATTAGAAAAGTTAATAAAGAGGAAAGAGAAAGGAGGAAAGACAGAAGAGAAGGATTTTTACAGGGAAAATAAAAGAAAGGTAATCTTGCTCAAGTAAGTAGGACGAACTGGACTATACCTGCTGAATAATTACAGGGTATGCTTCACAAGGCACACACTCAGTTAAGCCAGACCCACTGGCCAGTAATGAGATAGCAAGAGTTGGGAATTATTCTTTTTCTGGCCTCATATTATCTGCAGAGTCCATGAGGGTTTAGAAGGATGGCCTTTTTCAGAAATCTTAATCTGTAACAAATAGAGGAATGGAATTGCATCTCAGTGAGATCTTGCTGTCCCGATTCTTCTTCAGCCACCTGTATGCCTACCATGGGTTTGCAAATTCTACCCTGGGTCTGGTTATTACATTAAGAATGTATCTTACTGTGGATATCAAGGTTCCTATTAAACTGTTCTCCTATGCAGTTCCAAAATACTAGACACATAAGGAAAAGTGTTTTCCTATAAATGCTTTACTTTTTACCTTCAACAAGGGAAAAACAGTTAGCTTTAACTTTCAACAGTTTTAGAATACTTTGCATTTTAAAAGCTTCTTGCATTTGAACACATCTCAAAATCTTGGCCTCACTCTCTTTTCTCAATGCATAAGGGTGGTTACGATCCCTGGGGGTTTTCAAATGCTTTTATACCAGGTGACTGTGCATTAAACAAGCTATGGTGAAGTTGATCCTTATAATTAACAGGAATAAGATTTTAGGGAAAAAATTCTAAAACCTATTTCTTAAATGAAGCCATCAATCATGGCAGAGGAGCCACATGTTGGGCACAAAGCCAATACACACACGGCTCTTTCTGGGACACGGCTTTTGGTCAAGGGCAAGGTATTCCCCACAAGAAGAAAGCTGAACATGTCTCCAGTTTTGCTAGTCTCTTATATCAGCATAACTTTTAGTCTTATGGAGGCAAACCTTCCCTGTTCCAGAGCCTTACTTCCAATGAAGTAGGCAAGGCAACACTCAAAGAAGTTCAGGGACTGCTTAAGCCTAACAAATCTTGCAAGTGGTAGAGGTGGAAAGACAACTGAGTTTATGCTTAGGAGAGTAGACTGTGGTCTTTTTTCCTAAAGAAAGTTGTTTTGAGTAGGTACAATGGGCAGTAGGTCACCATTTAAAGAGGAAAGAAATCCCTGACCAGCCATAACTTGCTATGCTTGTAATTCCTACCACCTTAAAGCACATAGGAAGTCTTTAGTTGGATTGAAAGATCAGTTACTTGAGAGAATAACATATATACTAAACCTTAGTACAGTGTCATATTCCTACATAAGATTAATCCATATCCACCTAATTTCATACAGAGACACTGAGGAAGTGAAGCCCAGACCACCCTGTAGATGCATAGGAAGCTGAGGAAGACAACGGGTCCCAAAAGAGCAATGTGGGAATTGGGGTCCAGTCCTTTTCCAGGAGGGATGGAGCGTAAAAAGAATATTAATAAAATCAGGTGTTCAAGGCTAGTTTCTGAAAAAACATTTTGAATCAAACCTCTGTCCCAAGGACAGAATAAAACACTCTGTGCCTTGGGACATCCTAGGACCAACTTCATCCATTTCTCAGTTTTTCTTAGATTAGGACAATAACAAGTAGTTTAAATGCATGTTGGTTACCAACTAAAGTTAACAATAAAGCCTGCCTAAATTGATGCAAGGAAGTATACATAGGACTTTTTTTTTTTTTTTTTTTTTTTTTGAGATGGAGTCTCACTCTGTTGTCTAGACTGGAGTGCAGTGGCAAGATCTCAGCTCACTGCAACCTCTGCCTCCCGAGTTCAAGCAGTTCTCCTGCCTCAGCCTATCAAGTAGCTGGGGCTACAGGCATGCATCACCAAATCCGGCTAATTTTTTTGTATTTTTAGTAGAGACAGGGTTTCACCACATTCGCCAGGCTGGTCTTGAACTCCTGACCTCAGGTGATCTGCCGTCTCAGCCTCCCAAAGTGAGATTACAGGGGTGAGCCACTGCGCCTGACCTATGTAGAATTTTTTTTAAAAATGAACGAATCTAACAAGACAATTATTTTCAATATTCTCATGCTAACTTACACAGTAATCATATTTCAATGAATAATAACTGGTTCAAATCTTGCATAATCATCTACTAATGGTGTGATCTTGGGCAAATTAGTTGACCCTGCTAAACATATGGTGGAGTGACAGAGACATAGACACACAGAGAGACTCTGAGCCCCAAACCTGTCAGGCTATAAGAATTGTCCTTGGGGCTGGGCGCGGGGCTCACGCCTGTAATCCCAGCACTTTGGGAGACCGAGGTGGGTGGACCATGAGGTCAGGAGGTCGAGACCAACCTGACCAACATGGTGAAACCCTATCTATATTAAAAGTACAAAAACTAGCTGGGCATGGTGGCATGTGCCTATAGTCCCAGCTACTCAGGAGGCTGAGGCAGGAGAATCACTTGAACCCAGGTGGTGGAGGTTGCAGCGAGCCGAGATCGCACCACTGCACTTCATCCTGGGTGACAGAGCAAGACTCCATCTCAAAAAAGAAAAGAAAAACAGAATTGCTCTCAGATCTGCACCCCATGTGCTGGTTAAGTAGTTTCCCATTCTTCTTACTTTATGGTATACCCTTAAAATAATGCACCATTAACTGAGATAACATGAGCGTATCTTTAATCCTTATAACCTGGAAAACCCTACTACTAGAACTACTATTACTGCAATTAACAATACTAGTCACACTTAATGAGTGCTTTCTGTCTGATCATTAGCCCATTTAGTCCTCACAACAATCCTATGAGGGAGGTATTATTATTTTCACTTTACAAATTTGGAAACTGAAGCTAAGAAAGGTTAAGAAACTTGTACAAGACTTTACTGGTAGGCACAGAGAAGGAAGGAGACAGAAGATAGCCCTACTGGAAAATGTTATCACCAGGCACATCTCAGAGAAAGTTGCTATAGGAGTTAAACTTCTGGTATTTTCCTTCCCAGGGGCTTGGCAATGGAAAGCTTAGCATGCAAAAGCTTTCAGAAGAAAGGATACTAAGCTTTACCCCTAGCTACTAAAAAGAGCAGGTTTTAGCCTGTTGCTGAGACTTTGAACCTGGCTCCAATATCATTAATCCTTTCATGGATAAGTAGTCCTGGAATACGTTCCAAATGTAATCCAAATACCCATGTTAGCAATGTGTAAAAGATTTAAGAGCAACTTCTAAACATTGGTTTTTTTCATCAACTATGATTCTCTTTTTGTGTAGTTTGTCTCTTTGTGTTTCACCAAGGAACAAATCTCAAGCACAATAAAAGTGAAGCCCTGTGAAGTCCAAAATCTGTTAATGCACCAAATAGTTTTCTAGAATGTGGGATGGGGCAGGCAAAGGAGACACCTGAAACAGAAATTGCATTCAGGTTTTTATTTGAGATCTGTCCTTGTCAAATGTTTCCTACATTACCTGGACAATCCCTCTCTGTTCCCAGACTCCTCTTTGCTTCCTGTAAGTCTGCTCAACTCACTTGCACCAGAAAAGAGCCTTCCCTTCATCAGAGGGCCTTCCTCAGGCTCATTCTCTCCCCTTCCCCTGACCTGGAGCTCCTACTTCCTTCAGTCCCTCTCCCTCCTAATCCAATGTTCGCAGGCTACCACCCTCACCCTTCTGTAAAAGCGTCTCTTGATACAGCCATTGAAGACTTTTGCTGGACAGCCAGTGACTTCCTTCCTGTCCTGTTTTAATGTGACCTTTCGGTCGCATTGGACACTGTTGACCTTCTCATCCATCAAGAAACTCCTCCCTGGGATTATACACACTAACTCCACTATTTGATCATCCTCAGTTTCTTGAATGGGCTTTCCACCCATGTAGGCCCCTTACATGTTGTTTACTCCCAAATGATAGTACTAGGATAAATTTGGAATTGAGGGTGGAAGTTTCCAGGTAAGTAAATCTGTTTCTAAAACATGGGGAAGCATTAAAGAAAAAACATGGGGGAATCCCAATAAGGAAAAACCCAGTATGATGTGGTATCAGAGGGTCTTGTTTTGATGAGTCTACTGGGAATATTTTATGTAGAGTAGACAGGTTATTATAAATGGTCTTTTTCTCAGAGGAGATAAGTTTCTTTAATTGTTTCATTCCTTGAAGGGACAATGTCAAAGCTGTTGAGCCCAAAACCACCCCCTTTGACTCATTTAGCTCACATGGAAAAATTTTCCCTAAAGAATGCAGAAAGGAATTTCTACAAAGCAATTAATTTATCCTCTTTTGCCCAACTGCAAGCAGTAGCACACGAGCCTTGGTCATTTCCTGTCAGCTTAATAACAAACAACCCAGCCCTCTCTTGCCCTCTCATCTTGAACCCTACATGCTCCCAGAAATACGATAAATGCTTGTGCCAGGACATAACGACAACTTAAAAGATCCCTAGCGTGCGGAATACAGTGGAGGAGTTCAGACTGTTACAGACATGTCAAAGCCTGTGTTCTAGAATAAGGGATAGGACCTTTGGGCTAACTGAAACTTTATAGAGCTTTCAGACTGTTAGGGATTGTCCAGATGCTGTAAGAGTAATAGCATGTCAGCCAAGTGCGGTGGTTCACGCCTGCAATCTCAGCACTTTCGGAGGTTGAGGCGGGGGCATCGCTTGAGGTCAGGAGTTCGAGACCAACCTGACAACATGGTGAAACCCCTTCTCTACTAAAAATACAAAAAAAAAAAAAAAAAAATTAGCCAGGCATGGTGGCAGGTACCTGTAATCCCAGGTACTCTGGAGGCTGAGGCAGGAGACTCACTTGAACCTGGGAGAGAGAGGTTGCAGTGAGCCAAGATCATGCTGCTGCACCACTCCAGCCTGGGTAACAGGGCAAGGGCAAGACTCCGTCTCAAAAAAAAAAAAAGAGTAATAGCATGCCAAACTATTAAGAGTAATAGTTTTTACTCTTAATAAACTGAGAGTAAGAACTGTGTTACTCTTAATAGTTTGGCATGGCAGATGTGATGCAGTGTAACCAACTAGGAATGAAGAAGAAACACCAGTTATTACATGTTAAACTTGTGAAAGAAAATTTATTGAGGCTGTGAAATTGCTGCTGACAGTATATAAAACATCACTGACTTTCCTCTTTTCATTTTTGTTTGTGGCGTAATAGGCCGTGATCAGAGGCAGACTAAGGCTTGAGTGATGACTTGACTTCACTCCACTCCACAGAGTTTATTATTGGACAAAAGAACTGGGCATGGCACACTGGGGATGATGTGAATGCTCTGGTGAAGGAACTGGTGTCCCCCAACCATGCCATAGGGCCATCTCGAGAATTGAAAGTTTGCCCTTTATTGGCACTGGCCCAAGATCCTGGGAAACTCCTCAGCAGTCTTTCACCTATACGCAGTCACAGGTGAGGGAAGTGTTTACAACAACAACAAGAGGTGCCAACAGAAGAGTGAGAAGATGGGATATTGGGTTCAACCTGGAAGAGTTATTACGTTTCTGGAGAATCCCTATTTTTCAGAGTTAGGTCTGCTTCCTCAAGCAGCCCCCCTGCTTTTGGTAACAGCAGTATCTCAGTAAAAGTGCAACTGAATCTATGAGCAATAACCCACTAAGTACTTACCAGCCACAAACCAATTCATGTTGGTTAATAGGACAGGAATAGGAAGGTGGAGAATCTAAAGGCAGCATCACTTATGCCACAATTTTCATTAGGTCGTGACAGCTGCATCAGAAAGTAAGAAAGAAAGAAAAGAAGATGAAAGAAAGAAAGAGAGAGAGAGAGAGAGAAAGAAAGAAAGAGAGAGAGGGAGAGAGAGAGGAGGGAGGGAGGGAGAAAGGAAGGAAGGAAGCAAGGAAGGAAGGAAGGAAAGAAGGGAGGGAGGGAGGGAGGGAAAGACGGAAGGAAGGGAAAAAAGAAAATAAAAGAGAACACTTGACATAGGCAAATGGTGTTCCTTTGAAAGGAAGGTAGGTAAAATTGGCCAAATAAAATTGGTAATGAGTCAGGCCTTATAAAGACAGAAAGTTCAGTGTTGGAGGCTTAAAGGTGATGTTAATCTGTTTTGTCTAAAAGGCACAGGCCAGGGCGACTATAGGGAGAAACAGGAAAAACAAGAGACCTGAGCCCTGGTGCTTGAGGGGCAAAGCCCAGGGTGGACAGTGAATGTGGTAGTGGGTGACACTTCAGAGATGGTGTTCACGAATGAGGCTCTCTGCCTCACCAAATTATCAGACTCTGTATTGGACTTAATGCAAGATTCTTTTCCCTGGACATATTAAAATTTCAACACAAAGTTTGCTCAGCTTGTTTACTCAACTTTGTTTCTTTTTTTTTTTTTTTAACTTAGAGAAGATCAGAAAAGAACTTTTTAATACAATATACATTGGGAAAATGAAACAGAATTAGTCATGTTTTAGTTTATTTATTAATGATAATATTTCTCTGCCATAATCCCAGCACTTTGGGAGGCTGAGGAGGGTGGATCACGAGGTCAGGAGATGGAGACCATCCTGGCTAACACAGTGAAACCCCATCTCTACTAAAAAAATACCAAAAATTAGCCAAGCGTGGTGGCGGGCGCCTGTAGTGCCAGCTACTCTGGAGGCTGAGGCAGGAGAATGGTGTGAACCCAGGAGGCGGAGCTTGCATTGAGCAAAGATTGTGTCACTGCACTCCAGCCTGGGCGACAGAGTGAGACAATGTCTCAAAAAAAAAAAAAAAAAGAATAATGACAACAACAGTAACAGTGGCCAGCATTTACTAGGCACTAAGTGTACTTGACATTATTTTTTAAAAAAAAACTAGTTTGAATATTTAAAAAATGACAAATGGATGCTACAAAATATTTGCTGTCGAAAATACTCTCTCAGTTAAAAGATTAGGAAATTCAAGTAAATTCTACAAGCTCACTAACGTCATATTTGATTAACTTAGGAAATGTGGAAGCAGTAAAATAGAAATTCATAATCTGATTCCCCAATTGACTTTAAAGCAATTAAAAAATGAATAGTACATTCAAATTAATAGTATGATAAATAAGAAAACACATTTCTTTCTGTATATCAGGTGTAAATAACAATTTATGTAGAACTATATTCCAATTCAGCTGTAAGTGGTAAATATTTTTACTAAGCATCAAAAGGAAAACATTCAGGTCATTCAGAACGCTTTAAATATTCAATATTCCATATCTGTAGTTCGCATGTGATCCTCAATGTTAATTAAAGAATTCTAAATTCAATTTAATACTCATCTCAAAGAGAAAAATTTTACTTTTTTCTGTGGTATCACCCTTTATCTAACTTTCTTGAACTTGCAGAAGATCTCATTTAAAAGTTGATAAATTAGACAGGCACAGTGGTGCGTGCCTATAGTCCCAGCTAGTAGGGAGGCTGAGACAGAGGGATCACTTGAGCCCAGGAGTTCTAGGCCAGCCTGGGCAACATTGCAAGACTTCATCTCTAAAAAAAAAAAACAAAAAACAAACAAACAAAAAAAACAGTAAAACTAAATAAAAACTTTAAAAATAAATAAAACTGATAAATTACCTATGAATTCTGTAACCACAATCTCTGTATTCAACAGCAAGACTACTAAGAAAATATCATCATTTTATACAATATTAAACATTTTTCAAACATGTATTTGTGCTTCTGCTACCATAAGGAAATAATCCCTTAAATACTCTTACATTCCCTTTCCTCACCTCTCCTGTCTCTGTCAGATAAAGAATGGATCAAAAGGAACATTTTTTGGGATGCCTCCTTTTTTCTTGAGACAGGGTCTCACTCAGTCACCCAGACTGGAGTGCAGCGGTACGATCTTAGCTCACTGCAGCCTTGAACTCCTGGGCTCAAATAATCCTCCCGCCTTAACCTCCCTAGTAGCTGGGACTACAGGTGCTCACAACTATGTGTGGGTATTTTTAATTTTAATTTTAATTTTTTTGTAGAGATGGTGTCATGCTATGTTGCCCAGGCTGGTCTCAAACTCCTGGCTTGAAAGAATCCTCCAAACTCGGCCTTCCAGTGTTGGGATTATAGGCATGAGCAACCACACCTGGCCAGATGCCTATTTTTCTTTTTTTCCCTGAGATGGGTGTCACTCTGTTACCCAGGTTGGAGTGCAGTGGCACAGTCTCAGGTCACTGCAACCTCCACCTCCCAGGCTCAAGCAATCCTCCCACCTCAGCCTTCCAAGTTGCTGGAACTTACAGGTACGCCACTATGCCTGGCCAGTTTTTTGTATTTTTAGTAGGGACTGGGTTTCACCATGTTGCCCAGGCTGGTCTTGAGCCACTGAGCTCAGGCGATCCACCCTCCTTGACCTCCCAAAGTGCTGGGGTTACAGGCGTGAGCCACCATACCCGGCCAGATGCCCAATTTTTAATGGCTTTTGTTTGCTTGCCTAAATTGTCTGAATAATTATTTCAAAGTCCCATATCATTTTGGCCAGCAAGTTTAAAGTTTTAGCATCTGCATCTTGGTGCTACCCAAGTTCTCAGTTTGCATCTTTATTCTGCCAATGACCTGGAACTATGTGAGAAGAAAAAGGGTATCTGAGAAAGTACCTGCCACCTGGCGCTAAATAAATGCTTCAACATATTAGTTTTTTCCTTTATTCACAGCACTAGAGCAAATGGAACCAGCTTATGGCAGGCAGTAGGGTGTGGGTCAGCCTCCTTGGGATGCTATTGACAGAACCCTTCAATTTCTTCATTCTTTGTCAAGTTGCCTGATGCTATTGACAGAACCCTTCAATTTCTTCATTCTTTGTCAAGTTGCCTGATAATTTCATCACTAGAGATGTATTCTGAGGCTTTAAAGAGCTGCCTATTGAAAAAGAAAATATCCGCCGGGAGTGGTGGCTCATGCATGTAATCCCAGCACTTTGGGAGGCTGAGGTGGGCGGATCACCCGAGCAGGAGTTTGAGACCAGCCTGGCCAACACGGTGAAACCACATCTCTACAAAAAATACAAAAAAAATTAGCCAGGCATGGTGGCGCTTGCCTGTGATCTCAGCTACTGGGGAGGCTGAAGCAGGAGGATCACTTGAACTCAGGAGGTGGAGGTGGCAGTGAGCCGAGATGGTGCCACTGCACTCCAACTTGGGCAACAAGAAAATATCTTGGAAGGCAAAATAACCTAGCTGTCAGCTGAAAACAACTACAGCTGTGTAGGTGGCTTATGGAGTGTGAGGCCTTAGGGGCCTGGGACCTGAAATCACCACCAGCAAAGCAACCTCAGGAGGTGGGTGAGCAAGGATGATAAACTCTCCTGATGTGGGAAACACAAGTGGCCAGTGGTCAGAAAACCCAGGGGTCTTGTTTTTCCCAGTGGTCTGCCCTGCCCCGGAGAGTCTCTTCATGAATTCCCCTGGAGAAAGGCACTTGCCCCCAGAATTTGGTGAGGCAGCAGCCAGTCTTCTTCGAAACACACTGGCCCATCTGTCATGATCAACTAGAAATGGACTAGGAAGACAACACCAGTGGGGCCTTCATGAGCTATGGTGGGAAGCACCTCCAGCAGTTTTGACCTTCAAACCTCCACAGCTGGGAGCAAACTTTAGATTTGAGAAGTGTGATGGAACTCTAGGGAGGAACCATGCAGACCTGAATAGGGCCGGCCACATTCATTTATTAATTCTTTTAATAAAGATTTATTAAACATTTATGATATGATAGGTATTGTACAGGCTCTAAAAATTCAAATGTGAGCAAAAT
>NW_012117588.1:392070-407483 GCF_000951035.1 Colobus angolensis palliatus | reverse complement strand
CGCCCGCCACCTCGCCTGGTTAATTTTTTGTATTTTTAGTAGAGACGGGGTTTCACCGTGTTAGCCAGGATGGTCTCGATCTCCGGACCTCGTGATCCGCCCGTCTCGGTCTCCCAAAGTGCTGGGATTACAGGCTTGAGCCACCGCGCCCAGCCAAAACGTAACCTCTTGAAGTTTACAGAACACCAGGGGCAGGTCAGGGGAGACATTAAATAGGCAATCATATGATTTAGGAGTTACAAATTGTGACAGGTACTAGGAAGAAACAGTAGAGAGTGCTCTGTGTGTATTAAAGTCTGATCTGAGATCACTTTAGTGGGTTGTGACCAGCATTTTTTAAATGCAATAGAACAGAAAAGAATAGAAAGTGTCGAAAGAATTGGAAATGGAAATGAAGTTGGATATGGTTTCTTTCGTTTCAGTATATATATGTGTGTGTGGGGAGGGGGTGGGGGGTAATACTAGATTGTAAAGTGTATTTTCATGGAATGTGGAGGAAAACTTTGAGAGCTAACATTAAAATCATGTCAACAAGATGTGTAGCAATAGGCACCATGGATTGCCTTTGAGGATGCCAATGATGGAGTTGTGAAGAGAAAGGGGAATTGTGGGTCAAAGGGTCCCTTTCACTGACATATTCTGAGAAATACATTTGGGCATCAGAGTCCGCTAGATTCAGACAATGAGATATATAGAATAACGCTTTACCTGGAGCAACTTGAGGCTGCAGGGGGGAAAGGTAGGGAAGAAGGGAAAACATAGGTTGGCAGTTGGGACCATGGCAGTGGTCCAAATTGGAGCCCCCTGGAAATCTTGAGATGAAACAGAACATGCATCAGTCAGTAAATACTGGACTGTCAGGGGACTAATCTGATCTTCCTTCCTTTGATCTTAGCCAAAAGGCCAAGAAGTGATTGATCTTTCCACTTTGCATCTGAAATTCATTTCACTGGTAGTAGAGGCGAGACAGAACCCAAGTCCGGACACCAGTACAGTGTCCCTTTCACCACACCACGATGTCTTCCCAGATCAGGAAAACAACAGTGAGCCATGTTCTGTTTGCAGGGCGATTCACAATGTCAGTAGCACTCAGGGTCAGAAGCATGCGCTAGTTTTAAGGGGCTAGCTGCAAATTGAAATGTATTTGTTATACACATAAAGAAACATATAAAGATCACCTCCCGGCAATCCAAATATTCTCTCCTGCATCTCGAAATCAAGTTTCATGCTTTGTACCACTGAGTTGATTAAGCCTCTGAAGGCTGGGCAGTGTTTTTAATGGATTGTTTCTAGTTTTGATAAAGTGATGGGGGAAAATAAGGTTAGAATCTTTAGTTTGAAAAGGAATCTTTGTCCATAGCTAATTTCAGAGAAAAATCAAGTCAGTGTTGGCCTGCTCTAATGGAAAGATGGAAAAAACTCTTAAAATTATATTCCAAGTTCTGATGAAGAGATACTACCACAGGATTTTCTGATGCTGTAAGGTTACCTCTGGTACTGTTTAGAGTGGACAGGGTCCATCTTTCTTGAAAGTAAATCCTCTGATTCATCTGAGGTGAAACTAAACATATTATGGCATATGGAAAAAACAAGCTCAACAGATTCCATGGAAGGACATGGTGAAAATATATTCCAGCAACAAGTAAGTTTTGTTGCTGGCAATGGTTGGTAAAGGCAAGAAGCAAGTAGTTAAAAACATGGGTTTGGTCACAGCTAGACTTGGGTTTCTACGGCAGCATTGCCACTCACATCCTGCATAACCATACTCACTTTCAGTGTCCATGTCTGCATCCTTGGGAGAATAAGAACACTCCTAACTTTGTGGGCTGTTACAAGACTTATACAAGGTAATGCATATGAGGGATATAGCAGGTGCTCAATAAATGCAAGAATTAATTTTTTAAAATAATTATTAATAATCATATTGTCTCTAGCTTTTTCCTTTGACATGACAAGACATGTATCACTGGTTTTTCCATTTCTCCTAGTTTACATTTGTCCTCTCCTATCAATGAGGACAAATTAAAATGTAAGCATTCCACAGTTGATCTTTCCACTTCTCTGTAAAACACAGTTTTGAAAAAAGTCATAGTCAAGTGTTTACCATTTTTGGTTGACACAGCAGTCAGTTTTTTGGGGTAGTGGGGGTGGGGAGTGGATCCACTAGGGAAAGAATTTTTACAAGGACAGACAAAGTGAAGTTAGCCCTGAAATGAACTTTACGAACCATATAACATAACTTCATCTTCAGGAAACTGAGGCCCAGAGAGATGAAATGTATGATTCTTCTAAGGTCCTGCAGATTGCATGTAGCAACATAAGATAGCTATATTTGAGAAATGGCAAAAGAAGACCTGAATTATCAAAACTACGTGCTCTGAAGGCTTAAGCTGCTCTTCTCTGTGGAGAAACAGTTGATACCTAATTTTGCCTGAAACAAAACAAACATTTAAAAAAATGTTTACCTATCCCATTCCAGGTGTTGTGGCTCACCTCTGTAACCCTAGCTACTCAGGAGGCTGAGGTGGGAGGATCACTCCATCTCTAACAAAATAAAAAATTTGAAAAATTTTGAAAATATTCTATCTATTCCTTCCTTTAATGTGGAATACAGAATTTGCTAATTAGAACTACCATATGAGCCAGCAATCCCACTCCTGGGAATTTATCCAAAGGAAAAGAAATCATATTGAAGAGACATCTGCGCCCCCATGTTTCCTGCAGCATTTTCACAATAGCCAAGATATGGAATCAACTTACATGTCCGACAATAAATGAATGGATAAAGAAAATGTGGGATAGATACACAATGCAATGGTATCCATTAAAAAATGAAATCCTGTTATTTGCAGCAATGTGGATGAAAATAGAGGACATTACGCCAAGTGAAATAAGACAGGAACAGAAATTTAAACGCTTCATGTTCTCACTCACATGCAGAAGCTAAAAAAAACCTCCAATCTCACAGAAGTAAAAAGTAGAACAGAGTTTACTGGAGGCTAAGAAGGGTAGGGGGAAGAGAAAGATGGGAGAGGTTTGTCAAGGGATACAAAATTACAACTACATAGGAGGAATACATTCTAATTCTCTGCACTACTGTGGGATGAGGTAGTTAACAATAATGTATTGTATCATTTCAAATACTTAAAGGGAGGCTATTGAACATGCCCAATACAAAGAAATTATTAGAGTTTGAGATGATGGATATGCTAATTGTCCTGATCTGATCACTATAATTATATGTACCAAAACATCACTATGTACCCCTATGAATATGTACAATTATTATATGACAATTTAAAAATAAAATCAAAAAACAATTTGCTAGTTTCATAATATCAAGGGAGTATTTAATGATTTATACAAATCATTTTCCCTTTTCTAAAAGATAAGAGGGAAGTGAAATAATATTTTTTAAACATCTGTATGGTAATTTCCACATAGTCTCACTCAGTTCTCATAACAGCCCTATGGAATAGAATTTTTTTTATTTAAGAGATAAGGAAATGAGACATTATCTGACATGATATATTAGTTTACGCACTTATAGATGATCTGTTTCCATCATTGGAATGTAAGTTTCATGAGGGCACAGGGTCTTTCCAAATCCCCAAAGTCTAACACAGTGCCTGGCACCAAGTAAGCGCTCAAGAAATATCTGTCATATGAATGGATGAATTAATTCATTCATTAATAAGGGAATATAATAGAGAATTAAATATCAGACTGAAATGTAAGTAACATGTAGCTCTGGCAATAAAAAGAAATTGTGCATAATACATTAATAGCTTCTTTTAGGTGACCTCACACTTATATTCTATGTAACTTTACTTTCTTCAGGAAAATACATATTTAATTGCCTACAGTGGGCTAGTTTACCTATTGGGTATAGCTGGAAATACTGGTAATACATATGAAGATGGCCTCAAATAGGACCAAGATTACTCAGAAAAACATTCATTTAAAAACAAAACAAAACAAAACAAAACTGTGGCCACAAGGGAACTTAAGGAATTAATAGTATTTGTCCAAACCAAATACATCTTTAGGTTTGCTGACTCAATCGTAATCATGGGTTTAGTTCAATCTTATGAGGTTGATTTGTTCCTGATAACATGTATAAAGGATTGATCTTGCCAGTTTGTACTTATTTGAACACAAACTACTTTTCAATAACTTTCCCCAAGACTTGAGGTAAAGTTCAGGGATATTTTAAGTAAAAATATCTTTAACCTTCTTTTAAAGGCAGATGCCACACAAAACCTTGCAAAGGAAAACAAGGCAGTCATACATATCAATGGAGACCTCTGAGTCTGCGGTTCTATTTCTAGCATTTATTGTGCAGAATCATTAAAGAGGTAAGCAAAGATGAATGTATAAATTTATTCAGTGGTGTGCTGTTTCTAATGTGAATAACTGGAAATCAATGTAGCTCAATACAGAATGACTTAAATTATGCTGTATCCTTACAATGGAACGTTATGCATTCATTAGAAATGTAATGCAAGAATATTTAATGACATGAAAAGTTGTTCATAATATTTTTTAAATAAAAAACTGGGTTATGATACAGTATATAAGCATACTTCCAATTTTGTAGAAATATGTATGTGTGTATCTGAAAAAATATAAATCAAGCTGTTAAAATGATCAATAAGTCAAAGAATTAGAGATAATTTTTATTTTTGAAGTATTTGCTTATCTGCACTTCTGACTTTTCTGTAATTTATATATATACAGCTTTTGTAATAAGAAGCTATTCTTCATTTTAGAAAAGAATAGGAAACATGTTTGCAGGTCTCCAATCCCTGACTACAGTTGCTATTCTTCAGGATCAATTGCTTCTTCTCCTTCATGGTTCTGCTCTTTTAACATTTCATTTCTTTCCCGTCTCTCATATAAGTATTCCTGGTGATTATATCGCATACATTACTTAAGTGGCTCTATCAAATTACCTTTGTAGTCTCTTATAACTGTCAGGATTTTCCATAGAAGTTACTTTTTGGAAAAGGCAATTGTGTGTATCTACCATATCTTTCAGTACTCAGAAAATGTGAGGTCCAGGGGAAATTTAAGGTCCAACTTTCCTTTTTGCCTTTAAATCTCTTTCCTTACAAGTTTAGCATTGAGTGTGCGCAGTGTGTGCCTGCGTGTGTGCATGTGTATGTGCAAGCATGCGTGTGTGTGTGTATATGTGTTTCAGAGGGATAAATTTTGTCAACTCTAAATACAGCAGGTTATCAAATAACGTTGTTTCATTCAAAATCATTGGGTTATAACGTTGATGAGAAAACAAATCGATTCCTGGCTGGAGCCACCATGTGTGTGGAGTGTGCATGTTCTCCCACGTGGGCTTTCTCAGGGTACTCCGGCTTCCTTGACATCACAAACATGCACACAGTAGGTGAATCAGTGTGTCTAAATGGTCCCAGTGAGGGTGTGTGTGAGTGCAACCCGTGATAGGATGCAGTCCTGACCAGGGTGGGTTCCAAACTTGGCACTGGGAAGCCGGGACAGACTCTGGCCACCCACGACCCTGAACTGGAATAACTCAGTAAATAATGATTGTACTTGTTTGTATTAATTTTTCTTAAATGCAAGTATAGCTCACATTTATTTCAATGTTTCATATTAGGAGTCTTTTGGTCTTTATTTACTCAGAAGTTTATTGATATTTTGTAGCTGGAAATATGCCATCACATATGTACTGGAACTTAACTCTTGTTTATATCCATTAGCCTATGGCAAAATTGATTTTGCTTTATGTTGCTTCACATAAAAACACTGTTTCCAAGAACTTACAACATTAAGTGAGGACTTACCATATAACCTCTGTGCTTGTAAATGAGCTGAAATCCTACTTTACGTTATTACGGTGGCTGTTGTTTTAACACTTCTCCACCTCCCATTTCCAGTGTATTTTACTTTGTCCATGTTAACTTTTTATTTTCTTTTTTGAGCATCTACTAAGTGAGGAACCCTGTGCCAGCTGTATTACACGTTACCTCAGAAACGTGCTACTTATTCGCTTTTCATAGACGTTTCATTAACATGTCTTTAGCGCTCTTTGATTTGTGCGGCATTTTCATACTTTTTATTTGGTTTGGTCCGATGATGTTGAACCAAATCCCGCTGGGAATCAGTGGAGCTGGGATGGAATCAGCCTCGTCTCCCAAAACTCAGCCTCGAAGGTCTGCCCTGCTTTCTGTTAGCAGCAGTGGCTCTGTCCTTTGTTATTATTACAACAACTGCCAACATGAATAAGGCAGTCTGATTGTACAGATTATTCAATGATTAGGTGAATAAAACAAGAGGAGTCAACAAACCCAAAGAAAAATAGTCACAAAAAGTAACATGACTCGGTTTCTCCTATAAATCCTCCTTTACAGAGGAGGGGCTGACTATGACTCAGTCATTCCACAAGTGGGAGTGAATATTTTAGAATGCCGTCTGCCAGACCAGGAACATCTTGTTTTTTTCTCAAATAAAATATGAATTCTAAATTAATCACTTTGTTTAAATATATGCTGTTTAAATATAAGCTGTTTAAAAATATCTCAATATTGTGGTTTCTCCTAAAATATTTTAAAATTGGTTGTTCTCAGAAAAAAAACTGGCTGAACAACTTGGCTGCTTATCAATGTGTGGGATTTCTAGGAAGTCTTCAGTTGCACTTGACACTTCCTGTGGCCTTGACTGCAATTAGATTTTTTTTTTCTTTTTGCCAATCTTTTTTTTTTCTTTTAATTTTTTTTTTTTATTATACTTTAAGTTCTAGGGTACATGTGCATAACGCGCAGGTTTGTTACATATGTATACTTGTGCCATGTTGGTGTGCTGCACCCATCAACTCGTCAGCACCCATCAATTCATCATTTATGACTGCAATTAGATTTTATTTTATTATTATTATTATTATTTTGAGACAAGGTCTTGCTCTGTCACCAGACTGGAGTGCAGTGGTACAATCACAGCTCACTGAAGCCTCAACCTCCCAGGCTCAATTGATCCTTCCATCTTGGCCTCCTGAGTGGCTGGGACTACAGGCGCATGCCACCGTGCCTGGCTAATTTTTGTATTTTTTGTAGAGATTGGGTTTCACCATGTTCCCTAGGCTGGTCTTGCACTCCTGATCTGAAGTGATCCACCTGCCTTGGCCTCCCAAAGTGCTGAGATTACAGGCATAAGCCACAGTGCCTAGCCCTTGCAATTAAATTTTAAATGGTCTTGTTTCCTACCATCTTCCTCCCTGGCTGATAGGACAATGACACCTTGTATTCTTCTTGTCTCCTCCTAGGATTTCAGGTGCTTCAGCTGTACTCATTTGGCTTTTGCTTTCCTTGTAGCTCCCACATCCAGATCCTTGTGACTAAAACAACACAGTTTTTATCTATCAGACAACAGCAAACCACACTAGGTCTATACTGTTTATTGAATATTTTGGTAATGGCTTTTTCTTTGTGACTGGGGTTTTGTGGCACAGAAGGCCAGCTGCCCCCAAAAGACTCATGCTCCCCTTTCATAGTGAAGTGTTGCTGCTGGAAGTGCCGCCAGGCAATAACTATAATATATTCCCCCAGCCCTCCTTGCAGATTGATGGATCTTGTGGGCAGTCCTCCCCAGGGCAGTGTGAGTAGAAGCCATGTGTCCCACTGTTGAGTGGAGGTATTTAAGAATTGGGCGCACAATCTTCCACTCTCTCTTCTTCCTAGCCACTGGCTGAATGATGCCAACATAACTTGGAAGTCACAAGATGGTAGAGCTGTAAGATGGAAGCAGCCTGGGTCCCTGAGTCACTGCTTGGAGGAGAACAACTTGACCTGCATCAGACTGTGATATGAACATGAAACACATTTTTGTTGGGTTAGTTCACTGAGATTTTGAGATTGTTTGTTCTCATAGCTAGCTTACCTTGATTAATACTGGACCTAGAAGCCTCAATATTCCTCTTCTTTAAGTCAGGCTCCTGGAATTAGATGATTTGGACCTACTACAGGTACTAGTGGGATAGAGGTGCTATGATGCCATAGTGGAAGTTCTGTTAGTAATCTATACCCACGGCAATTGTTGGAGGCCATGCAGAAACTACTAGTGGCCTGTCAATATCCATTAGCCCCTTCATTCTAACTCAACCTTAGTTTTGTTGGGGGTGACAATGTGCCAGGCTAATGAAAACTACATTTGCCAACCTCCCTTGTAGACAGAGCTAATACAGCTCTGAACAATGAAATACATAAACAAATGTCATTATGTGAACTTCTAGAAGAGCTTCTTAATGGGAGCAAAGTTAGTTGGCATGTCTTTCTTTTACCTTCTTTCTTCTTCCTGTCTCCAATACTGATTCACTGTACAGAGTTTTAGGAATCATCATGTGACCACAAGGATGAAAGCCCCACACTAAGGATGGTGGGACACAAAGACACAAAGAACCGGAGTCTCCAGTGGTACCCTGGGGCCCATGACACCAAGGCTGCACGGCCAACCACTGGCATTCTTGTTATGTAAGAAAAAAATAATTAAACCCCTAATTTGTTTAAAGCGTTGGATGGTTTGATTGGTTGTTACTTGCAGCAGCTAAAAGCAATCCTAATTGATATAGGGGTGATCCTTCTAAGACTGCCCACAGCACATATCTTTCAGATATGTTAGTCTCTGTCTCTATTTTCTTTTTCTACTCATTTTTAATGCTCCCATTGAAGAACTAACACTAGACAGCAGCAGTCATTGAGTTTCTAAGCTCATTTGGTAACTCTTGAGAATAAAGAGCTTGGTGACTGTTAATCATTTAATTTAGCCTCAAATCCTGCCTTTGGGGACATGTGGCAATTTTCAGGCACCTTCTCTCTCTGATACTCTCAAACTGCTGCTTTATCTCTGGACCAGACAGCTCTGCAATCTGGAGTCCATCAATGTAATTACGGGATTTAAGAGCATCTCAAGGGATTATTAAGCTCATATACCTGCCTCCAGGCAGGACTATGTTTAGCTCTTCCAGACATATAGTTGTCTTCTATGGGTCAAAGTGTCTCTCATAAACCACGACTCACTTGGTAACTCTGAAGGAGTCAATTTTATTTGGTCTCAGTTTCTCTGCCAACTAAAATGGGTATTGTGATATAAGTAAGGAAAGAGAAGACCTTCTGCTTAAACATTCTGAAATTTGAAACGGGATAGTATTACTTTTTTTGGTTGGGTGCTGTGATTAAAATGACCAACAATTTTGCAGGCTCTCCTATCAAGAGGTTGATTCTATTTTCCTACTCTTTGAAGCTGAATTGCCTTATGACTTGCATTAACCAATGAATGTGGTGGAAGTGACGTTGGAGAGTTCTAGACTTAAGCCTCAAGAAGCCTTACAGCTTCCACCTTCATTCTCTTAGAGTGTTCCCTTTACTAGCTAAGAATGCAAAAAAGACCAGCTAGGTTTCTGAACAACAAGAGACCAAGCGAAGAGGGAAAGCTCAGCCAACAGTCAGCACCAAGACCCTGGACTTGAGAGGGAGCCCATCTTAGACCCTACAGCTTCACTTGAGCCACCCGATAATGGCAGCCATATGAATGTCCACAGGAAGACCAGCAGAATAACTGTCCAGCTGAGCCCAGCCCAAATTGCTAACCCACAGAACTGTGAGAAATAATAATGGCTGTTTTAAGTCACTAAATTTTGGGGTGGCTTGTTAGTTTCCCAGGACTACCATAACAAATTACCACAAACTGGATAGTGTAAAACAAAAGAAATTTATTTTCTCAGAGTTCTGAAGGCCAGAAATCTGAACTCAAAGTGCGAGTAGGGCCACACTCCCCTGAAAGATGTTGGGAAGGCAAAATTCAGCACACAGTACATGGTTTGTAAATAGAAAAATATAATTATAAAAGTACTCTTTCCTGTAATTTTTCAACTTCAAACATATGAAGATAAATTTAAAAATAATAAAATTTTAAACAGTATCATATTCTGAAAGGTAGTATGTCAGTGTCATAAGAGTTTCAAAATCTCCTATGAAGAAGTATCTAAATAGAATATTTTACTTATTGTTAGAAGTCTTAATGCTGGTGCAAAGCAAAACTTGTTGCACATTAGACAGCATAGGGTCTCTTGAATAACTTTACCCATATGTAAGAGTTATTTTTTGGGAATAAAACACATCCTTCCTCTGCAAGTTCAGCGCATCCTTTGTTCAGCATTGTGTGTCATATCTGTGTAAAAGTCACAGCCTTGTAGGGGCCTTCTGGTTACCACTTGTCCCATTTCTCTTCTGCCTCATCCAAGCTTTTTAAAGGAGTGGCCTCCACCAGCTTCCTCTATTTCCTCTGCATGGACTCCCTCTATAACCTTATGAAACCTAACTTCCTTCCCCACAGCTCTGCTAAAACTGCTAATTCAGTGGTTTTCAATGACCACCTTCAGGGCAAATCCAATGGCTCTTTGCCCTCATAATTTGGCATGTGATCTTTGTAACTGCCCTCCTAGCTCTCTTTTCTGATACTACAACTGACTGCCATACGTTGGCCAAATGCCCCCTCCTATCTTTTTGTATCTCCTCTTTCTTGTATGGATTGACAGTGACTCTTCCTCTAGGCCCATTCCTCTTCTCTTCCCCTTATACTTTCCATTTAGAAAATGTATCCATTCTTCAGTCCCAATCTCCACCTCATAGATGACTTTTTAATCCATATTTTCTACCCTGACCTACCACTGATGCCTCAAGCCTGTATTTCAAGCTGCCCAATAGAAATGGTCTGTATTTTATGTTCATCTGTGTTAGGGTGGGCTAGGTTATGGTGAGATAACAGACAATCCAAAAATCTCAGTGGTTTATAAAAACAAAGACCTTCAGAGGGCAGCGGCAGCTCTGCTTTAATCATCTTTACTCCAGGATGCAGGATGACAGATCATCCACCATCTGGAACACTGCAGATTGTTTAGAATAGGAGAAAGATAATGTGACAAAGCCCAAACTATTTATTCACCTCCAAGTGACCACATCACCTTCAATGGGTGAAAAGTAATATCCTCCCATAGGGAGGGACAGCAAATACATGTAAATGTACAGTCTACTACATCGTCTTAAACAAAACCTCTACGAGGGAAGTAAAAAGTCATCCTCTCAAAACTAATTCTCATTTCCAATTTTCATAATTTCTCATTGGCATCATCCTTATCCCATTTGACTAGGATGGAGATCCTGGTGCCATTTATTTTATAATTGCTTCTTCTTTCAATTACAAAAGCATTCTTTGAGGAAAAATATGCATGTATACCTACACTCATACATGCATGTCCCAAGTACAAAAAAGTCATCAATAATTCTACTACTCAGGGATAACACTCATGACACATTGGCATATGTCCTTCTGATTCTCTCCTTGTCATATGTATTGATCTATTTATCTCTGTAGAGAGTTATGTATATATTTATTTTATTTTATTTTATTATTATTTTTTGAGACGAGTATCACTGAGTTACCCAGGCTGGAGTGCAGTGGCCTGATCATGGCTCACTGCAACCTCCACCTCCCGGATTCATGCCATTCTCCTGCCTCAGCCTCCCAAGTAGCTGGGACTACAGGTGCCCGCCACCACACCCAGCTAATTTTTTGTACTCTTAGTAGAGACAGGGTTTCGCCATGTTAGCCAGGATGGTCTTGATCTCCTGACCTCGTGATCCACCTGCCTCGGCCTCCCAAAGTGCTGGGATTACAAGCGTGAGCCACTGTGCCCGGCCATATTTATTTTTTAATTAAAATGATACCATATTATGCATATAGCTTTGTGGCTATTAAAAACTTATCAAAATCTTTTCAATATTTTATCCTTCTTATGTAAAAATATGTTTGGTATTTACTTGAAAATTTAAATATCCAGCCTTGACCTCTCCCCTGAGTTTCAGATTCTTAAATAAAACTGCATAGCAGGTAATTCTACTTGAAAGTCTAACTGCATCTTAGACTCCATATGTCCCCAGTTAAACTCCTGATTCACCCTAAAAGCCTGCTTCTCCTCCAGTCTTTTCAATCTCTGTTAAAAGCATCAATATCCAACCCTGGAGACATCCTGATTTCTCTTTTTTTTTCTTATTGCCCCACCCCATATCTAATTCGTCAGCCCTAGCTCCAGAATGTATCCCAGAGCTGACTGTTTCTCTCCTTCTCAGCTCTGCTCTCTACTTTTGCCATCATATCTTTCTCCTGGATTCTCCACTGCCTCCTAACTGGTTTCCTTGCTTCCACTCCTTACTTCTTTGTACAATAGATCCTTTAAACACAAAAGTCAATCACATCATACCTTGCTCCATAAACCATCCCATTTGATATGGTTTGGCTTTGTCTCCACCCAAATCGCATCTTGAATTGTAGCTCCCATAATCCCCACATGTCGTGGGAGATAATTGAATCATGGAGGCAGGCTTTTCCCCATGCTGTTCTCATGATAGTGAATAAGTCTCATGAGATCTGATGGTTTTATAAAGGGCAATTCCCTTGCACATGCTCTCTTGCCTGCCACCATGTAGGATACGCCTTTGCTCCTCCTTCGCCTTTTTCCATGATTGTGAGGCCTCCAAGCCATGTGGAACTGTGAGTCCATTAAACTTTTTTTTCTTTATAAATTATAAATTATCCAGTCTTGGGTATTTCTTCATAGCAATATGAAAATGGACTAATACACCACTGCACTTAGAATAACATTTAAATTTTTTCCATTGCCTTTAAGGCTTTTAGGTGATTTGGTCTTTGCTAACTTCTCTCTTCAGCTCTCCTCTTCTCCCCTCATTCATTCCACTAGAGACAGACCAGCTCTTGCTTTTCTTCCAACACACCAAACTTATTCCTGCCTCAGCCATGCGCTTGGTCATTCCCCTGCTTGGTCTTGGCTCAGAGGTTTTCTCTAAGAGATGCTTTCCTTGACCATCCTATCCAAAGAATCCATGCCCTCTCAGTGGCCCTTTTACATTCTCTGCATCACACTTATTTTATCTGATGTTTCCTTATTTACTGGTTTATTTCTTCATTGTCTCCCCATTGGTATATTACTTCTTTAAGAACAAGAACCCTGTCTATCTATCTTATTCATGACTCTATCCCTGGCACTTAGAATAGTCCTAGGCACATAGTGGGCTATAATCAATATGCATGAAGTGAATGAATAAGTATGTAGTTGCTTCCCACATCCAGCTGATTCCCTTAAACTGTCTGCAGAAGCGGGCCCTTTTTTTCCATTCTGATGACCCAGTCTAATCCCAGAGCTCACTACCTCACATCAGAACGACTGTGGCTCCCTCCTCAGTCCTCCCCTGGAATCCCTTCCAGTGCCTTCTGCACACTGCTAACTATTCTTCCCACCATGTTTGTTTCACCTGTGAGTCACCTCCCTTCAGGGCCCAGCTGAGACTCATCTCCTCAGAGGTGTTGCCCTACTGTAGCCAGGACTACAGGCTTCTCTCTCTCTCTGAGTTTTTGTCCTTACCCCTCCCCAGCCACACAAGCATACACTGTTCCCCATGCTCTCTAACTTTTGCATTTATAGTCACCCCCTCACTCCAGCTGGATTCTGAGGGCATAGACTGCTTGTCTGCGTTTTAAATCTCCCATAATACCTAGAGAAAGTCACAGGCAATCAGTGAAATATCTTGCTGATTTGAATGACATTATTGGACAGAGGATAAGATACAGGAGGTAAATTGGATACCCCATCTAAAGGGATTTGTGAGACCAGGTAGTTATTTGGAATGAAAGAGTAAGATATTAAACCAGCCAGCATGCCAACAGGTGGGTGATAGTCTTGTTCCCACAGACAACAGACGGCCGTCATCTTAAAACAACATTTATGTTAGCCAGCAGATAAGGGACTCCTGCATTGTCAGTGGACTTTGAGCCTGAGTTTTTCTACTTGCATAGGTGAAAGTGGACTGCAATGCTAGTGTAAATGCTGTATGATGACTAGCACCCCTTAGGGAGCTCCAGTTTGCCTTCCTGGGGAACCACAGACCCCCAAGTGTAATTTCCTGAGGACAGCCCAACTTCTCTAGAGTGCTCATATTACACAGCAGAAAGTTGAGTAGAGAGAACTCAGAAAGGTCTGCTAAAGAAGGTTTTGGCTGTGCCCTGAATATTGCTCTGTATGGCAGTGAGATGAAGCAGCGATTTAGGAAAAAGTATTTCTACACATGGCAGCAGAGGGACTGGGCCTCCCTGAGCAAACAGGAGAGTCAAGCTTGACCATTCAGTCATACGAAGGCCAAAATATCCACTTCAAGACTTCTGAGCAAATATCATATTTTCTTTTTGCTAACGTGCATACTTTCCTTAATTGAGTCTCCAAGCAATGAGGTAGAATTTTTATTCTGGGTTTTAAAACCGTGTATTTAAAAATAAACATGTTATCGACTCAACTGCTTATCTTGAGTCAAATGCAAATTGTGGGTACATTCATTGAGGGAGAAAAATCTTTTTGAAAAATTTCCTGGTGATTTCAGGAAACGAGAAAGTGGTTATAATATTAAGGAATAATTGAAAAACATTGTCAGAATGAACACTTCTAAATAACTGCTGTTCTTTATAGTTTCCTGTATGTGGTACCATGCAATTTATTCTGATAAAGCTGTCTTTCTGAACTCACTTTTGGAACTCCTCTTTGCAATTACTTTCAGAACTATTTGACAAGGTGCCTAAAAATCAGCTCCACTATTTCACGGCAATATCTTATCTTTAACTCAAGCCGATATCACTTTATTTAATAGGCTTGCTTGAGTGCTAATGACTTTGGCTCCCTCCAGAAGCTATATCATATATTGTTTATGGATATGCATATACACACACACACTCACACCCCAAAAGTACACCTTTGTGTTAGTACTCACCGGGAGCAGCCGGGAGAACAGAAATGGGCAACAGAATAACAGGGACTTCACATTTATCTGTAATGTTCTCTTTTTTAATTAAAAAAAAAAACAACTAAAGCAAAAGTGACAAATGTTAACGTGTTAATTCTGTTAAGTGGACCCTTAGATACTTGCCATTTTATCATCTGTATTTTCTATATTTTTTTGAAACTTTTCAAATAATAAAGCAGATTCTCCCTCAAAAAAAAAAAAAAAAGAGAGATTTTAAACCACCAAGCTTCTTTTTAAAAATAAATGTACTGCAGTCCCTGACAATAATTCTAAAAGGATTTCCAAAAATGTTTTGGATAATGCTATTATCCCTAGTGGCATGACCCCAGAGAGGAATACTTTGAAGTCATGGAGGGCTACGAGTCCAGGGAAAGTGCCTTTCTTTTTCCAGTTCTTTTTTTTTTTATTTTTAATTTTTATTTTTATCATACTTTAAGTTCTAGGGCACATGTGCATAACGTGCAGGTTTGTTACATATGTATACTTGTGCCATGTTGGTGTGCTGCACCCATCAACTCGTCA
>NW_012117588.1:389310-391075 GCF_000951035.1 Colobus angolensis palliatus | reverse complement strand
AAAGCAGTTTTTTCCAATTCTGTGAAGAAACTCATTGGTAGCTTGATGGGGATGGCATTGAATCTATAAATAACCTTGGGCAGTATGGCCATTTTCATGATATTGATTCTTCCTATCCATGAACATGGTATGTTCTTCCATTTGTTTGTGTCCTCTTTTGTTTCACTGAGCAGTTTGAGTAAATCTCCTTGCTTCTTGCGGGTAGGCCCATGACTCACTTGTCTTTGTATTTCTGGGGCTTAGCACAGCACTTAGAACACAATAACCCTCAATGGCTGGCGTGAGTGAATAAATGAATGAACTAACTAGCCTAGGACTCGTAAGCCTACTAACTTACGAAGAGATGGGAGTGAGAGGGTAGAGCTGATTAAGTTCTGTTTTTCTTAATCTAGTTCCAGTTTAGCTATTTGTATTTTTGGTCTCTATCACAGGAGAACAATCAATTTTCCCCCATGAAATTTTTTGAGGTTTCTGAGCAGAGTGGTACTACTGTTTCCTTTTACCCCAGAAACCAATTCTAGAGGAAAAGGAACGTTAAAAATAAGTATGAAAGAGGTCTACAGTCTCCATTCTCTCATCCAAGTGAAAACACATACAGTGAGTTATGTAATCTAGAACCTTATTTTGTGATAGAAAGGGATTCTGATTTTCCGTTTGCTATTTTATTTGAAAGAGCTATGGCTTAGGCACCCAAAGGAGGAGGTGGATTGAATGACATTGTTAAGCAAAGTAAGAAGCACAGTTTACAGTCTGGCAGCTAGAGTTTACAACAAAATCAAGAAATAACTAAGTTGTTAGAACAATCTACCTTTATCATTAATCCACCTATTAAAGGAACAGAAGCAGAAAGCAAAAAAGGATAGAGGTTCTCACCATTTATGGTTGCATGTAAGGCAAAGAAAAAAAGGAGAAATGCATGACTATTTTAATCCCTAAAGAATGACTTCAGACTTCACTCTTCGACCTAGGAGAGAAGCTAAACAGGAAGACGTTACAGGCATTTAAGAGAAGAGGTCAACACTGGCAAATACAGATTTAAAAGAATGATAAAACTCGGTGGGGGTGTGAATGTGGGGAAAGGAGCATTCGTAGGGCCACTGGTAGGAGCAGAAACAGGTATACATTTTCTGCGAGTCAATTTGGCAGTCAAAAGCTTGAAAAATGTTTCTTTCCTATGACCAAACAACTACACTGTTAGAAATTTGTAAGAAGGTGTTTGCACTAGCACAGAAAAAGATATATATAAGACTGCTCCATCAAACTCTATTGTGAAAAGTTAAACCTATCTCTTTTGGTTTTTTTCTTTGTTTTTTTTTGAGATAGGGTTTCCCTCTGTGGCCCAGGTTGGAGAGCAGTGGCGCAATCATAGCTCACTGTAGCCTGAGGCTCAAGTGACTCCAGGGCTCAAGTGACCCCCCCACCTCAGCCTTCCATGTAGCTGGGACCATAGGCATGCACCACCCTGTCTGCCTAATGTTTTGTTTGCTTTTTGTAGAGATGGTGTCTCACTATATTGCTCAGGCTGGTCTTGAACTCCTGGGCTCAACTGATTCTCCTGTGTCTGCCTGCCAAAGCACTGGGAGGCAGATTCCAGGCATGAGCCACTGGGCCCAGCCTGGAACCTATCTTCATGCCCAATAATAGAAAATTAATTTAATAAATCATTTTACATCTAATCAACAGGATTTTATACAGCCTATGTAAATTATAATGTAGCTCTATATTGATTTACATGCAGAGTTGTTCATGATTTTTTTTTTTTTTT
>NW_012117588.1:379794-388190 GCF_000951035.1 Colobus angolensis palliatus | reverse complement strand
AGGAAGGAAGGAAGGAAGGAAGGAAGGAAGCAAGGAAGGAAGGAAGGAAGGAAGGAAGGAAGGAAGGGAGGGAAAGAAAGAGAGAGAAAGAGAGAGAGAGAGAGAAAGAAAGAAAGAAATTAGACTAGATGCTTGTGGGAACAGGGGTAGCACATTCATGTTGCTTTAACCCTTTATCAAATGGGCCAAACATTAATAAGCACCTGCCACTGAAAAGAACTAAGTGTTTCTGTTTCTTAGCTTTCTCAGCAAGAAGTCTGAGTATGGTCACACCCCTACCTTCTCATGGTCCCTTAAAGAGGATGGAAAGTTTAGGTGTTTTCAACGTCATCCTATTCTAACATTAGCTTTGTGGGGAGTTGAGATGGGAGATTTGGTCCCCTGAGTTCTTCATCTCTCCCTGAGTAACTACATGTTATTACGTTTTCTTTCCACTGGTCTATGAAGAAGTAAACATTAGCTTCATCAATATATGTCAATGGTCAGAACTCAAAGAACTCCAAATGAAGAACATTCACCCTGGTAGAAGGTTATTTCGGTCTTGTTATTTTGTAAGGAATCTTCAGAACAGCACTAGATGCCTAAAGCACAAATGGACCTTTTCCAAGAATCTGGAAGGAACCGATTCTAAATGTGAAAATCAAAAATTCTGAGTCTGATTGCCCAAGCACCTCTACTGGTCTTTGGTCTAGAACACATCAGACAAATAAAGCAATTCCTGAAAGCACACTACCTCACTCTGCCAGCCACCCCTACTACTGAGGAACAGCTCTGCTTTCACTGCAGATACACATGTATACATTTGAATACATGTATTTTTATGCTTGTATTATCTTTGCAGATAAAATTAGCAAATAATTCTCAGAAAGCTCTCTGTAGCTCATTGTGCTCTGGTCCTTATGCCCAATATTATCGGAGTTGTTCCTTTTTTTTGAGATAGAATCTCGCTCTCTCACTCAGGCTGGAGTGCAGTGGCACAACCACTGCTCACAGCAGCTTCAACTTCCTGTGCTCAAGTGATCCTCCCATCTCAGCCTTCCAAGTAGCTGGGACCACAGGTGCAAGCCACCACACCTGGCTAATTTTTGCATTTTTTGTAGAGACAGGGATTTACTGTGTTGCCCAGGCTGGTTTCAAACTCCTGGGCTCAAGCCATCTGCCTGCTTAGGCCTCCCAAAGTGCTAGGGTTACAGGTGTGAGCCACCATGACCAGCCTGTGGTTGTTCTTAAATGCTACCTTTATGTAACTTTATTCTCTCTTCTTACCACCCTGGTTTTGTCTTTCATAAAATCACTCTCTGCTGATGATTATTATGCCTAATACTTTGTTCCTTTTTTATTTTTTATTTTATTTTATTTTATTTTATTTTTGAGACAGAGTCTCACTCTGTCACCCAGGCTGGAATGCAGCGGCACATCTCAGCTCACTGCAGCCTCCACCTCCCAAGTTCAAGCAATTCTCCCACCTCAGCCTCCTAAGTAGCTGGGATTGCAGGCACATGCCACCACGCCTGGCTAACTTTTATATTTTTTAGTAGAGACGGGGTTTCGCCATGTTGGCCAGGCTGGTCTTGAATTCCTGACCTCAGGTGATCCTCCTGCCTCCCAAAATGCTGAGATTACAGGCGTGAGCCACTGCACCCAGCCCTGTTTGCTCCTTTTTTGAAAGGATGAAATGAAGGTATATAAAGTTCTTAGCACAATATGTACCACATATTAATAATCAATAAATGCTACTTATTATTATTTTAAAATAAAACTGAGATGACAGCATGGTCTAATGATTAAAAGAGAAGATTCTGGAGCCAGGTGGCCTACATTTGAATCTCAGCTCTGATCTTAATTAGTTGTATGTGACTTTGAACAACTTCTATAGCTTCTCTGCACTCAGTTTCTCCATCTGTAAAACAGAGATAGTCACTGCTCCTATTTCATAGAGGTGAATGAGTTATGATATAGAAAGCATTCTAGAAGTGCATGCCATTATTTTTCCTTCCTTTCAATCCTGACTATCCACAAGAGGGTTAATGTTTTTTTCTGCATTCTACACTTTTGTCCTCTTTATCCAAGGTCCTTATTTTACTTTAATATTTGATCAAGTTTTACATCTATTCTATATTTGAAAGACACTAAGATTTTGTTTAATAAATTTTCAGAGTATTAGTAATAATTTTTATAATATACAAAGGCACTAAATTCCAGTAAGAAAAAAGGCAGTTAACAAGACTCAAGACTGGATGTTCCTACAAGTAACCGTGTTATGACATTTAACGCAGCAGCGCCTGAAATCCCAAACGTAAACGTTATTATGAACTACCTAACTTAGATCTAGTCTTTCCTTGGCCCACAAGTCAGCAACAATAAAATGGAAATGAAGACAAGTATATAGCACTTACAAAAAAATTAGTTTCACCTTTCTACCTCAGAAACATTCAGTGATAGGTCCTTTCTCTTATACCTTCCTGAACTGCTGGTTCTAGTGAAGTCCTTAACCATTAACAAGTTATACAATTACACTTGGTGCTCAAGACAAAGCAAGTCCCATATGATGGCTTACAACACATGAAATTTAGAATTTATAAGAGCATGAGAGGCCAGTGCCAACAGAATTTAAAGACTGTGGGCTTCTTCTCAGACTGTGAGATAGTCTACTTACTCCTTCTGGAGACTTTTGTGGACAGAATTGAACTCTTATTTTTTTTTTTTTTTTTGAGACAGAGTCTCGCTCTGTCGCCCAGGCTGGAGTGCAGTGGCCGGATCTCAGCTCACTGCAAGCTCCGCCTCCCGGGTTTACACCTTCTCCTGCCTCAGCCTCCCCAGTAGCTGGGACTACAGGCATCTGCCACTTCACCTGGCTAGTTTTTTGTATTTTTAGTAGAGATGGGGTTTCACCGGATTAGCCAGGATGGTCTCGATTTCCTGACCTCGTGATCCGCCCCTCTCGGCCTCCCAAAGTGCTGGGATTACAGGCTTGAGCCACCGCGCCCGGCCAGAACTGAACTCTTTACAAATAATATTTTTAATATATCAGATTTGAATACTTCATGAACAGGAAGCATACTGGTTTTATCCCACAAATATTTTTAAGGGATAGTTTACACCGTTCTGAGTAGTAAGGTGAAAAACATGAGAACATGCTGAATGTACTAATGGCCATATTTCAACACAGTTCTTACTTTTGGAATTTGATCTATTTAAAAAAATAATAGGTAGACATGCAAGGGAAAACATTTCTTTTCCACCTTCAACATTGCAAAACATCACATTGTTAATGTTTATATATTAAACACGAATCAGAAACAGAACACTTTGCCAATGCTGCTACCAAAATGATGATTTTTTAAAAAAATTAATTCCCCTCTTGCTTTAAAGGAAATTCTTGGGATACGTGGATCAAAATAACAATAGGCCCAATTAAGAGCACAGTCTTTGGAGCAGTTTGCAATCCCATCTCTGCCATCGCTGGTTGTTCTTGAAAAAATTACATGGCCTTGTGAAGTTACATCACTAAGATTCCTTTTCCTCTTCTGTACAAGACTTCATGAGTTTGATAGGCTTTTTGTGAGAATTTAATAATAAAATCCATTAACTGTGTAACATAGTGTCTGGGACACAATAAGTAAATAATAAATGGTGAAAATAAATAATATATTAATACTAGGTATGTCCTTATCAATCTGCTCCTTTGAATAACAATTTCTGCCAAGCTCCTTAGCATAACTCTCCCACACAATACATAGAATGCTTCAAAGAGGAAAACAGAACTCTAAAAATAGGAATTTCCAATCCATTTTCTTGCCTGAGGATTATAAAACCTTTTATACTTTATTTAACTTGAGGGGGCTCTTCTTGATCAGATTTCATCACATATTTTCTTCCATTGAATGTGTTTTGTGTTCTCAGCACCCGATGGAAGGCACATGAGGGGAAACATTGGCCCCAAGAAAGCTCCCAGCCAGCCACTGGCATCTCCATACCCAACCCAAACTGATCTCTGCCTGAAGCTCTCCAACTTCAGCTTTCCTTCCTACCTTTCTATCTTAGGCTATCAAAGATGGTGATGATGGAGATGATTACAGTAATGAAGTTGATTGTAATGTTAATGATGGTAACTAAGAATTATTTACCATTGATTCTGAGCCAGACACTACAAGTAACATGCAATCAACATGAAAATCATTAACAAGATATTTTGTATTATTTTTTCTGTACTGTCTCTAAATTCCAATGTGTATTTTATACATCGAGCACTTGGCAATTCAGACTTTGTACCTATTATTCATTTAATCCTCCCCACAGTCATAAGAAGTAGGTACTATGATTATCTCTACTTGACATATAAAGAAACCAAAGCTTAGAGAAGTTAAGTAATATGTCTAGTGTTGCACAGTGACTTCGTAGCTGAGACCCAATTTGCAAGGAAATCAGACACTAACCAGGGCCTTTATTCTTAACCCCCAGGTGACACCGACCCCGCAGTTGCTTGCAAGATTGCCTGTAGGATTAGTCCAGGTCTTGGCCACTCACCCCAGATCAACCCTGCCCAACCCCATAGTTTCTAACATCTTTCTGCCCAAGTCACACTTCCTGACCTAAAATTCACAAAGACAGAGGAGCAGCAGCTACAGCAAATAATACACCCATCAGTAACTTCAGTTTGATTCCCTATACTCCCTGAATGAATTGCCCCTCATGGCATGCAACAGTTATGAACCCTAATGTAGAAAAAATTCCCATAGGGAGATCCCTGATATACTTCATGCCTTGTTTCTGTTTTTGTTTTTATCTGTTTTTTTGAGACAGGGTTTCACTCTCTCACCTAGGCTGGAGTGCAATGGCATGATCACAGCTGTGATCCTCCTGGGCTCAAGCGATCCTCTTGCCTCAGCTCTTGATTAGCTGGGGCTACAGGTGCATGCAACCACACCTGGCTAATGTTTTCAAATTAATTTTTGTAGCTACAGGGGTCCCCCTATGTTGCCCAGGCTGGTCTCAAACTCTGGGGCTCAAGTAATCCTCCCACCTGGGCCTCCCAAAGTGTTGGGATTAGAGGTGTGAGCCATGACACCCAGTCTCTTTAAACATTTTGGTCTCCAACATTAATATGCAATATGTATAAATAATTAAACTCATTTTACAGATGAAGAAATAGTAAGGTAAGAGAAACAGTTTGCTGGCAGTTACATATCAAGTGGAAATAAAATCGTAATAAAGCTCAATATGCCCTCTAGAAGACCTTACCGCCTTGTTTTTCTGGGCTTCTAATTCTTCGTTATTCAAACCTCTTCATACACTAACAGCACAAAGATGAACCTACAGTGGAATCCACCTTTCACAGGCTCAGCTAAATGAAGATGAACAAATCGGACAGCCCCGTGGGCAACAGAATAAGTTGACACTTCAGGATGAGTTTCCTATTATCTTTTAACTAGACAGTCTAGCTTTCTCAGGGCAAGACAAAAATGTCCCAAATACTTGTCAGCAGTTTTCAGTGGAGGAAAAACTGCAGTTAAAGCACCTTTACTGAGAACTTTGAGCAGTAAATGTGCTTACATTTAGTTTGTGCAACTTTGATTAGGAATTGGATGGTGAGTTGGGATCCCCCATTCCTTAGTTTTTTGCTGGAGTCCTGTAAATCTCAAAATGTCAGTCACAGGCCATTCCTTTAAAAAGTGATTTAAAAATCACTTTTTCCACTTCATGGCTCCTTTGGAGCAGGGTATAAAAATAGCGATGCCACCAGGAGCCAAACTCTTTCTGGAATAATAAAGCAGGACAGGACAGAGCCCTGCTCAGGACAACAGAAGTCTTGCAGCCTGCCTCAAACGCAACTCTCATTTTAGCCCTTCACTTCTTTCCCTCCGCTCAGGCTTGCCTCAAAGGAAGGAACCGTTTATGAGACACTCCGTGGCGTGCCGAACACGGCCACCCCGGCGCCTATCACCCTCCTGAGGCCCGGCCACCTGTAAGAACCTGGAGGGCGGAGCGGGCGAGGTTGTTCGGGGAAGCGATCCCAGGTGGAAGCGATCCCCGGTGGCTGAGAACATCCAGGAGCACCGAGATTCTCGGGGAGGACCTAGCCGGGCCCAGCGCAGGAGCCACCGCGCGTCCAGCGGCTCCACCGCTGCAGCCTCGGGAACCGGGCGCCCCAGGTTTCAGGCGCGCCCTGCAGCGGACGCGAAGGGACTCGTCCGGCCTCGGCCCCTGCAGCGATGCTCCGAGCCACGCGGGTGCTGGGATGTCCGGCCGGGACCTGCCGTGCCGCGGGGGACGTCTTACCTGTTGATCTTGAGCGCGAACGCGCGGCGCTCTGCGCTGGGCAGAGTGGCCATGGCCCGCCGGCTGCTCGGTGGCTTCTAGGGTCGCGGGGTGCGGAGAGCTGGGGCCCGAAGCGCCGCAGAGTCGCCGCGGAGCATGCCAAGCCAGGCGCAAGCCTCATCTGTCAGTCGACGCTGGAAACTTCCGCATTTCCACCTTCTACGCTGAAATCACCCCGGGGGAGGGCCCAAGCTCCGAGCAGCGACGGCCAGCCCAGCCACCCGGCCTGGCACACAGGCAGCGGCGGGCGAGGAGGGCGTGGACCCAGCGCGGAACTGGCCTCCGGATACTCGGTCAGACGGCGCGCTCTGCTCAGGGCCACCGACCTCTCGCAGAAAGGAGCGCGGGCCGGAAACTCCATCTGCCAGAAGCTGCCAGGGAATGTGGGCAAGTTGTGGGAGCCCCACAAAGTTGGCGAGGTCGGGAATCAACCCAGGGACTCTTAAGGCTAGGTGTTATTAAGGATTGACACCCATTCTCGAAGAAGGCAGACCAAAAAAAAAAAAAAAAAAGACAAAAATGTTAGTGGAATCTATCAGTTCAAATCAACTTTTGCAAGCAATATGCCCATCGTCCTTCCTGGGACACTAAATAAATATAATGGATTCATCCAAGGAATAAACATTTTTGAGTTCTCAAAAAATGTTTTCGTTACAACCTGGCATAAATGTTTTTCTCTGGACAAACACTGAGTGCGGCATTCTTGCGATTCAAGGGTATACTGCGTCCAGGTTTATTTCAGTTTCAGACTGAGGTCTACTAAGAGGCCCAGCCTCAAACTCAAGATAAAAACAGAAAAGTCCCAGTGTTGACTGGAGTGGAAAAGCCCGTGTCCATTTCAAGTTGCTGGCATGCTGCTCTAACCTGTGCTATATTAGAGTACTCTCCATATAATGCCCCCATTTACCAACTTGCTCTTAAAACATACCCAAGTAGGCCGGGCGCAGTGGCTCATGCCTGTAATCCCAGCACTTTGGGAGGCCGAGGCGGGCACATCACGAGGTCAGGAGATCGAGACCCATCCTGGCCAACGTGGTGAAACCCCGTCTCTACTAAAATACAAAAAATTAGCCTGGCGTGGTGGCGTACACCTGTAGTTCCAGCTACTCGGGAGGCTGAGGCAGGGGAATCACTTGAACCCGGAAGGCGGAGGTTGCAGTGAACCAAGATCTGCCACTGCACTCCAGCCTGGCCACAGAGCAAGACTCCGTCAAAACAAAACAAAACAAAACAAAACAAAACAAAAAAAAAAAAAACGAAAAACACCAAAGCAAAGTATTTTTGGTTCAAACCAGCACTATTTAATATGATAGCCACTAGCCACATGTGGCTAGTGACCGCTTGGCATTATGGTTAGTCTGAATTGCCAACTGCTGGATGTGTAAAATACACACTGGAATTTAAAGACAGTACAGAAAAAATAATGCAAAATGTCTTATTAATGATTTTCATGTTGATTGCATGTTAAATGATACTTTGGATATAAAAAAAGTTATTAAAATTAATTTCACCAGTTTGTTTTTCCGTTTTAAAAATGTGGCTTCATTTTTAAAAATGTAAAATTACACATGTGGCTCACATTTGTGGGCCTCATTATATTCCTATTGGACAATGCTAGTCCAATGCAACCTAATTTGTAACCTAATACTAAAGTACCTAAGGACTATATTCAATCTTTTCCTGATATAGCCTTCCTTTCTGGTTTCAGTTGTGTCAGGTAGTTTAGTAACTTTTCAGTACTGGTTAGGTAACTCCCTGCCCCTGCTATCCCCCACCAAATATCAGTGCCCTTTTAGGCATATAAGACAAATTTCACTACATAGACTACAATAGACTACATATGAAAACAAACCCAAAGAAAAATAAAGCTTTTTTGAAATTTAGAGTTTCTGACTTTCAAAATTCTCCTTATTTACTACATTGGAATTTATGAGCAAACATTTGGATAGCAAAATACAAAGATAACAAATGTGTAAGTACTTCTTCAAACTGAGACTCAACGAATGATACATAGAAAACATTTTGCTGGCCGGGCGCGGTGGCTCACGCCTGTAATCCCAGCACTTTGGGAGGCCGAG
>NW_012117588.1:348557-379677 GCF_000951035.1 Colobus angolensis palliatus | reverse complement strand
AGGAGAATGGCATGAACCCAGGAGGCGGAGCTTGCAGTGAGCCGAGATCGCGCCACTGCACTCCAGCCTGGTGGACAGAGTGAGACTCCGTCTCAAAAAAAAAAAAGAAAACATTTTGCCCCAGAGGCTTTGGTCAGCGGTGTACTATGTCAGCCTTTCAGATGAACTCCTCTGAGTTTCTGAATGTTTATGACATACACTTTCACATAGAAAAATATACTGGTTTCACACAAACATAAATAAAATGTAATGAGAGCATCTCAAATTTTCAGCATTTGCAATCAAGGAAACTTTTTGGGTGAATGCGGGAATCATAAAATCTTCCATCTTACCTCAAATCATACTGCAATAGATTTAGTATTTGGTACCTAACCATGAAGGTCAGGCCAGCATTTTTATCCTCTGTGCTGTCAATTTGCTGATGGTTAGAATTGTCTCCAGATTTCCTTAACACTCTTTTAACAATTCACTATGAATGTGGTATCCATTAATTTAGTCAAATGCCTATTTTCAAGTTTGATCTGCTCTTAGATACATTCACATATCGCTGGCAAATAGCCATCCAAGTGCCTTTCTTCCTCATTCTCACTGCCTCTTTCGTTCTCCATCAGCTCCCTGTCCAGAGTGAACTCTCAGAGGTCTCCTTCTTTCCGCCTCTGATGGTCTCTCTTGGCCTTCCTCTTTCTCTGTATCTTTGTGTCATTCAATTTTGTTTTTCACCTTCATACAACTCTTTCCTTGACTTCTATCTCAGACCATACATCAATTATCCTAAATTCTTTAGTTTCCCCACATCTTCTTCTTACCTCCCCAGAAAGCCAATCTCTTTCTTTACATTGCATCTTACTTATTTTATTTAACAAACAACTAAATAACATTTATCTTGCACCGGTACTGCTCCAAGTCCTTTATAGAAATTAATTCATAGCAACCATTAAATAATAACATTAACCCCCCACACACACCTCTTTGCAACTGGAGAAACTGAGACTTAGGGAAGTTAAGTGACTTGAGCAAGATTACAAACTAGTAAGGGCAGAGCCATTTCCTATCCTAAAGTTTTGCCTGTTTCCCAGATTTCTGTACTCTAGTATCTTCAAACTCAATATAGAACTAAATTTCTCCATCTACCTTACTTAACTGGAAGCTAGCTATCTCTCCATAATCACCCATTTTTTGGGGGGCAGTGGTGGCACACTACTTCCTCATTTTCCAGTTTTAAAACTTCAGAGTCATCCAGTGGAGGGAAAAGCAGAAAATCTGGGTTCTGGCTTCAGTTTTTTGCTAACTGCGTGATCCTGAGTAAGTCACACTGTCTTTGAATCACAGAGGCCTGTGTCTTGGAATGACTCCATCTGCTTGCCTTTCTCTGAACTTTAGAAATACGTCAGCTCTAACTTTTTTTCCTTCTGTGTCCTTCAGATCTAATCACCTACCAAGGTCTGCTATTTGTTCCTTATAAATATCACTTCTTTGTAAATATCACTGTTCTCACAGTGGCTTTCATTCTGGTCTAGCCCTTACAAATTAATATCTAGATAACAAAAATAAGATTTTAAATGGCTTCACTGCTTGTAACCTCTTCTTTCTCCTATCTAATCTGATTGCATCACTAGATGAAGTTGACTAAAATACCTGTTTCATCATATTTCTTCTCTGCTCATTTAGCTTTGGTGACTTCCTGTAGCCTCTATGACCAAGCGTGACCTTTTCTCGCTAGCTTGTATGCCCACTTCACAAAACCAACTTTATTCCTTACCTTTCTGTTGGAGCAGGGAAGATCTCCAGCTTGTCCCTAAAGCAGGCATTACTCCTCTCTGCCCAGGGCCTCCTCCTGCTTATGCTATCCTTCTTGCTGTCCTCCCCCTACATCACATCCAGTCTCTCCCCATCCTTCAAGGTTTGAGTCAAGTTGCCACGTTCCATCTCTGTTGGATGGAGTATCTCTTTCAGCCTGACAGTAGCATTTAATTAGTTACAAGTGTGGGTCATTACCAATAAAAACAGTCCAGTGGAATGCAAGATCCTGAGGACAAGACTACAGAAAAAAAAAAGTGTAATTATTTTCATGTCCACTTCCTTCTTCCCAAAAACCACCCAGGACCTCCCCAGATTTAGTTCAAATGTCACCTTCCAAGAACATCTACTTAACATGACAATGCCCTCTTCCCTTGTCCTGACACTTTCTAACTCCTTTTCCAACTTTGTTTTTCTCCATAGCTGTTATGACCATCTGACATACTATATATTTTATTTATTTGTTTATTATCTCTTATGCTTCTAGAATAACGGCTCCATCAATGCAGAGGTTTTTGTTTGGTTAATTTGTGCCCTATCTCTAGTGTCTAGAAGCCTGGCACATAGTAGGTGCTCAAAAAGTGTTTATTGAATAAATGAATGAAAAAGTGAATTCGAATGGGAATGGCCAAGTTTCACTTGTCTTCCAGGAGACAGTGATAGTTTTTACTCTTTTATTCTCTTATTTTAGTTATGCCTTTTTATGAATATCTTTCAACTCTGTTTTGTATTTATTTCTTAGTTTGAAAAATCAAACCACCACATACATTATTACTAGCAAGTAGGTATCTTTATTGTTGTCTTACAATTGGTGAAATACACAGAAAGATTTGAGTGCAGGTATTTAAAACCAGCCATACTTTAGACATTAGAATTTATAGCTCCTAATTTTCTTCATGTCATCCTTGTTTTGTCATAAAAAAAATCTTTCAATATGAAAAGAACGAAGATTAGCAAACTTTCCTTTAAAAATTATCATTGAGGCTGGGCGCAGTGTCTTATGCCTGTAATCGCAGCACTTTTGGAGGCTGAGGCAGGCAGATCACCTGAGGTCAGGAGTTCGAGACCAGCCTGACCAACATGGAGAAACCCCGTCTCTACTAAAAATACAAAATTAACCTGGCGTGGCGGCCCATGCCTGTAATCCCAGCTATTAGGGAGGCTGAGGCAGGAGAATCACTTGAACCTGGGAGGCGGAGGTTACGGTGAGCCGAGATCGCGCTGTTGCACTCCAGCCTGGGCAACAAGAGCGAAATTCCATCTCAAAAAAAAAAAATTATCATTGTGTTTTAGATATATACACATACAGATTTTTTATATTTTATATGTATATTTTAAAATACATATTAGTGTTTTAAATATAGAGTTTGGAATATATTCTAATGTACAATGCTATTGCATATTCAATAGGAATATTTGTACCATAGCATTTTATAACTAAAAGAATTTTGGATTAATTCATTAATGAGTGAATAAGCTCACTCTATCATCCACGTGTTTTCTGTTCATCCCCCCAGACCTTTACCAAGTGGTTACCATATGTCATGGTTTGCTAACTGTGTGATCCTGTGTAAGTAACACTGGGCTAGGTGATAATAGGGGCAAAACAAAAAATACTTGTTCCCTGACTTCCCAGAACTCACAGTCCAGGAATGAGACACATGTAAAGAAGAAAAGAAGAGGCTCAGGCTCTGTGTGACAGCCCAGGAACGTTTTGCCATATAACAGTCTGGGAAAGTGAGGAAGGACAGAGAGGAAATGACTTGTTCTTGGGAGAGGTTGGTGGCAAAGAGATTGACGCTGAGGAAGAATGCCTATACCGGCGCAGTAACATTGGAACTGGGTCTTAAGCAAGTTCATGAGGCAGAAGGAGCACTTGTGCAAAGGCAGGGAGACAGGGGACGCCGCCTCTTATCCTGAGAATTAGAAGAATAATGGGAGCCCAGGGGTGCAGAGTGAAGTGAGTAGCAAAAATAAAGCACTGGAGGTGGGCAGGGCCTTAGTGTGAGGGTCTATTAAAGAATTCAAGCTTGATCTTACAAGTTGTTGAAACCCACACATGGTGATTGCTGTTTCTGTATCTAGATCATAGTCTCTTGGGGGAGGCCTTGCTACCGGCAGTCCACAGTGAGGATGCTGCTGGTCCCGGTAGGGTGCGGGGCAGAGGGTGGGGAACATTATGTCTGCTAGACCTGGCACTGTCAGCTCCACCTTCCTCACCCTGAGCTCACACATCGGACACTAATACAAAACACATAGTTCTTTGTGGAAAAATTTAGGCAATTTTCCCAAAGTCATATCTCATGGAGAGAAAAAGAAATCATGGGGACAGAGAGTCAAGAGATGATCGTGTAGTCTGGTCACTTTTGCCCCTCATTTGAGTGCCTGCATGCCTCTGGTCACTGCCTCACTCCTGACTCCTAGCTTCCCCCTGCACTTTCCTCAGGCCTCTCTGTTTACCCACTGGCCCATTAGTCTGTCTTCTCTTCCCTAAACCTTCCACTAGACATCCTTTGGCTGGTTCTTATGTCTGGACAATTTCCCAGGCAGTCACCAAATCTTGTGGACTCCCCTATCCACCCCTTCCAGTTTCTGCTGGTCCTACAGAGGAGAAAGTTGGGCTCTGTTCTATGCTTGGGGAGATCCAGTGGTGGGCTTCTACTCCAGGCTGTGGATAACATTCTGTTGCGGAAAAAAATTAATTTCCTTCTGAAGACCCCCATCAAATATATATGAAAAAAATCATATTCTTCCCATTCATTTATCTTGACCTTACTTTTTATAAGTTATAATATTGGCCTCCATTATGCTAAGAGAGAAACTCCTGCCCACCCACCTCTCACCTCCAGGCACATTACAAAGCTGTCAGCATGTTGGAATATTTTCTTTCAGTCTTTTTTAAATGAAAAAATGTCTTAATCTTTCATGCTACAGTCACATTTCTGGAAAGTTTTCAATTTTACATTTTATATTTATTTAGCTGTATTCATTTTCTGTGTTAATCTTACTTCTGTATTTATTATTTTATACCCATTACCTTGATGCCCTCAAATATTTATTTTGTTCTTTTTTGTTGTGTGTGTTTACATGTCACTACTAGTTCTGTGGATGAGGTGGGTATAGCAGGCACATATTGCTGGGTTGATTCAATATCCATTTCTCCCACTTCTGGGAGTAGCATCTGCATTTTCTGTATTTTCTGAAAAAGATGCCTCCTCCATTTTCAAACGATGGTCTTGATGGAGCTGCCTTCACTGTAGGCATCAAGAGTGAGTCTCCAACCTAAGCCTGGCTTGTCAGAGTATGGCCACCCTGTCCTTCATAGTTAAGTCAGAGGACCAATAAAAGTCAGTAAGCCTCAAACCCAGAACTCTTGCTGGAACCATTTGCAGTGGAGACTTTCTCATTTTGCTGCAAATAAAATAGAAGAGGATGTAAACCTGGACACTTCGTGGCCTTCTAGCCACCACCAGGGTAGCTGCCTGAAACAGGAAGAAGGCAGCGCCAAGAGGTAGGAAAAAGAGAGATTCCTGATCAAAAGCTAATATTAATTGAGTAGTTATTGTATGCCAAGTATTATTTAAGAATGTATTGTTTCAGTTTATCTTCATTTTACTAATATGAAATGCATTGCCATTATCTCCCCTTTACAGAGGAGGAAATTGAGGCACAGATTAAGAAAACTGCCTAAGATTACCTAGCTTGTAATTAGTGGCATCAGGATTGAAACACAGGAGGTTTGATCCTAAAGTCTGCCCTTATGACAACTCCACTATTCTGCTTTCTGAGAATTTTTTTTTTTTTTTGCTTAAATTAGTAAGCTGCAAAGAGACTTGACTAGTAAAGTTGAGCACAAGAAAGCAGATAAATGAAATAATTATACCTTCTTACGAGCATTTCAGCTGACTCTTTCTCACCATGTATTTACTAATTTTCCATTGGCCATATATGTCATAATGTACATGGCCATGTCCTTGCTTAGGAGGAGGCAGGATAATGCAGAGGTTGAGAGTTTGAACTCTGAAGTCCAAACACCTGGATTCACATCCTAACTTTTTCCTTATGAGCTATATGACTTTGGGCACATTACTAAATGTCTCTGTATTAAACTTTATCCATCAAATGGGCTTAATAGTGGCACCTTTTTAATAGGATGGTTGTAAAGATTAAATAATATAAAGCACTTATGCTAAGTGACAAGTAACTATTTCTATTATTATCACTACCTGTATCCATTAGTAATGTCTATAGCAGCACTTATGCTAAGTGACAAGTAACTCTTTCTATTATTATCACTACCTGTATCCATTAGTAATGTCTATAGCAGCAATGTACTGAAAGTCCAATTGAAAGTGGCTTAAACATCTAAATTTATTACCTAAGTAAGGCAGATAAGATGGTCCAGAACTGGGCCAGCCACTCAACAGTGCCATATGAACTGAGGTTCTTTCTGTCCCTTCCCTCTACCATCCTCAGCACATGGGCCTTTGGTTGTCATTCTTATGACCTCAAGGCTAAAAGATGGCTCCCGCGACTCCCAGCAGCCACAGCATCACAAAATGGAAGAAATGAAGAGGCCAGGGCTGTCTCCATGGGAGGTTTCATCTTTCCCAGAAGTCCTCCAGGAAATTTGTCTATAGTGTTCACTGGCCAGAAATGGGTCAGATCCTCATCCTCGGCTACAACAGATGCTGGGAAAGAAAGAGTATCTCACTGAGAAAAGTGGATAACCCATGGTTGGCTCAGAACTATGGTGATTCATTTTCTTGGGCTGCCAAAACAAAAGAGGAACAAAGGGGAGAAGAGTTGTGTAGGCCGTGGAAAGAGGCTGCCATACCTATATCTTTTATTTAAAAGATTAAGATAATATACATAAAGCACAGAGCATACTACTAGACATTGAGTATGCTCTCAGGACATGTTGGCTGTGATTTTTATTACTAGTTGACATTTGTGTTGCTTTAGAGTCATACGCTTTTTTTTTTTACATGTTTATTATTATTTCCTCATAACAGATTCCCAGAAGTAGAATTTATTAGGTCAAAAGTTCTAAGCTCCTGCCAAAACTCCTGAATCTAATCATGAGGAAGTAGTAGACAAACTTAAATTGACGGACATTCTACTAAACAACTACTTATGTTATATTCTTTAAAAAATGTCAGTGTCATGAGAGAAAAGGAAAGTCTGAGAAACTGGTATAGATTACAGGAGACTAAAGTAACAGAGCAACTAAAGGCAATGAGGAGTCCTGGATCAGGAAAAAAAAGTGGATCTTGGATCGGGAAAAAAAATACTATAAATAATATGTTGGAGCAACCACCAAAATCTACATATGAATTCTGTATTTGATAAGAGCACTGTATCAACGTTATATTTCCTGAATTTGATACTCATATTGCAGTTAGGGAAACAGGAGCGTAGGAGAGCCAGGGTGACACAATTTAAAATCAACTCCATCTTAAAGCTAGCAAGGCACATTCCTTGCCAGTCACATCCCATGGTCATAAGATGTTTATGGCTAAGGAAGCAGCTTAGTAATGCTTGCAAGGACAAATTCCTCCAACAGCAGAATGTCTAGATGCCTCAATATTACATAGCAATATATGCTTTTAAGGTGATTAAAGTCATGCTTTGATGGATTTACCCACTAAAATGCCCAAGGGTAATGTTCTTTAAATTAACAAGGTACTAAACTTTGTCCTGCTGTCAGCCCACCCACACGTAGACATAACTTAGCTTACTTTTACTTAGATAAGACCTCTATATAAGAAGAGTTTAAAACAAATATGGTGCATTCCTCCTCTTGCTTTCTGAAGATACTCTACTCTGTAACTGAGTAACTTTCAATAAACTCTCTTCTCACTGCCCTCTGCGATTTGCCTTGAATTCTTTCCTGCGTGAGATCCAAGAACCCTCTCTTGGGGTCTGAATCAGGACCCCTTTTTCCAGCAATACATTTATGAAAGAGAATATCCTTATTCTTAGAAGATACACACTAAATTATTTAAGGCAAAGGGATAGAACAGTATGATGTCTACAACTTACTCTTAGGGAGTCATCAATAATGATGCTGCTGCTGTTAGTAATTTCTATTAAAATCAGACTACAAATAATAATAATAATAAAACAATTGGTTAATCTTGATGAAAAGTAAGCAGAAATTCATGGTGTGTATGTTTTCAAGACAAAAATTAAAGATAAAATATTACAAACATAATTTTGTTTTTTGTTGGTTAGTACCAATTTATAAGCAAGGTTATAAGAAATTCTATTTCATAGAGCCCTCATTGAGTTTTTTTCATTTTTGCAACTTTAATAAGCTACAAGTACACTTCAAAATATTTTTATGTAAGTGTTTATTAGGTGAGTTGAATATTTTTCCATATTAGTTCACTATTTAGTTATATTTTCTTTTGTCTATGTTTATGTCATTTCCCATTTGTCAATTAGGGTCTTAGTGTTTTCCTTATTGATTTATATTCATCTTTTAAGTAATATGTGACTACTTTGGGGCATCTGTCTTTAAGTAACTATGATCTCCCTAAACACTTTGAACCATTTGGAGGACAAAGCCCAGGCAGGTTTATAGAATCTTTAGAAATGTTGTTGGTCCCTGCTATCTCTCAGCATCAGACCAAATTTTATACAATATTTTGAAATGCCTTTTTCCCATTTCAGTATTCTTTAATAGCCTTCCGGCTCACTTCACCCCAACTCACTTCCCTACATAACACCATAACAATTCAGAGACCATGGCAAGCACCAGGACATTTTCAGAGAGGAAAAAGCAAGCTATGTGCTCTTGTTCATCACTCTCAATTGACTGGGCTGGAGCAGAGATTGGTTATGATACCATGACACAATCCGACTGCACGATCTCTGTGATTCTTGTGAACTATTTAGCAGCGTGATGATGGTGTAGAGTAAGAGGTCAACTCTGGATGTTAGATCCAGCGGACGTGACTGCCATGTCTCCAAATCTATGTCCCACCCGTTAGCAATTTGTGTCTTTTAAGACAGAAGCTCTCAAACTTTGGCAGTATCACAATTGCCTGGAGAACTGATAACAAACTCAAAGACCCAGACTCATTGAAGTAAATGAAGCATTGGCCTTTATAGGTATACCAAGTTCCTCAAGTGATTCTGTTACATATTAAAGTTTGAGAACCATTGCTTGACAGTCATGAAATAAAAGGAAAATATTCCTAAAAGATGTGATTAAAAACTTTTATTAGCTTGAATTTTAGCTTGGATTATTTGAACAGAGTTGAGAGGAATTGTTTGCAAAAATAGCAGTTAAGTAGGTATTTTGAGAGGTAGGATGCCTAACATGGGGCACAGAGTTCAGACAGAGAAGTACGGGGTCAAATAAGTAGGTATTTTGAGAGGTAGGGTGCCTAACATGGGGAACAGAGCTCAGAAGGAAAAACACAGTGTCACAGGGGAGCTTAGTGCTGGTATAGGAAGGCGTACTGTGAACTTAAGATGCTGAAACGGTTCTCTCTCCAGGAGTAGATCATCGTTTAGCAATAAACTTTTAAAAAACTGAGTATCCTAATGTAAATGTCTATGTAACCCATACAGTGAATGCACTACTAGTAGGTAAAATCAAAACACATCTTGGCCTGGCACTGTGGCTCACGCCTGTAATCCCAACACTTTGGGAGGCTGAGTGGGGCAGATCACTCGAGCCCAAGAGTTTGAGACCAGCCTGGGCAATGTGGCAAAAGCCTATCCCTACCAAAAAATAAAAATAAAAAAATTAGCCCAGCGTGGTGGTGGCATGCGCCTGTAGTCCCAGCTACTCGGGAAGCTGAGGTGAGAGGTTGACTTGAGTCCAGGAGACAGAGGTTGCAGAGAACTGTGATGGTGCCGCTGCACTCCTGCCTGGGCCACAGAGCCAGATCCTGTCTCAAAAACAAAACAAAAGCAAAGAAAAAAAGAAAAGAAAAAACCCACATCTTTATTATGGTTTCCCAGTGCCTCTTCAAAGTGCATTGAGTAGGTGTAATCCTCACTCCTCCCATGCGATAGTGGGCAGACCCCATGACTTTTACTAGCCAAGATAATAATCAAAACTCCACCTTATCTTTAATGACAAACCTTCCCCCAGTTGGTGTGTGCTTCAGGCTGTCCACCTGTGGTGGGAAAGAGAGGAAAGGAAGTATGGTTGGTGTCTTCTCTCCACTTTGTGTCATTTCTCTTTTCTTCTCCCATCCCAGCTGGCCCACCATTTTCTGATCTCTTGCTGTTGGAGGAATAGTAAGGAACAAGAAAGCGCTTACAGAAAGGACACTGATGTAATCCAGTTTTGCACATTCTATGCCTGGTGGCTGTCCAAAACTGACGTTTTTCCTGGGGCTTGCTTGGGTCCTTTGGAAGACTATTTTCCTGAAGACTTCTCTCCTATCATGCATCTCTAGTTGCATGCATTCTTGGTGTTTACTTGTGATGCATTAGTAGCCCCCGTCTAGTTTCCTGCTGGTAGGGCCCTCTACTCTCTAAGTGATTGTGTTGGACAGAACCCCAAATGACCCTTGGCTGGATCTCTCCCACATGGCACACATCTGCTCTACTGAAAATGCTCATGACTTTCCTGGCCCGAGAAGCCTTGCTGATTCCAACACCACCTTACCCTGGTGCCCCAGGCTACATTAACATCCTTGGGCCAGAGTCAGGCAGTATCCTCTGGGTCTTCCAGCTCCATTTAAGTTCATGAAAATGGTCATTTAAGCTTTCTGAAAGGTATCTTAAGAAGCCTTGGAAGAAGTAGCAGCCCTTCCCTCTTTTTCTTCCCTATAAGCAAAAGTGGGAATTCTCCTTGATAAAATCCTCCTCCAAAAAATCTCTTCAAAAATCTTGTGGAATCCAATAGTCATGGAAATGGTTCTCAGAATTTTCATGATAAGGTCTGCATATGGTGATCTGGTTTTGGAATATCCCTTTTGTTGTATTTGATTATCCCAGTGAAACTTTTTTTCCCAACATTCTGTTACTATAGTTTCAGATATCCTGCCATTAGGCCATATTTGGGGTCATAATTCAGGGCACTTTTGCCTGTATTGGGGGCCTCTTGGAGAGAGGAATATATTATTGGAAAACAGTAAACGGTTAATATTTTATTTTGATTTTTTATTTTATTGGTAAAATTTATTTCAATGCAAACCATACAGAGACAAGTACATGGTGGTAAATGTATAGCTCAATAAATCTAATGAAATGAACACACCAACATAACAGATCAAGAAAGAGGACATTACTAGCTTCCAGACGCCCTACCATGTGGCTTCCCAGTTTAGTTCCCTCAAGGATAATGAATGTTCTATTAATGCCATAGATCAGTTTTATCTTCTTTTGAAGTTTATGTAAGTGGAAACTTTTCTGTCTGGTCATTATCATGTTTCTGAGATTCATCTATATTGTTGCCTTTAGTTGGAGACTGTTCATTCTCGTTACTGGATGGCCATCATATGAATATACTTGGGCAGTTAATATTTGATCAATTAATGTCTTCCCTCAAGGGTAGCTCAGAGATTGACTATGGCCTCCCTACACCATCCCTGATTTCAATCTGAATCCATAGGAAGATTCTCACCTTACTCTAATGACTTGCATTGAATGTCAGAAAACAGAAGTTGGATTTTTTTCAATTTTTAAACTATGTACAGAGGTAGGCTTTTTCAGGGAAGCAGTTTATTATTTATTTCCATACTTTGTGTTTTATCCCATCAATCTGCTCTTTCAATTTGGCTTAGAGTCATAGAATGTTCAAGCTGGAGAAACCACATTTTCTGAGAAACATTTTATATAAATTCTGATTACAGTTGTATGAACTTCTATTTCTTCAGGAATCATGACAAGTTTATCATATAGGTCCCAAGAAAAATTTAGGTACAGTAACAACTGGAGATCATGAATACTCTTCTGAATATTTCTTGCATTGTACTTTATATAATATAGAGTTTGTTTTTCAATTAAAGTGAAAAACATCAAAGCATGATAGATTTTTTACCTGAGAATAAAATGGTCTTTTCGTTCATATTTGAATAAAAATTCAAATTTAAAACTTTACCATAAAATTAAATAATGTTGAAAACTTGTCAGCACCTACTTCATAGATTGATACCCACGCTATAATTTAGAATGTGGAAGTTAAAATAGTATCTACACCCTGAATAATAAATAATATGCACTAAAGACTTTTCTTTTATGGAATTCTATTTGGCAAATGCTAAAATATCATTGGAACATTACTTTAGATTAGAATATATTTTATTAATAATTCAGACAGAGTGTGATATGGGTTGGCTCTGTCCCCCCCAAATCTCATCTTGAATTGTAGTTCCTATAATCCCCACATGTCACCCAGTGGGAGGTAATTGAATCATGGGGGCAGTTAGTCCATGCTACTATTGTTATGATTGTGAGTGAGTTCCCATGAGATCTGATGGTTTTACCCAGGGCTTTTCCCCCTTTTGCTCAGCACTTCTCCTTGCTGCTGCCATGTGAATAAGGATGTGTTTGCTTCCCCTTCCGCTATGATTGTAAGTTTCCTGAGGCCTCCCCAAACTATGAGTCAATTAAACCTCTTTCCTTTATAAATTGCCCAGTATTTGCGTAATAAAGACATACTTGACATACTTGAGTATGTCTTTACTAGCAGTGTGAGAAGGGACTAATAAATACAGAGTGTCTTAATCCATTTTTCATTGTTATAAAGGAATATCTGAGGTTGGGTAATTTGATAAGACATTTATTTGACTCATGGTTCTGCAGGCTCTACAAGAAGCATGGCACCAGCATCTGTTTCTGGTAAGGACCTCATGAAGCTTCCAATCACGGGGGGAGGCCAAGGCAGAGCAGGCATGTCACACGGCAAGGAAGGGAGCAAGAGAGAGGGGAGGAGTGCCATTCTCTTTCAGGCAGCCAGATCCCACAGGAAATTAGAGTGAGAATTCACTCAGTCCTACCATATGACACCAAGCAACTCATGAGGGATCTGCCCCATGACCCAAACACCTCCTACCAGGCCCTACCTCCCACATTAGGGATCAGATTTCAACATGATATTTGGAGGGAACTAATATCCAAACTATGTCACAGAGGTATGTGTGCAACCTCATTCATTTATGCATTCATTTAACAAAATGTATAGTGAACACCTGCTATGTGCCAGGCACTGTACTAGGCTGTAGATATGACTCATAAATAAGAGGAATATTGCCACAGTCCTTAGGAGCCTAGTGCAGTTGGGGAATAGATAAGCAAACAGATAATTTCTATACCTGGTAATTGCTACTTTGATAGGGCAAACAGGATTTTGTTTGTGCTGTAAAAGCACATGAAAAGTACAAAGTCAATCCTTGGGAAGTCCTGGAATCTTTCCTAGAAAATGATATCTAAGGTGGATAAAAAGGTAGCCAGATACAGATGAGAAGAGAAGGTGGGCCAGAAATTTTAAAACACTGAACCAACTGGATGTCATTCACTGACATAGGGTAAATAGTATGGGTGACTGGATTGGAAAATGAAAAAGGAACTAAAAGTAATTAAATGAGCTAGGGACATGGAAATGAACACTTGAGAAGTCCTGGCAAGAAGTCATCATTAAGACAACATAATGAAGTGGAAAGTTGTTGGGAGTCAGGCTGACTTGGATTCAAACCCTAGTTTCACCACTTAATAGATGTGTTAAGTTGAACAAATCCTTCAACTTTTCAGAGCCTCGATTTTCCTCTTGGTAAAATACAGATAATAACATGGACACTATAAGGGTTTTTCTGTTGTTGTTGTTGTTTTGAGATGGAGTCTTGCTCTGTTGCCCAGGCTGGAGTGCAGTGGTTGCAATCTTGGCTCCCTGCAACCTCTGTCCCCTGGGTTCAAGCGATTCTCCTGCCTCAGCCTCCTGAGCAGCTGGGACTACAGGTGCGCACCACCTTGCCTGGCTAATTTTTGTATTTTTAGTAGAGACAGGGTTTCACCATGTTGGCCAGGCTGGTCTCGAACTCAAACTCCTGACCTCAGATGATCTGCCCGCCTCGGCCTCCCAATGTGCTGGGATTACAGGCATGAGCCACTGCGCCTGGCCCGGACACTATAAGATTTTAGGGAGGATTAAATGGGATCATGCATGTAAATGTGCCTATCTCAGTCTCTAGCACATACTGAACGCTCAAAAATGGGAGGTTTTGGTATTTCAGAAGAAAATCAGGTGTCAGGGAGGGTTAGTCGTAACCTTGAACTATATTCAAAGACTAAAGCTAGTAAGATAGGAAGAGTTTTACAAGATCCCTTTGGCTATATAGTTAAAGTTATTAGCAGTTAGAGTTTCCCTTACAGTTGACAAGTGAACCATGAAAGTGAATGACTTGTGGTTCCTCAGATAAATTTCTGTTTTGTGGACATAATTGTTAACCAAATGCACTGAATGTAGGGATGGCCAGTACCAAAATTATAAAGCAGGCCTGTTTGTCTTCAAACACTCCTGTGTCAACTTGTCATTTCCTTGTAAAAATGCAAAATAGACTACTGAGTAGAGGTGATCAATTACAGAAATGCATTTACTTTGGCTTTCTTCTGAAACCTAATAAGATGACAGTAAAGGGATTTTTTTTTTTTTAAGGCAGAAACCCACAATGATGATGAAATTAGAAAGGAAGATAAGAACAACAAGATTTTGGAATTCAGAAGCCATATAGACAAGAGGTAACACACCTGAGAAAGATGATCCCTAAATTTGTCTTGGAGAAAACTTGGAAGTACCTGACTACATCATAGACCTCCCAAACAGCTTCCAAATGCCAGATACTGCTGAAAATGGGGATAAAGCTAGGGTCAAAAATAGGAGGATTGGGTTATAAGTCTGTATAAGTAGTTGTTAGATCCCTACATCCTCTTTTCAACCCTGTATAGCCAGATAATGGCCCCACTCCCAGCCTGGCTGAGGCTGGATAAGGTAACAGAGAAAGTTACTTTCTAGAGAACGTTTGGCACATTTGGGGATGGAGTTCAGTAATACAAATAAAGGAGTAGTGAACATTTATAACCCAACAAAACCCCATGTCTTTTTACCTGCATTCTAATTCCAGACCACTAGAGATTAGAAAATTATACTCTGGGGTATCTGAACACCTCCAGAGGAAAGACATAAAGATTCTGATGTCAAGAATGACCCAACTAAATGGCCCACCCAGATGACCCAAATTGAAGCTGGTGGACAAGAAGCTTCATTCGTAGGACCAGAACTTCTTTTTTTTGTCTTTTTTTTTTTTCTCTCCTTTTTGTGGAGAACGGGGTTTCACTATACTACCCAGGCAGGTCTTGAACTCCTGGGCTCAAGCTATCCTCCCGCCTCTGCCTCCCTGAGAGCTGGGATTACAGGCGTGAGCCACCGCACCCGGCAGAACTTCCAAGAAGGTTTTTTAGTACCTCACTCCTAAATTTGAATACACTACCAAAGATTATCGAACATCTAAGGAGAACTACCAGCATAAAAGGTAGAGACCAAAGCAAACAAACAAAGAAAATAATTCGGAACTAACCAAGACTATTCTGGGAGAAGAAAACTATTATTAATATCCATAGAGCGTAGTACAGCCACTATGGAGAACAGTATGGAGGTTCCTCTAAAGACTAAAAATAGAACTATCATATAATTCAACAATCCCACTGCTAGATACATACCCCAAAGAAAGGAAATCAGTATATGGAAGAGATAGCTGTACTCCCATGTTTACTGCAGCACTATTCACAATAGCCAAGATTTGGAAGCAACTTAAGTGTCCATCAACAGATGAATAGATTTTTTTAAATGTGGTACATATACACAATGGAATACTATTCAGTCATAAAAAAGAATGAGAAATGTCATTTGCAACAACATGGATGGAACTGGAGGACCTTATGTTAAGTGAAATAAACTGGGCACAAAAAAGCAAATTTCACATGTTCTCACTCATTTGTGGGACCTAAAAATGAATACAATTGAACTCAAGGAGATAGAGCAGGATGATGGTTACCAGAGGCTGGAAGGGTAGTCGTGGTGGGAGGTGGGGTGGTTAATGAGCACAAAAATATGGTTAGATAGAATGAATAAAATCTAATAGTTGCTAGCAAAACAGGGTGACTACAGTCAATAATAATTTATTGTACATTTAAAATAACTAAAGGAGTATAATTGGCATGTTAGTTACACAAAAAAAGGATAAATGCTTGAGGCGACGGATATACCATTTACCTGGATTTGCTTATCACACATTGTATACCTGCATTAAAATACTTGCCGGGTGCGGTGGCTCATGCCTGTAATCCTAGCATTTTGAGAGGTTGAGGCGGGTAGATTACCTGAAGTCGGGAGTTTGAGACCAGCCTGACTAACATGGAGAAACCCCGTCTCTACTAAAACTACAAAGTTAGCTGGGCATGGTGGCACATGCCTGTAATCCAAGCTACTCGGGAGGCTGAGGCAGGAGAATCACTTGAACCTGCGAGGCGAAGGTTGCAGTGGGCCGAGACTGTGCCATTGCACTCCAGCATGAGCAACAAGAGCGAAACTCCATGAAACTCCGTCTCAAAAAAAAAAAAAATCTCATGTTCCCCATAAACATAAATACCTATTATGTACCCACAAAAAAAAAAAATAAAAACTTTTAATTGATTCACATCTTTAAAAAATACCCACAGAGGCATAAGAGGAGATATTGCACGCACGAAACAGTCTTATGCTATTTTAAAAAGGAACATTGAAGAAACAGAAAGGGAGCTCTGGGAAATTTGAACAATATATAATAGCAGAATAAAAACTTCAGAGAAAGTTTGGATGATAAACTTGAGCCAATCTCCCAGTAAGCAGAGCAAAAATATAGAAAATAAGAGTTAGAAACTGAACAGAAAAAATTAAAGGAAAAATAAAGAATTTTTTATTCTGTTATTATATATTGCTCAAATTTCCCAGAGCTCCCTTTCTGTTTCTTGAAAGTCCCTCTCTAAAATAGCATAAGACTGTTTTGTGGGTGCACTATCTCCTTTTATGCCTCTGTGGATATTTTTTAAAGATGTGAATCAATTAAAACTTTTTATTTTTTATTTTATGGGTACAGAATAAGAAGTCCAACATCTAAATAAGAGGAGATCCACAAAGAGCGACAGAGAAAAGAGAAGAAAGGAAATCATCAATAAAATAATTCAAGAAAATCCAAGGACATGAGTTCTCAGATTGTAAGAGACTACCTGAGTGACTAATAATAATAATAATAATAATAATAATAATAATAATAATGGAGCTAGACCCATCCCAAAGCACATTATCTGTGCAATTTTAAAACACTGATATATTAGTTTGCTAGAGCTGCCATAACAAAACACCACAGACTGTGTGGCTTGAACAGCAGAAATTTGTTTTCTCGTGGCTCTGGATGCTAGAAGTCTAAGATCGAGGTTACAGCAGGTTTGCTTTTTCCTGAGGCTTCTCTCCTTAGCTCGCAGGTGGCTGCCTTCTAGTTGTGTCCTCATATTGTCTTCCCTTGCTCAGTGTTGTCTGCGTCCTCGTCTCCTCTTCTTAAAAGGACACCAGTCATATTAGGTGAAGACCTGCCCATTAGACCTCATTTGACCTTAATTACCTCTTAACAGACCCCACGTCTAAATACAGTCATATTCGAGATTACTGGGGGTTAGGGCTTCACTGTGTGAATTTTGGTGGAATGGGGGGCAGGGGACACAATTCAACCTATAAAAACTGGACACAAAGTGAAAATCCTGTGCTTCTGTGGTCAGAAGACAGCGAGTAGTCATACACAAAAGTCAATAATTAAACTGGTTTCTCACCAGCAATTTGGGAGACTGGAAGTTTGAAGACACAGAGCAGTGCCTACCACATTCAAAAGAGAAAAGAAGCCGGGCATGGTGGCTCAGGCCTGTAATCCCAGCACTTTGGGAGGCGAGGAGGGCGTATCACCAGGTCAGGAGTTTGAGACCAGCCTGACCAATGTGGTGAAACCCTGTCTCTACTAAAAATACAAAAATTAGCCAGGTGCAGTGGTGCACACCTGTAATCCCAGCACTTTGGGAGGCCAAGGAGGGTGGATCACCAGGTCAGGAGTTTGAGACCAGCCTGACCAACACAGTGAAACCCTGTCTCTACTAAAAATACAAAAATTACATGCCTATAATCCCAGCTACTCAGAAGGCTGAGGCAGAAGAATCACTTGAACCCGGGAGGTGGAGCTTGCAGTGAACCGAGACTGTGCCACTGCACTCCAGCCTGGGTAACAGAGTGAGACTCCATCTCAAAAAAAAAAAAAAAAAAGAGAGAGAGAGAGAAAAGAATTCCAGTCCAGAATTCTTAACTTCACTGTGTCAGAGGATATGAAATAAACAAATATTCATCTCTACGTTTGCCAGTCGCTGGACTTAGGCCAGATCATATGAGTAATAGTCACAAAAAGAGTATGAATGGGATAGGAAGCCACTTCTAGTCTGAGACAAGGGTAGTTGCAGCCTTCTCTGCACTCTCGCCCCCTCATTCTGACAGCTGAAGTGAAGGACTTCCAACTTTTGGAACTGCCCGATGAAAGTAGCCTTGTGTGAGTGTTGGCTGGCCTGCTTTGGTCTGGGATGCTAGTAGAAATAAACTCCTCCATATTAAGTTACTGAGACTTAAGGGATATGTTGCTGCAGCACAGACTAGTGTAGCCTGATTACTAAACCAGCCAACCCATCAACTGAATCTATGTATTCAATAAAAACATTTTAAGATATATAAGGTCTCCAAGAGTTCACCCGATGCACACTTTTTCTCAGGAAGCTACTAGAGAATGTGCTCCACAAAAATAAAGGTAAAAATTATGAAAGAAGAAGACATAGGATTTAGGAATCAAGGGAATTTAGCACAAGACAGAGGAAAAGGGAATCTGCAGCAAGATCCCTGAGCTGTGCATGTAACATGAAGGGCAACAATTCCAACACAGAGCAGATCACAAGACCCTAGGACAGATTTCTTGAAGAAAATGAAACTAAAAGAATACTAAATTCATCTGAACATATGAAAAGGATATTTAAGCAACTTTTTAAGAGCTTGGGAATGAATTAATGATAAATATATGGTATTATGCAACCAAAACTACAATAAAAACTCATTAAAAATTGTAACTCATAAAATTATTAATTTCAGGGAAAATAAAAAGTTGAGTAGGAATGAAAAAAGAATCAGAGGATACTATAAAGCTCATCTGTGGATATTATTTACATAGTCATAATAATGAAAAAGAAATAATCTAACCAAAATTAAATGTTGGAAGTGTGGGGAGATAGAAATGGTAGAGTGTATGGGGTATTTATGTGTTGGGGAGGATACCTGTAAATTGAACATTAGTGAGCTTTACTTTACTATGCCTAAATAAACAAACTCAAGTGTCCAAGAGGGCTAGAGAAGGAGCTTACAAGAATGAAGCTGTTGTGGTGTGATTCAATAGGGAATAGGTGGGGCATTGGCAACATCCATTTGTAGTATCCCTGCCAATTGATACTACAACATCCATTTGTAGTATCCCTGCCAAAATTTAACTATGGAAAATAGTTAAATTTTAATATGCATATATTTGTGGTTGTGGTTATACAGATTTATATATATATAATATAAAAATTTATAAATAAATAAACAAACTCAAGTGTTCAACAGGGCTAGATAAGGAGCTTACAAGAATGAAGCAGTCGTGGTGTGATTCAATAGGGAATAGGTGGGGCCCTGGCAAACTGAAGAACACATTCTGTCTAAAGTGGATGGCCACTACTTGCTCCAGCTGTGGAAACTTGGGCCGTGTACTGCTAGATCTAAGGATTTTCTTTTGAGAGACGCTAGCTATATACATTTTTGAAAATAAAATTATCCTGATTTTAACAACATTGCCTTATTATAGAAAACATACCTTGGAAGGTATGGGTAAGACACAATGTCCTTGAAACTATATTTCACTGGGTTAATAAAATTGACTCCGGAAGAAAATAATTTTAAACAGTAAACCAAAAAGTGAAGGCCTTCAAAACTAACAAACCGAAGGAAAATAAAACAAAATGACAACAAGAAAAAAACAAAGAAACAAAACCCCTGGATCTTACCATTTTTCTAAGGCATGTTGACGTGACAAAATCAAAATTGCTTTGTGCTTATAAGGATCAAAGGTTATGCCTTTGACTTTATAAATTCAGAGAAAGAATTTAATTGGAATAACTTTTGTGAATTAACTGAAGATCTAAAGCAACTGGATAATTTAGGTTCTGCTAATATCCAGAATATTCAAAGTTTCTGTTTAATCTGACACCAAAGAATCCATCATTTCTCTTGACTTCCAGGTTGGTCAGTGTCCTTCCTGTGTCACATACCAAACAATGTGTTAGAAATTGTCTTCTTATTCATAAACTAATATTTTTTCAGAGTAAAAAGTCAAGCAAGTAAATAATGAGAAAAAATTCAGTGTATTGTATAAACAAAGACAGAAGGCAGACCAATGGTTACCTCAGGCCTGAGCTAAAGAGATTAATTGTACACAGACTCAAAGGAACTTTTTGGGATGGTGAAAGTGTTCTCAAACTGGATTGGGATGATTGTGGCACAACTGTATAAACGTTCTTAAAACTCATTGAGTTGTACACTTAAATGAGTGGCTAAGTTGTGCCTTAATAAAGCTGTAATTTTGAAAAAGAATAATGGATGATCAAATCTGTGAGCTAAAGTATGATGAAAACACAAGATATTTACATAGTTTCAAAGTGTCTCCCCATGAGGTACTTTTTTTTTTTTCTTTTTTTTTTTTTTTTTTTTGAGACGGAGTCTCGCTCTGTCGCCCGGGCTGGAGTGCAGTGGCCGGATCTCAGCTCACTGCAAGCTCCGCCTCCCGGGTTGACGCCATTCTCCTGCCTCAGCCTCCCGAGTAGCTGGGACTACACATGAGGTACTTATTAACTGCATCAGGGAAACAATAATTTTATGGTGGAGGAACTCTGCTGACAAAGTTAACATTCTAGTAAAAGCACAGGTGGATGTCATGTGCCTCCTGAAGTGATGCACAGAGAAGGATGCAACATCAATTTGTAGTATCCCTGCCAAAAATACGTAACCTGAATTTAATCATGCTGAAACAGAAGACAAATCCAAGTGAAGGAACATTCTACAAAACAACTGACCAGTACTCCTCAAGAGTATCAAGGTACTGGAAGACAAAGACTGAGCAATACTTCTGATTAAAGTAGACTGAGAAGTGACAACTGAATGCAATGTGGGATCCTGGATTAGATTTTGGCCCAGAAACAGGTCTTCAGTGAGACAACTGGCAAAATGTGAATAAGGTCTCTGGTTTTGTGAATGGTAACGTATCGATGCTCATTACCTGCTTTTGATCATTGTAGTGATAGTAAGACATTAACATTCAGGAAAACACAGTAAAGGATATATGGGAATCTCTACTATTTTTGTAACTTTTGTAAGTTGAAATTGTTTCAAAATGGGTTATAAAATTAAAAGGAAGTTTTCTCTTTCAGCTGGGAAAATGGCAATGGATTAATAACAAGAAATTAATGGTGAAGTGATGACTAAAATTCTACATTGCTCAGAAAGCAAGTAAGAAAATCAGTGGTTGCAGAGAAGTTCTTACATGAAGTAATACAAATAAAAATGGTTATGTTAAGCATTTTCTCTTTTCTTTTTCTCCCCTCCAAATGAAACAACATGCTATTCTGCATGTTTTTCTACCTAACAATATATCTTTTTAATGACTCTTGTATTTTAAACCTAAAATTTTGATTAAGCTTCACTTAATATTTAAAAAAAATAGTATAGGTCACAATGATATTTGATGCAAACCTTGGAAAGACACAATCTTCTTGATCCAAGAGCTTTTAGAATTCAAAGTACGATTCTGGTTATTACTCTGCTCAGTTGAGATAGTGAAATGAACATTTACATTCCGGCAACCTCAGAAGTACAATGAACAAAGGACACCAGCCAGGTAGGGCAAAGGCCTGTGTGTTCCCTGTTGCCGTTACATGTTTATCAGATGCATGCTCTGTTTCTGTTATATTACATTATTTTTCTCTTCAGTATTTGCTAAGGAAGAACAAGTAGCTCCTCAGGCATGTCAACTGTTAACTTTTCAGTTTTTATTTAATCTCCCAGGAATGTAACCCTTAACTTTAAAGAATGTAATGACCATAATGCTTATAAAGCATGTTTCTTAAGGAAATCATACCTGTTTATTTAATCTATCAGATATGAATGTTATAGAAAATTAAATTTGTCCACTTAAGCTGTAGATGAACTTTTCGCCTTTCTGATCAGAAATTCACCATCTTATAGTATAGATTCTGTTATTAATCAGAATATTTCATTTACACTCTTTCTATCCAACTTCTTCTTAGAGACTATTCAAAATAAAGGTGCTTCTAACAGTTTCATATGAAAATACGATGCAAAGCCTTGCTCTTCCATGGTATCCTTTGAATGAGCCAAACTTATGTAGCCATTCCTCTATAGCTAAATAGCTAGGATGTTTCCAACATCTCACCTTTAAAACAATAGTGCTATGAATGTCATAAATGTTTGTATATGTAAATATGTAGGATAAATCCCTATCAGTAGAATTTCAAAAGGTATATGCAATCGGTATTTTCATACTTATTTAAAATTTTCCATCCATGCAAAGGTTGCTAACATATTTATTTAAAATTTTAAAAATGATGTTATATGCCTCTTATAACCAGTAATAGGATGCAAAGATTTTTTTTTAAGGTAACATTGCTCCTCTTCCCACATTGTCTCTGTCATCTATACTACTCCCTGAGGTAGTTCATGTTATTGCAAGGGTGTGTATCATCCCAAACATATTGCTTCCACACACATATATCAGCATACATACATATATATGTATAGCATACATATATGAGCACATATTAATATATGCCCATGCACATACAAGCATGTTTTTGTTAATTTTTACTGAAATGGAATCATACTACATACTTATGAACAAACTGCTTCTTTCACCTCATACCACTTATAATTGTTATTCTACAAATCAGTACATATAAAAAAAGTATATTTGTATATATAATACTCTTTCTGCTATAATTTTCTGCATGCACATGCATGCATATACATCTATTCATAAACATAAAACTTAATCTAAACAAGATTTTTTTGGGGGGGTGATATGGTTTGGTTGTATCCCCACCCAAATCTCATCTTGAATTCCCATGTGTTGTGGGGGGACCCGGTGGGAGGTAATTGAATCAGGGGGCAGGTATCTCCCATGCTGTCCTTGGGATAGTGAAAAAGTCTCACAAGATCTGATGGTTTTAAAAAGGGGAGTTTCCCTGCACAAGCTCTCTTCTCTTGTCTGCTTGAGAGACATGCCTTTCACCTTCCGCCGTGATTGTGAGGCCTCCCCAGCCATGTGGAACTGTGAGTCCAATAAACCTCCTTCCTTTACAAATTGCCCAGTCTCAGGTATGTCTTCATTAGCAGCATAAAAGTGAACTAATACAGTAAATTGGTACAAGTAGAGTGGGGCATTGCTGAATAGATACCTGAAAACGTGGGAGCAACTTTGGAACTGGGTAACAAGCAGAGGTTGCAACAGTTTGGAGGGCTCAGAAGACAGGAATACGCGGGAAAGTTTGGAGCTTCCTAGAGACCTGTTGAATGACTTTGCCCAAAATGCTGATAGTGATATGAATGATAAAGTCCAGGCTGAGGTGGTCTTAGATGGAAATGAGAAACTTGTGGAGAACTGGAGCAATGGTGACTCTTGTTATGTTTTAGTAAAGAGACTAGTGGTATTTTGCCCCTGCCCTAGATACATGTGGAACTTTTAACTTGAGAGAGATGATTTAGGGTACCTGACAGAAGAAATTTCTAAGCAGCAAAGCATTCAAGAGGTGACTTGGGTGCTATTAAAGGCATTCAGTTATATAAGGGAAGCAGAGCATAAAAGTTTGGAAAATTTGCAGCCTGACAATGTGCTAGAAAAGAAAATCCCAATTTCTGAGAAGAAATTCAAGCTGGCTGCAGAAATTTGCATAGGTAACAAGGAGCTGAATGTTAATCCCCAAGACAATGGGGAAAGTGCCTCCACGGCATGTCAGAGTTCTTCATGGCAACCCCTCCCATCACAGGCCCAGAGGTTTTAGGAGGAAAAACTGGTTTTGTGGGCTGGGCCCAGGGTCCCTCTGCTGTATGCAGTCTAGAAACTTCATACCCTGCAACCCAGCCATGAACGAAAAGGGCCAAAGTACAGCTTGGGCTATTGTTTCAGAGGGTGCAAGCCCCAAGCCTTGGTAGCTTCCACATGGCTTTGAACCTGTGGGTGCATAGAAGTCAAGAATTGAGGTTTGGGAGCCTCCATCTAGATTTCAGAAGATGTAGAAGTTTGCTGCAAGGCCAGGTCCCTTATGGAGAACCTGTGCTAGGGCACTGTGAAAGGGAAATGTAGAGTTGGAGCCCCCACACAGAGTCCCTACTGGGGCACCATCTAGCAGAGCAGTGAGAAGAGGGCCACTGTCCTTTAGACCTCAGAATGGTAGATCCATGGACGGCTTGCACTGTGCACCTAGAAAAGCCACAGACACTCAGTGTCAGCCTGTGAAAGCAGCTTGGAGAGAGGCTGTACCCTGCAAAGCCTCAGGGGCAGAGCTGCCCAAGAACATAGGAATCCACCTCTTGCATCAACATGACCTGAATGTGAGACATGGAGGCAAAGGAGATCATTTTGAAGCTTTAAGATTTGACTGTCCCACTGGATTTCAGACTTTCATGGGGCCTGTATCACCCTTGTTTTGGCCAATTTCTCCCATTTGGGATGGCTGTATTTACCCAACGCTGTACCTCCATTGTATCTAGGAAGTAACTAACTTGCTTTTGATTTTACAGGCCCATAGGTGGAAGGGACTTGCCTTGTCTCGGATGAGACTTTGGATTTGGGGCTGTGGACTTTAGAGTTAACACTGAAATGAATTAATGCTGGAATGAATTAAGACTTTGGGACACTGTTGGGAAGCCATGACTCATTTTAAAATGTGAGGACGTGAGATTTGGGAGGGGCTAGGGGTGGAATGGTATGGGTTGGCTGTGTCCCCACCCAAATCTCATCTTGGATTCCCATGTATTGTGGGAGGGACCCAGTGGGAGGTAATTGAATCATGGGGGCAGGCCTTTTTCATGCTGTTCTTGTGATAGTGAATAAGTCTCATAAGATCTGATGGTTTTGAAAAAGGGAGTTTCCCTGCACAAGCTCTCTCCTCTTGTCTGCTTCCAGGTGAGACATGCCTTTCACCTTCCGCCATGATTGTGAGGCCTCCCCAGCCATGTGGAACTGTGAGTCCAATAAACCTCTTTCTTTTTCAAATTGCCCAGCAACGTGAAAACAGACTATTACAGTGGGAGATTACTTCTCCATATCCTCTTTGTCTGCCAACCATATCACCTTTCCTGTTTCCTCTCCCCCAAAGGTAACCCATGTCAACCTCTGATTATGATCTAGAAATTATATGTATTTATTTACATAAATACTATTTCTTTATATATTTTGAGCATATTAATGCATACACAAGTGTGCTAAAGTTTATATTTCTACTGTTGTCACCATCTGTAGCTTGTATGATTTGTAGAATTTCATAAACAAAAATACATGAAGTAAAAGGAACCATTATGATGTAAAAGCATATAGATTAGTATTCTGCTTACCACCAGTTTCTTTTTTCTTTTTTCTTCGGAGATGGAGTTTCTCTCTTATCGCCTGGGCTGGAATGCAATGGCATGATCTTGGCTCACTGCAACCTCCGCCTCCCGGGTTCAACTGATTCTCCTGCCTCAGCCTCCTGAGTAGCTGGGACTACAGGCACCTGCCACCACGCCCGGCTAATTTTTTGTATTTTTAGTAGAGATAGGGTTTCACCACGTTAGCCAGGATGGTCTCGATCTCCTGACCTCGTGATCCGCCCACCTCGGCCACCCAAAGTGCTGGGATCACAGGTGTGAGCCACCACACATGGCCCTAATTTTTGTATTATTAGGAGAGACATGGTTTCACCATGTTGGCCAGGCTGGTCTTGAACTCCTGACCTGAAGTGATCCACTTACCTTGGTCTCCCAAAGTGCTGAGATTACAGATGTGAGCCACCGTACCCAGCCTACAAGTGATATTACCCAGGGATATGAATAGCTAAGCAATACCTTAGGCACAAAGCAGCACTATTATCAAGATGCAATATGTGAACTAATCTTTCTTCTAGCATCAGTTCAGAATTAATTTTAATCTATGTATTGTATACTGCTGCCAAAAACTCACTAATCACAATTAAATTATGAAAGTACATGTGTAAATTTATGGATAGCAATACACAATCCAAAATATGAGTTTGCTATAAAAATACAATACATGGCTAGAATCATATTACTTATAAGTAACCAGAACTGTTAATAAGAAATTAATATTAAAATTTACTGAATTTGAACTTTGATATTTCCATAACTGAACTAAACTAATTTAATAAGCCATGCTAACAAGTCTAAAATATCAAAGGAGAATAAGAATAAAGTTTATTATTAAACATAGAAGCTACAGCTAATCAACATACTTTCTTATATTTCTTGATAATACGTTGAATTTACCTTTCGAGCATGTTTTGAAGAGGTAGTCAATCTCAATCTTGTTGCTCAGGCTGGAGTGCAGTGGCCCGATCTTGGCTCACTACAGCCTCTGCCTCCCGGGTTCAAGCAATTCTGCCTCAGCCTCCCGAACAACTGGGAGATGTGTTGGAGCCTGCTAATCTTCTAGCTGAAGAGAAGGATGAGGATCTTCTGTTTGAATAATCTTTCCTGTTCTGGTTCTTTTAGAAACCCTAACACTGGCTTCATTTTAATTCATAGTGTGTAGGTTTGATTTGTCTGGCTATTTGTTTTTTGGCCTAAGAATTTCACTGGTTGTAAATTTACCTGGATGTCTGTTTATGGGATTACTTTTGCAGAATCATAATTTAGCAACCATTTATCATGGATGAAAGAGATCTGTAAAACCTGCCCAGGAACTTAAAGAATTTACTCTGAAGCATTATGAAAAAAAAAAAAAAATGAATGATGTATGACCGGGCGCGGTGGCTCATGCTTATAATCCCAGCACTTTGGGAGACCGAGGCGGGTGGATTACCTGATGTCAAGAGTTCAAGACCAGCCTGGCCAATGTGGTGAAACCCCATCTCTACTAAAAATACAAGAATTAGCCAAGTGTTATGGCGGGCGCCTGTAATCCCAGCTGCTTGGGAGGCTGAGACAAGAGAATCGCTTGAACCAGGGAGGCAGAGGTTTCAGTGAGCCAGAATCGCACCATTGTACTCTAGCCTGGACACCAAGAGCGAAAACTCGTCTCAAAAAAAAAAATGATAAATGATGTATTTCTAATTCTAGTGAGAAGGAAAGAGTATTAGTGCATATTATCAAATGAAGAAAGCAATCTCCAGAGCAAAACCTATGTATGTTCCTATTTATTAAAAGAAAAGCCACATATGTATCAAATGTCCTTTTCTGTTATAATTTTATGAATGCACATGTATGCAAATACATATATTCATATACATAAGACTTAGTCTAAACAGGAATATTCTTTCAGGAGGAATCTTGCTTCTCCTACAGAAAAATATCTAACATGGCAGGGGCAAACATAATATCGGACCAAAAAAATCTGGACCTATGTCTATTAAATTGCTCACAGTGTTTATATAATATTGGTGAAGGGAAGTAAAACTGAAGTTAGTGAAAGAGACTTCACATTTTACCCTAATACTTTTCTACTGTTTGAATTTTTTATAATTATAATACATTCAGGTATAATATATAATTTATATATAAATAGTATATATACACATACACATACATGTGTATGTGTATATATATATATATATTTTTTTTAAATAAGAAACAAGGTCTTTTTCTGTCACCCAGTCTGGAGTGCAGTGCTATGATCATAGCTCACTGTAACCTCAAGCTCTTAGGTTCAAGTGATCCTGCCACCTCAGCCTCCTGAGTAGCTAAGACTACTGGTGCATGGCACTATGGCCAGCTAAGTTTCAAAATTTTTGTAGAAACAGGGTCTTGCTATGTTGCCCAGGCTGACCTTGAACTCCTGGCCTCAAGAGATCCTTTCCCCTCAGCCTCCCATAGTGCTTGTATTACAGGCATGAGCCACTATGCACAGCCTACTTATATTATTTAAAAAACAATTAATCAAATAAGTTGGTTAGGATTAGTTTCAGTGGCATAAACAGAAACTTAAACAATGTGAAAGTTTATTTCTGTCTCCTTCTACCAGGTGAACACACAGTGTTCATCCCCTCAGGAGGACACAGCTTTTGAGGTACCATCTTGGAAGCAGAGACCAGCCCTCGCTAGACGCAAACTTCCTGGCACCTTGATTTTGGACTTCGTAGCCTCCAGAACTGTGAGAAATAAATTTCTATTATTTATAAATTAGCCAGTATTGGATATTTTGTTATAGCAGCACAAAAGGTCTAAGACAATGACTGAGAGACAGAGCTATAAGACTCAAAAGACCCCGGTCTTGAAGCCAGAAAGACCTGGCTTTGCCAGTAACATGGTATTTCAATAAAGTATGATTAAACACTCTTTGAGGGACTAGAAAGGGGAAGGAAGAATGGAGATGGATCATTTGTTTCATGCCTTTTACTTACATTTAAGGAATTATGAGCAAGTGCCTATGGATTTTTGGAATATTCTTCTCTAACACTATTAAAACTAGAAAGTGAAACTTATAGCCACAAATGTCAGTTTGAAATTTCTAATGACAATAGAAGAAATTATGTAGACTCTCTCCTAAACTATTACACCATCAATCATTGCAAAACATTTTTTTTTCATTTTGCCCAACTTCTACTCCTGTCATTCTGCCCACTCCTATAGTATCTAAAATGTAGTTTCTGTTAGAGAGAATGGTGCACCACTCAACTCATCAGCTTGAGGGCTTTGAATGGTGTTTTCTTTTTTTTTTTTTTATTTCATGGCAAGCTGACTTACAAGTGACTCAATTGTAAGCTAAGATTTATTTTAACCACCAAAGATAATTAATTCAAACAATGTTACTTACAGCCTTTAATATCACAGCTCCTAAAAACATTGAAATGCACATTTTTTACCTGCTAGTCATCTTCAGTATTCTGGAGAGGAAACATTCTTTCCTGTCCTTACAGTGGTTGTATATCTTAAAAGAGGACTGTATGACACTTGAATATTGATATTCTACCTTAAGCAAAGCAGTCACAAGAATACAAGCCATTGGCCTTTGGCCTTTTAGATATGTTCCCAACAAGTTCATATGTACCCAGTGAAAAATGTTAAATAAACTGATAAATTTTAAACATTTAAAAAGATTTTATTTATTTACTTGCCACAGCTAGATAAGAGGAACTGGGTTACTTTTGAAACTCTCAGTTTCCTTTCCTCTAAACCAGTAGCTATTGCTGGCCACTAGTATGTCGCTTCCTTTGCAGGAAGTTGCAAAAATGAGAAAGAAAAAAACAAACTAAAAAAACAAGTTGGTATTATTTTTAGCTTTCTTCTTATTTGGATATAGCTACAGTTCTTTTTCTTATGGTGATTAACTTAACTATTCAAGAGAGAAAAATGAAGCAAAGGGGACTCGTAGGGAATTAGTAGGGAATTGTGCCAAAGGACATATGGCAAGGTTATTGTCAAAAAGCTGAGCTGCTGAAATCCAGACAGTTTAAGAGCTGATCTGCTCTGCTCTTCTCCCACCTAGGAGGACTCCTACTACAATGCAAAGACTCAAGTTTCACCTTAATTAGGTTTTTCCCAGGCCAGGTATTAGTGCCCTTGGGAAAAAAGTTTAAGCTTCTCAGCTTCAGATCTTCCTCTGAATATTAGCACTATGGTAACAGTGGTACCTAACCCTTTGAAGGTCCAGGATTGTTTTAATGGTGAATGATTTACAAACTGAGTTTAAAATAGCAAAGAGGATCTAATTTTGCAAAATTTCATTTAATTCTGCTTAAGAAAATAGTATATTATATTAGCTTAGATCAGGAGTTGGGAAACTATAGCCTGCTACCATGTATTGTATAGCCTACAAATGATTTTTACATTTTTAATACACTGGAAAAAAAATTAAAGAAGACCATTATTTCATGATGTGAAAATTATACGTGTTGAAAGGAAATCTTTAGAGGTTAATTGAGCAAAGAATGATTTGTGAATTAGGCAGCCCCCAGAACCAGACTAGGGTTGGTTACAGCTAGGCATTTGCCTTATTTGAACCTGGTTTGAAGAGTTGGCTGCCTGTGGTTGGCTGAAGTTCAGCGCTGTGACTGGCTGAGACTCACTACTTGTTACAAGAGTAGGTTACAGTTCGTTTTACATATCAAGTTGAGTTATAGTTTTTTATGTACTGGGAAACCTTTAGGGCAAACTTAAAATATGTAAGGAGGCAGCTTTAGGCCACACTGAATTTAACATTTCCTCCTTTTGGTCAACCTCTCAATTTTGAAAGGATGATTAATTTTGAGGTTGCCCAAAACTTTAGGCATTGACATCACTTTTTATCATCATAAATAGAGTTATTTGGTCTCTAATCCCATTGGAAAATAGCAGAACACTGGATTTTGTAAGGTGGGAACAAGGACACAGAATAGGAAAAAAAAAAACAAAACTGATTGGTTGACATCAGATTACTTTTTTATTTTTTTTGAGATAGAGTCTCACCCTGTCATCCAGGCTGGAATGCAGTGGCACGATCTTGGCTCACTGCAACCTCACCTCTTGGGTTCAAGCGATTCTCCTGCCTCAGCCTCCCGAGTAGCTGGGACTACACGCATGTGCCACCATGCCCAGCTAATTTTTGTATTTTTAGTGGAGACAGGGTTTTGCCATGTTGGCCAGGCTGATCTTGAGCTCCTGACCTCAGGTGATCCACCCGCCTTGGCTTTCCAAAGTGCTGGGATTACAGGCATGAGCCACTGTGTCCGGCCAAGATTAGTTGTTTGTAAATAATCTGTTGTTACTTCGGATTACTTTTCTGTAAGGGATAGAGCAGAGGGGACTTCCTTACTATACTGGAATCTCCTGTTTTCAGGAGAAGAAAAAAAAACTCGTCTATTTTGGGACCTGCTTTTTAAAGTTTTAGTTTGATTTTGTGGTGCTTAGCATGAGTGACTCCATTTTGGTTTGGTCTGGTCTACTTGGGACTAGTGCAGGAGCTCAGTCCAAAACAGTGGCCTCTCATAATTTTTTTTTTTTTTTTTTTTTTTTTTT
>NW_012117588.1:305885-348350 GCF_000951035.1 Colobus angolensis palliatus | reverse complement strand
TAGCCAGGATGGTCTCGATCTCCTGACCTCGTGATCCGCCCGTCTCGGCCTCCCAAAGTGCTGGGATTACAGGCTTAAGCCACCGCGCCCGGCCTCATAATTTTGTTTAATACAGAAATTCAAATTTCAAACTTGTAGACATTTGATTTCTCTCTTATTTATATAAGTACCTACGCAATGTCCTTAAATTTGCTTTTTGATCTGTAAAGACTAAGATATTTATCATCTAGTTTTACAGAAAAGTTTGCAGGTCTTCTGGTTTAAAAGAGCATGAGATTTAGTGTCAAGCAGGTTTGGATTGAGCCCAAGGGCTGCCATTTACTGATTGTATGACTTTGAGCAAGGTATTTGTCTTTTCTAAGCCTCAATTTCCTCATCTATAAAATGGGCATACAAATAGTATTTACCTTGGAGAGTTAAATGGGATAATGCATTTAACGTGCTTAACACAGTGCCTATCAGTTGCTTAGAGGCTCAACACATTATTATTATTATTGTTACTGTTGTTGTTTTAACCTAAAGTAAATGAGATGAAACAAAATAGCAAAGCTAAATGAGGAGGAATTTTTAAGTTACATCAGAAACTGTAATAGATCCTAAAATATTATAATTAAGAAATTTCATATTTAAAAAGGCATTTTAAATTTAACAATGAGAAAGCCTCACTCAGAATAGATAACCCTCTTATAAAAAAAAAAAAAAAGCCCAGCGCGGTGGCTCACGCCTATAATACCAGCTCTTTAGGAGGCTGAGTAGATGGATCATGAGGTCAGGAATTCAAGACCAGCCTGGCCAACATGGTGAAACCTCGTTTCTACTAAAAATACAAAAATTAGCCGGGCGTGGTGGTGGGAGTAGTAGTAATCCCAGCTACTTAGGAGGCTGAGGCAGGAGAATTGCTTGAACCCGGGAGGCAGAGGTTTCAGTGAGCCAAGATCATGCCACTGCACTCCAGCCTGGGCAACAGAGCAAGACTCCACCTGGAAAAGAGAAAAGAAATAAAAATAAAAAGTCATGCCCAGCTATTTTGGGAGAACTGAGATTATAAATCTATCTGAGAAAATAAAATGACAGGACTCCACAGAATCCATGGATAAAAATTTGACTGAAGAGGAATATGGAACAGACTAAAGGAAAATTTTTATCAAGTTGTAATCTTTATACTTATACCTAAGGCCAGAACTTGAAACTGCTGAAGACAGTGTTTCTCTACAAATGCACACAGGCACTCCATTTTGATGGACAGACAGGCCTTTATTTCTTTTAAGAATAGCAGCTTTATTGAGATAAATTTCACATATGATACAATTCACCAATTTAAAGTGTACAATTTAATGGTTTTCAGTATAATCAGAGTTGTACTACCATCACCATAATCAATTTTAGAACATTTTCATCACCGCCCAAAAACCATTGTAGTCTCTCCCCAGCCCTCCACTCCTGGGAGCCATTAATGTACTTTCTGTCTCTATAGATTTGCCTATTTGGGATATTTCATATAAATGGAATCATACAACATGTGGTCTTTTGTGAATAGCTTTTTTCACTTACCATAATGTTTTGAAGATTGATTCATTTTGTAGCAGGTATCAGTCCTTTTTCCTGTTTATTGCCAAATAATTTTCCATTGTATGGATAGATCATATTTTGTTTATCACTTTGTCATATTTTGGTTGTCTATCAGTTGATAGATATTTGTGGTGCATTTAATTTTTGGCCAATGTGTAAAACTTATTTTGCTCTGACTGAGGCTACATACTGTTACAATAATGCTATTAGGTCAATTTGACTGAGCTGGCCTCATAGGTTACAGGTTGCTCATTGTTAGAGATGAGACTTTAGACCAGACTGGACAACATAGTGAGACCCTGTCTCTACCAAAAAGAAAAAGAAAAATTAGCCAGATGTAATGGCATATGACTGGAGTCCCAGCTACTTGGGAGGCTGAGGTGGGAAGATAACTTGAGCCCAGGAGTTTAGGACTGCAGTGAGCGGTGATCGTGCCAATGCACTCCATGCTGGGCGACGGAGTGAGACCCTGTCTCAAAAAACAGAAAGAGGGATTTTAGTATAACATTCAGCCAGTGCCATATTGGGAACCCACAAGAATGTACTTTAAAAAATATGTAAAAGAAGGTGGTGAGGGCTGTAATAGCTACTATTCAGGCAGTAATGCAGTGCTGAAAGGACATCAAGCAAATAGTGTGATGCCTGTGGGTGCAATGTTACTCCTTCCTTTAGGTTGTCAAAAAAAAACAATACTTCATAGCATTCCTGAAACGAAAAAGCTTGTGAACCATTGTGTTTAGGGCTTAATGCTGTCTATTTTGGGCTGCCCATCACAGCTTTTCTCCTTTGGTAGAATAAAGTGAACTGAACCACCATGCCTGAGGTATTTGCCTCATTTCTTCCTCAGGTGGTTAATGATTACATTGTCAAAGCTGGCAAAGCATTCAAGTCCTGATTTCTCAGACTGAGTGTATGTGTGAATATATTATACTCATTTGCACAAATATAAACCCCCTGTCTTAACTGTGTTCTGCAAAAGGTGTGATAAATACCACAAAGAAAACCTTCAAGTTATATATCCTTATCAGTAGAACTAATCAGTAGAACTGTAATACACACAGTGTATTTTATGGGGAATTTCAGAGAAGGAAGGAAAAGTCAACCTTTTATTTGGCACCAGGATAGTAGTAAAACATTCTATTTGTGCATCAGATAGATTTTTATGACCTAACCTGGACAAGTAACTCTTGATGCCTCATGTTTGAAAGAGGGATAACACTTCACAGGGTCATTCTAAGAATTAAATATTGCCAAAACACATGAAAACGTTCTCAATCTTGTTAGTAATCAAGGAAATGCAAATGAAGATCACAATGAAGTCTTCTTTTGTACTCAATTCATTGGTGAAAAATTAAGGCCTGATAATATTGACATACAGACCAATGAGATCTCTTATAATTTGCTGGGAAAATGTATCAATTTGTACAAACATTTTGAAAAATAATTGTGCACTTCCTTGCAAAGTATAACATTTGAATAACCTAGGACCCAGCAATTCAACTCTTACACAGACTCTCAAGAGAAAGTTGCACACACATACATCAGGAAAAATGTTCATAGCAGCCCTGATCATCATAGCAAAACCTCGAACAATCGAGAGGAAATGAATAAATTGCCGTGTAGCCACACAATAGAATACAAGACAGCAGTGATGCTGAAAGATATAGCAAGCCTCAGGAGTTTATATAGTATATGGATAATTTTCTGAAGTTCAAAAACACCCAAAATTAAACAACATATTATCTAAGTACATAAGTGGTATATGTGATAAAACTAAAAAGAAAAGACGGAATGATCGGCAATCCAAAACCAATTCATGATTGTTGTTACTATCTTACAGGACAGGCTGCGGATTGGAAGCGGGGGCGGTGCGCACAGGTACATGTAACTTACTGGTAATGTTCTTAGGTTAGGGATCAGGTCAAAGGAGTTCACTATAAATTTATATTAGAAAGGAGGGCTACTATGGATTATTGATGAGAGTGTCATGAACCAGCAAATATAATTAATGAACTTAGGTTACCTGAAGTCCAAATAAATAACGAGAAAAAAGTAAATAAAAGTCATGCATGAATACCAAAAATTTGGAATTACATATATAATATGTAATAATAAAAAAAGAAAAAAGTGTCACTGGTTATCCTTTAGGTATAAAAATTACAATTAAAATTGTAATGTTATAATCTTCCATTCTTTCCCCTATGAATTAAAACTTTTTTTTTTAAACGAGACTAAAAGGTCAGGTTGATAAAGTCTATGCCCTATGGGAACTGGTTAGGTCAGGCTACCCACTCCAGATTTCCAGCGGGCCGGCCTCAGCACTACCCACAGCCAGTAGCTTATTAAGGCTATAGATGCCTGTGACACCTTCAGACAGGTGGTCAGTGCGCCCTAAGGACTCTCCGCAGCGTCGCTCAGGTTCACAGAACACGCCCAGGGGCGTGTCCAGCTTCCGTCGGGGAGAGACCACCTCCCTGGGGGGTGTGGCTAAGAGAAGAGGCCGTTCTCGTTCAGAGCCCAGGTAATCGGGGCGGGATCAACTAGCGTCGCGATGTGATGACGTCACGCCCTGGCCAGGCCTGGAGTGGCGTGCTGGGCGTGCGCGGCTGCGGTATGAAGTGTTGGTCCCAGCGGTTCAGCTGAGGTTCGGACGTGCTGTAGGCCGGAATGTTACCGACTGTTGGATCTGTGGATGAGGAAGAGGATCCTGCGGAGGAGGATTGTCCTGAATTGGTTCCCATTGAGACGAAGCAAAGCGAGGAGGAGGAAAAGTCTGGCCTCGGCGCTAAGATCCCAGTCACAATTATCACCGGGTATTTAGGTAACTAACCATCCCGGTCACAAAATGCCGTGAACTCTGGTGTCCTGGGATTTTGGGGGCTGCCAGTGCCTCTTCTCCTGAGGCATTGGGGCCTCATGATCAAGAGCAAATGGCTTTGAGGTAGAGGCTGGGTCACTTGCTCCTGGTATGGGTTCCCTCTCATCTTGGGAGTTTAGTGATGCCTGGTCCTCTCTGCGTTAGATTCCCATGTCTCAAGTGAGATCGAAATTAGCCTTTGAAACAAGGCTTTGAAGCTCAGACACGCCCCCCTAATTATCTCGGTGACCTCTTAGCAAGTTATCTTACCTTTCTGACGCTCATCCACCTCACCTGAAAATGGCAAAAATACCTGTCACCTGTGAAATAAGGCCGGCACCACCTACCTATTGCCATTAAAGGACGTCCCATCTGTAAAATGCCCGACATGTGGGGCTTTCCTCAGTAGATTCCGCTTCCCCACGAGCCAAAGTCCTCCAGCCAGTTAGCGGGAAGTGCTCCTATCTCAAACACCTTTTTTTTTTTTTTTTTTGAGGTCTGTTTGTAAACCGCTGCGTAGGAAGTAAGAATAAAATCTCTGTCCTCCAAGACTATTTCTCAAATTAACGTTTATGAGTGTACAGGGATACTCAAAACCACAAGTTTGTGAACCTGGTAGTTTCGTGAAGGGCGGTTTATGCACTTACAGTAGAAATTTCTTACTGGAAAAGTTTGAGAAATATATTTTTAAACCTTACTGCTAAATAGAAGGGCTAGAACAAATATATGACTGTATTACAAGTTTGAAAAAGTTAAGAAATGTAAATAAAATGGTACTGTTTCAGAGAAATAACATTCCTAGGTGTTGCTAGAGACAGGTACAGACTTGGGCCACCTCATGACCTTATGACCTTTTATGTAAAAATAAGAACCCTTTTTTTTTTGAGACGGAGTCTTGCTCTGTCGCCGGGGCTGGAGTGCAGTGGCCAGATCTCAGCTCACTGCAAGCTCCGCCTCCTGGGTTTACGCCATTCTCCTGCCTCAGCCTCCCGAGTAGCTGGGACTACAGGCGCCCGCCACCTCGCCCGGCTAGTTTTTTGTATTTTTTAGTAGAGACGGGGTTTCACCATGTTAGCCAGGATGGTCTGATCTCCTGACCTCGTGATCCGCCCGTCTCGGCCTCCCAAAGTGCTGGGATTACAGGCTTGAGCCACCGCGCCCGGCCTTTTTTTTTTTTTTTAACTTTGTAGACTGTAAGTTTATTCCCGTTTTTTGCTCGAAAGTAATTTCATAAAGGAATAGATTTTTGGCATTTCCCCCGTTATTCAGAGGCTGCTCTATTGAGAAGTAAATCAGCTGATCATTGGAGAAAATGATCTGAAGCTCAGGAGTGAGGACTAATACCAGCAAACCTGTTGCTGAATCTAGGGATAGTTTCACTCCTATCACTGACCATTTTCCCTTTTTGAAGCACTGTTCCGTTGACTTCTATTACATTTTTCTTCTGATTTTTCCACCTGCTTCTCTGGCTTCTTTTTAAGGCTCCCTCTTCCTTCCCCCTTTGTCCATCTTTAGCTACACTTCTGTGGAATTTCTATTTTGATGTCCTACAACTTAAAGCTTAACATGTCTGAAACTTCATCCATTACCATCCCCCCAAATCCTGCTCCTGTGATCCCAACCATTTGGAATACTCTAAAAGCCTCCTGACTAATCTGGAGTCTTGTTGCCCTTTAATTTATTCGTTGCCTGTTAGCCTTAATGATCTTTATGTCAGTCTGATTGCGTCACACCTTTCAGTGGCGTCCATATGGGTTAAAGTTCAAATTCCTTAACATGAATTACAAGGACCTGTAGGATCTGGATCTTGCCAACCTTTCCAGCCTGCCAAATTGGCCCCACACAATGAACTAAAGTTACTTCAAAGGTGCCAAGTATTTTCGCCCCTTGGAATAGGTACTTTTTTTACTGTGACTCCTCTGGCTAGATGTTCCTTTTAGGTTCTCCATAGCATTTCGTACATCTCCTATTGAATATGTCATCCTGTGACAGAATTGCCTCCTTATTCACTGAATTCCCCTCCATTCCCCGCTTCCCTTGATATTTCTAAGCTCCGTGAAGGCAGAGGCTGTCTTGTTCACTTTTTCACCAAGGCCCAGCATAAATCTGTTACATATTAGAAACCTTGGAATGAATGAACTATGTCTTAAAGTGTTTTTCTTCATAATACGGTTTAAAAGCCCTAATAAGTCTTCTCTTAGGAGATTTCTTACATTCACCCTTTCCTTTCAGTTTTCACATCAGTGCCCTGTGAAACACTCATGTTCAGGGCCTCTGTCTCAGTCTTGGACTGGTTTTGAGATTTTTCTCATTGCCCAAAGTCTCTCTCTTCCATTCTATACTTCATACTTTTGTGATGTTGAGCCTCCTAAAGTACTCTAAATATAAGCCTTCATCTCTTAAAAAGCTTTGAAAGGAATATGACCTCAAAGATATTAATGCCCTAATACTTTGTAAAATCTTCCTAGTTATAGAAAGATCTAGTTATATACTAGAAAGCTTAATGTATTTCAGAAGACATGTATATTGCCTTCATGTAAAAGTTTTTAGCAGCACTGTAATAGTAAAACACTGGAAACGATGTCCAACAAAAAAAGATAAAGAAATTATATAGTCATACAATTGAACTACAATACTATGCAGTTAGGATTTTCTTTTTTTCCTCTATGAACTTTAATGTGTATGGTTCACAAGACTCTTCTACTCGAGATTGACATATTAGGTTTCGCATGCCACCTGCTGGATAAGGTTGGTATAGCTCTATGAATTTATCTTTACTGAACAGTCTGTCCGTTGTTGACACTACCTGCCTCTATTTCTCATTTCATAAAAACTTTTATAGATTGTTTAAAGCATACTATAAGTAGCCATATACTCAGCCTGAATTTGCGTCTGGTTAAGGTTGAAATAAAAGGCCATTATAAATAAAAGATCATTGTGTGTAAATTTTAGGAAAGGTTAGGCTAGGTTGAAGAAACTGTTTCAACTTGTAGGAGTATTTGTAAATATTTATAAAATTGTATGTCTACATAAAGCATTTTGCAATAGGTTTCAAAGGGTGCTTCAATCTTATCCTCTAGGATGTTCTATACTGTACTGAAATAATATATGAAAAATAGCATGCAAATTCTCAAAAACATTAGGATTCTTTATATCTTTTTCATATCTTTAAAATTATTTTGAATTTTTTATTTACAAAAAATGTTTTATAGGTGCTGGGAAGACAACACTTCTGAACTATATTTTGACAGAACAACATAGTAAAAGAGTAGCAGTCATTTTAAATGAATTTGGGGAAGGTAAGTAAAGTTCAATAAATGTCATGTTGCAAGACTTTATGTGACTTTCTTCCTCTGGTGAGTTGATATTCCATGTTTAAAAATGAAAATGCAAGGTATTATACTGATGTGGATAGCTTTGGAAAAATTAGATTAATTTCTGTTAAGATTTATATGGGTTGAAAATACTAAAATTAGTTTTAATAAAATTTTATTTTGTGTAACTTTGGAATTCTTATTAATAGAATTAAACTAGATTTTTACATGAAATAAATGACTCCAGAAGTAAAAATCTAGACATATGAAAAAACGGTTTTTTTTTTTTAAATTTTTCTTTTTGAGATGGAGTCTCTCTGTGTTGCCAGGCTGGAGTGCAGTGGCACAGTCTCGGCTCACTGCCACCTCTGTCTCCTGGGTTCAAGCGATTGTCCTGCCTCAGCCTCCTGAGTAGCTGGGATTGCAGGCACATGCCACCACACCCAGATAATTTTTGTATTTTTAGTAGAGATGGGGTTTCACCATGTTGTCCAGGATGGTCTTGAGCTCCTGGCCTCATGATCTGCCTGCCTCGGCCTCCCAAAGTGCTGGGATTATAGGCGTGAGCCACTACACCCAGCCAAAAAACGTTTTTTTTAGGAACTAGAAAGACACTTCTGTATGGACTTTATTGCAACTCATGAAAAATATTTGAATATGCTTCTGTTATAAGTTTACTTTGTTTAATGTTTATTATCTGCAATGCAGTTAAAACTCAAGATTTTAAAAATAAGATAAACATATGGTCTTTATGTTCATGTATCTTAAATTATCTGTGAAAATAAGTGTGCTTAACTTCTCAACTCAAATATTAAACTGTAGTTAAAAAAAATAGTGCTAGATACGATACTTCTATTATCTTTATAGGAGTTTTTCTTCATAAGTATGAATTGTAATCAAAGCTCACTTCTAGCCAAAAAACAATATCTATTAAATGATTTCTTTTAAAATGTACTATTTTTTTCAGTTGTAAAAAGTAAAAGAGCTAGGTTTTATGAACAGGATGGGAAACCTGTTATATTCGATTTCTAGTTTTAATAAACTAAAGAGAAAAGTGCTTTTTAGGCAAAAATCCTGAGATTTCTAATAACAGACTGTTTTTTTCCATCATCTTATTGAATAACCTATTGCACACTGATTACATTTATTCTTACTATTTTCTTTATTTTTTCCTGGATCATTTTCGCAATTTTATTTTTCACGGCAGTCTTAACACTTTCCTTCATGTTTCATTAATGTTCTGTATGTAGTCTGAATTCTGTAGCAACCCCTTTAGAAGCTCTTTATTAATACCTAGCTGAAATATGATAAAAACTATGGAAGTGTAAAACTACTCAATTTTATGAGGGCTCATTTGCTTACTGGACTTTTAGAACTCTTCACCGTTTGGTATATTTCTTTATTAGAGGAAAAGTAAAACATTTAAAATAATTCTTATAGATAACGAGCATTTCAAATATAGTTTATTCTTTCTTAAGTAAGTATTGCTAGGAAAATATGTGAATTTAACTAAAAGTTTAATTTTTTTTTTTTTTTTTTTGAGATGGAGGGAGTCTCGCTCTGTTGCCCAAGCTGTCGCCCAGGCTGGAGTGTAGTGGCACAGTCTTGGCTCACTGCAGCCTCCACCTCTTGGGTTCAAACAGTTCTCCTGTCTCAGCCTCCCGAGTAGCTGGGACTACAGGCACCTGCCACCATGCCCGGCTAATTTCTGTATTTTTAGTAGAGATGGGGTTTCCCCATGTTGGCTAGGCTGGTCTCCAACTCCTGACCTCAGATGATCTGCCCGCCTCGGCCTCCCAAAGTCCTGGAATTACAGGCGTGAGCCACGCACCCAGCCTATCAGTTTAATTTTCTTTTTTTTTTTTTTTTTGGAGTCTCGCTCTGTCGCCCAGGCTGGAGTGCAGTGGTGCGAGCGATCTCAGCTCATTGCATGCTCCGCCTTCCAGGTTCACGCCATTCTCCTGCCTCAGCCTCCCGAGTAGCTGGGACTACAGGTGCCCCCCACCATGCCCAGCTAATTATTTGTAATTTTAGTAGAGACGGGCTTTCACCGTGTTATCCAGGATGGTCTGTATCTCCTGACCTCCTGATCCGCCTGCCTCGGCCTCCCTATAAGTTTATTTTTTAAATGAGCACATGATACACTGGCAAAAAAGCTTCCTCAAGATGAACTAGGGATTTTACTCATTGGGAATATTCAGCCGTTTGTCTAACAGAAACAATTTAGAAGAAGAGTGAAAAGAAAAAGATAGATAAGGCAATTTCTTAAGAGGTTGAAGGGCATACAAAGCCCAGTATATAAAACATACTAGTTTATTTAGAAAGTTTACCCTGAACAAGAAAAAAATGCCTTCAAGATAGCTACTTTATTAAGAAATGAGGGTGGCCAAGTAAGAGGCCTGAGGAGGAAGTAGGTATGTTTATCAGTTTAGGATGTGTCTTTTTAAGGGCTTAAGTCATCTTAAATAAAAGCTAAAATAGTGTACTGTAATTTAGATATCGAGACCGCATGAATAAAATGAAAAAATATGTTATAAAATTCTGTTTCTGCTTTAAGATCTCCATTATTGAGTTACCCTTATCTTTGTTTTTTATTGGCCAATGAACATAAGCTGAAGAGTGCTGTTTGTTAATTATTCTAGGAAGTGCGCTGGAGAAATCCTTATCTGTCAGCCAAGGTGGAGAGCTCTATGAAGAGTGGCTGGAACTTAGAAACGGTTGCCTCTGCTGTTCAGTGAAGTGAGGAATGTGTTTACTATGTACATGGTTTACTAGAAATGTTTAGATTATATTTCCAGCTTTAATTTTCTTGAGTAATTTAACTGAATTTACATAGTTTGCTTCATTGTATTTTCAAACAAATAGAAAGTTTATAGAAAATAAACTTATTAGGAAGCATTTTCTTGAAGTATTTCTTGCTGTCTTTTCTATCTGCTCTAATGTTTTGGTCCTTTTATTGAGTGTTTATTGCTTTTGATGTCAGGGCTTACTTAATTAATCTCTAGTGCATGAAAGTCTCCTACGTAAAAAATGATTATTCTGAATTAATACGTCATTGGTCATATTTCCAAGTGTTCAACCTTATAAAAACAAAAAGTAAATGACTATCAAAAAAGAGAAAAACCTTACATTATGTTCTACTAGTTAAGTTTCCAAGAACAGTGTCTGTTCACTAGTCTACCATAGACCCTAGAAGAGCTACCCAACACATAGTAGCACTCAAGTGTTTGTTGAATGAATTATAAAAATGATTGCTTGTATTGTTAATTTTGTGTATTCTGGTGAATTAAATCTCTTCGGCATCATTTACCCCCTTAGGTATTTGACTTTGTTTCAAATGTATTGGCAAGGATGAAATTATAACAGACTCTTGAACAACCAAAATGTAATCTGTTATGTATTTTCCTTCACTTTTGATAAAATAAGAAAAAAGGGAAATTAAAACCTTGTATCCTAATGCAAAATAGAATTAAGTGGTATATAATATCAGTGTCCCTTTAGCTATTATATTAAACTACTATAGTTAATAAATTTTATCATTATTTTGGATATTGGTTTTTTAAAATTTCATAAAGCTATAAAAAGATACTAACTTGGTCAGATAAAGTTTCCTCTGCTTTTAATTTTAATAAAGTATTATGTATATGATTTCTTTTTACCTATTATATATATGCGTCTATTGTTTTCTCACTGGTAAATATGGGACAGACATTTTGTTAGAAGGTTAGTAGTGAGTTAAATTTTCACATTTCTAAGGATACTTTTGTCTTGAGTTGTTGAATATATTTTAAAATGTGTATAATAATCACTTCAAACTATTTAGGTAATCAACTGTAAATTATGTTTTGGTATTCTCCAGGGACAATGGCCTTAGAGCTATTGAGAATTTGATGCAGAAGAAGGGGAAATTTGATTACATACTGTTAGAGACCACTGGATTAGCAGATCCTGGTAAGAAACGAGATTATTAATAACCAGAATATAGTTCTGTGATATATTATAAATAGATATATTAGAGGAATATCTAAAATGAGTATTAAAGCTTTCCTTAGGGTTAAAACTTCTTTTGGTTTAAAAGAGGAAAAGTACTCGGTTGCCATTTTCTTTGGCAGATGAATGAATGATCAGAGTATTGCTTGGTACTTTTTTTTTTTTTTTTGAGGCGGAGTCTCACTCTGTCGCCTGGACTGGAGTGCAGTGGCCGGATCTCAGCTCACTGCAAGCTCCGCCTCCCGGGTTTACGCCATTCTCCTGCCTCAGCCTCCCGAGTAGCTGGGACTACAGGCACCCGCCACCTCGCCCGGCTAGTTTTTTTTGTATTTTTTTAGTAGAGACGGGGTTTCACCGTGTTAGCCAGGCTGGTCTCGATTTCCTGACCTCGTGATCCGCCTGTCTCGGCCTCCCAAAGTGCTGGGATTACAGGCTTGAGCCACCGCGCCCGGCGTCTTGCTTGGTACTTTTAAGCTGTTAATAGAATTTGAAGTTTTATTGATTGACTTAGGATTATTTGTAAGAACAGAAGTTGTTAAAAATATGGACATGTAGGAAAAGCAGAGACGTTCTACCTCTGAGTATAGTTGTCCCTTGGCATCCATGGGGTATTAGTTCCAGGACCTCTGAGGATACCAAAATCTATGAATGTTCAAGTCCCTTATATAAAATGGTGTAGTATTTGTCTATAACCTATGCACATCCTCCCATATACTTTAAATCATCTGTAGATTACTTATAATACCTAATACAATGTAAGTGCTGTGTAAGTAGTTATTAGACTGCATTGATCAGGGAATCATGACAAGAAACTCTAAACTCTACTATGGAAAGCTACACAGAGTCAACCTGTTTCTAACAATGGGTTTTTGTTACCTTCTTACCAAGCTCCAATTCTTGATAAAATCTGCTTATTTTCCCCAAATAACTTTTAGATAAAATCTTTATTTTCATTTTGCATAACAGTTAGTGCCTGTTCTGTGAATCTCACCCATACCATTATTATTATTTTTTAATCTGAGTCTCTGGCATTGGGGCGATTTGTGAAACTATATTAAAGTATTTGGGGGTAATTTACTAACAGGTCATAGTTGTCCAAAAGAAATACTGAAGTATCCTTAGGGTTCAGATGTGATCAGTGGTTATTGTACTTAAAACAATTACATAATAACATCATCCCCATGTTTACAAAGTAGTATTGAATTAGGCTATTTTGGTCCTTATAGTAGACATGGATTTTTCATACCTTTCTGATAAATCTGAGTGATGATAGGACTCGGACTAATATGTTGGTGTTAAATATTATTTGAATCTGGTAAGAAAGAAAAATATATTGTATGCTTTTTATTAGAAATAGCAAATATCAGTTTATTTCATCATAGCCAGTTTTGCCACTTTATAGACAAAAACTTGATACTTTTGAGAGAGTTTAAACACGATTCAACTTTTCAGAGGAAGAAAGAAAAACTAAAGGTCACAGAGAAAGCTTTTCTACAAATTGTAGTTATAAAAAATGTGAATGTTTCTTGCTTTTAACTTTCTTTACAATAATGATTTTATTGTTTGGGTAAAGGTGGAACATTCATTGTAAAAAAAAATTTAAATACCTAAAAAATACAAAGAAGAAAGTTGAAAAGTAATCATCTCACTATTGTGATATACAAATAGGGCCTGGGCATGGTGGCTCATACCTGTAATCCCAGCACTTTGGGAGGCCGAGACAGCTGTATCCCTTGAGGCCAGGAGTTCAAGACCAGCCTAGCCAACATGGTGAAATCCAGTCTCTACTGAAAATGCAAAAACTAGCCAGGTGTTGTGGCACACGCCATAATCCCAGCTACTCAGGAGGCTAAGGCACCAGAATGCTTGAAAGCTGGGAGGCGGAGGTTGCAGTGAGCCGAGATCATACCACTGCACTCCAGTCCGGGTGACAGAGCAAGACTGTCTATATATGTATATACACATATATATATACACACACACACAAGTAGGTAAATTTTATTCCGGGGATCTCTCTATGCCAGTGCTACTTGGTAGTATGTTGAATGGCAGGCAGCCTCAGCCTCAGCTGGGAGCTTGTTAGAAACGCAAATTCTTGGCCAGGCACGGTGGCTCAAGCCTGTAATCCCAGCACTTTGGGAGGCCGAGACGGGCGGATCACGAGGTCAGGAGATCAAGACCATCCTGGCTAACATGGTGAAACCCCTTCTCTACTAAAAAATACAAAAAACTAGCCGGGCGAGGTGGCGGGCGCCTGTAGTCCCAGCTACTCGGGAGGCTGAGGCAGAAGAATGGCATAAATCCGGGAGGCGGAGCTTGCAGTGAGCTGAGATCTGGCCACTGCACTCCAGCCTGGGTGACAGAGCGGGACTCCATCTCAAAAAAAAAAAAAAGAAACCTAAATTCTTGACCTCCAACCCAGATCTACTGAATCAGAATCTCTAAGGGAAGGGGTCCAGCAAGCTGTTTTAATAAGCCCTTCAGGTGATTCTTATACGGTACAGCCATATCGCAGGAATCACTACAGTAAACTGAATGTCACAATAGAGTGAGTAACACACATGTTTTTGTTTCCCACTGGATATAAAAGTTATGCGTTTTGGCCTGTAGTCCCAGCTACTTGGGAGGATCACTTGAGCTCAGGAGTTTGAGGCTGCAGTGAGTCATGATTGTACCACTGCACTCCAGCCTGGATGACAGCATGAGACCCCATCTCTTAAAAAAAAAAAAAAAAAAAAAAAAGCTGTGTTTATACTGTACTGTAGTCTGTTAAATGTGTAATAGAATTGTCTAAAAAAATACCTTAATTAAAAATATTTATTGCTTAAAAATGCTAACAATCATCTCAGCTTTCAGCAAGTCATAATCTTTTTGCTGGTAGAGGGTCTTGCCACAGTTTAGGGTGCTGACCAATCAGGGTAGTGGTTACTGAAGGTTGGGGTGGCTGTGGCAATTTCATAAGATAATAATGCAGTTTGCTGCATTAGTTGACTCTCCCTTTTGTAAAAGATGTCTCTTTAGCACATGATGCTATTTGATAGCATTTTACCCACAGTATAACTTCTTTCAAAATTGGAGTCAGTCTTCTCAAACCCTGCTTTATCAATTAAACTTCTGTCATATTTTAAATCCTTTGTTGTCATTTGACAGTGTTCATAGCATCTTCACCAGGAGTAGATTCCATCTCAAGAAACCACATTTTTTTTCTCGTCCCTAAGAAACAACTTCTCATTAGTTAAAATTTTCTTATGAGACTGCAGGAATTGAGTCACATCTTCAGACTCCCCTTCTAATTCTAGTTCTTTTGCTGTTTCTGTCACATCTGCAGTTATTTCTTCCACTGAAGTCTGGAATCCCTTAAAATCATCTGTGAGAGCTGGAATCATCTTTCAAACTCCTATTCATGTTGATATTTTGATCTCCCATGAATCACAAATGTTCTTAATGGCATCTAGAATGATGAATCCTTTCCAGAAGGTTTTCAATTTACTTTGCCCAGATCCATCAGAGGAATCACTATCTATGGCAGCTATAGCCTTATGAAATATATTTCTTAAATAAGACTTGAAAGTCAAAGTTACTCCTCGATCAATGGGCTGCAGAATGGATGTTGTGTTAGAAGGCATGAAAACAACATTAATCTCCTTGTACATCTCCATCACAGCTCTTGGGTGATCAGGTGCATTGTCAATGAGCAAAAATATTTTGAATGAATCTTTTTTTTTCCTAAGCAGTAGATCTCAATGGTGGGCTTAAAATAAGCCATACTGTAAACAGTAAACCATGCTGTAAATAGATGTCCTGTCATCTAGGCTTTATTATAGAAAATAGGCAGAGGAGATTTAGCATAATTCTTAATGGCCCTAAGATTTTCAGGATGATAAATGATTATTGGCTTCAACTTGAAGTCACCAGCTGCTTTAGCCTCTAACAAGAGGGTCAGCCTGTCCTTTGAATCTTTGAAGCTAGGCATTGACTTCTCTTTACCTATGAAAGTCCTAAATGGCATCTTCCTCCAAAAGGAGTCCATTTAATCTCCATTGAAAATCTGTTGCTGGCCAGGTGCGGTGGGTCACGCCTGTAATCTCGGCACTTTGGGAAGCCGAGGTGGGCAGATCACAAGTTCAGGAGTTCGAGACCAGCTTGGCCAACATAGCGAAACCCCATCTCTACTAAAAATACCAAAAATTAACCTGGCGTGGTGGTGGGCACCTATAATCCCAGCTAATTGGGAGGCTGAGGCAGGAGAATGGCTTGAACCCAGGAGGCGGAAGTGGCAGTGAGCCGAGATTGAGCCATTGCACTCCAGCCTGGGCGACAGAGCGAGAGTCCATCTCAAATCAATCAATCAATCAATCAATCTGTTGCTTACTGTAGCTACTTTCATGAATGATGTTAGCTACATCTTCTAGGTAACTTACTGCAGCTTCTGTGTCAGCACTTGCTGCTTTCCCTTGCACTTTTATGTTGTGGACATGACTTCTTTCCTTAAATCTTGTGAACCAATCTCTGCTACCTTCCAACTTTTCTTCTCCAGCTTCCTCACCTCTCTCAGCCTTCATAGAACTGAAGAGAGTTAGGGTTGATCTGAATTAGGCTTTAGCTTAAGGAACGTTGTGGCTTGTTTGATCATCTATCCAGACCACTTCATATCAGCAATAAGGCTGTTTTATTATCATTTGTGTGTTTACTGGAGTAGCACTTTTAATTTTCTTCAAGAACTTTTCGTTTGCATTCACAAGTTGGCTAACTGGCTCAAGAGACCTAGCTTTTGGCCTCTCTTTTAACATAACTTCCACACTAAGCATGACCATTTCTAACTCTTGATTTAAAGTGAGAAACAGGTGACTGTTCCTTTCACTTGAACACTTAGGGGCCATTGTAGTGTATTAATTGGCCTAGTTTCATGTTGATCATATTCTTTATGTTGTCATGGTTCTGTCATAATTCTTTTAGTTCTATATTTTAATAGTTTTGGTGCTCATTACCAGTACTGTTGCTTCTCCATTTCTGAGTTAGTCCATCTCCTGATTGAATTTCGTTGTCAGGCAATCTTTTCAGGTTATAGGTACAGCATTCTTTGGGTTCTTACACACTTCATTGATTGAAAATGTTTGTCTTTTGTTTTTATATTACTTGAAGGATTACTTGGCTAGGTATAAAATTTATCAGTCACACTTTTTTCCCCCTCAACTTTGTAAATGTTGTTCCATAATCTCCTAGTGTTTGATTAGCTGGATTTCTTTGTCCATTGTTTTCTCCTTTTATTAGGAAGAATTTGTGAGCCTCTGAGTTTCAATGCTTGCTGTTTTCTTTAATGCTTAAGAATGTCTGCCTATTGCTTTCATTCCTGAAAAATAACTTGGCAGGAGGTAATTTTGTTTGGGAACACTTTCATTAGAACTTTGTGGTCACTGTTTTATTATTTTGGGACATCTAGTGTTACTGTAGAAAAGTCTGATTTTTCCCCCTCCCTCCTTGAAGCCGCTTGTTTTTTTTTGTTGTTGTTGTTGTTTTTTAAAATCTAAAATGCCTGGGAGTTTTTTCTTTATTTTTGAAATACAGTAATATAAACAAGATATATCTAAGTGTCACTTATAATCATTTTTTCCTATTGTCCTTAGTTGTTCTAAGAACATTTTCCTTGTTTATTACCATGAATACTTTTTTTTGGTCAAATTATTGGATCCTCTACTTCATGACACCAGTTTTTTAATACTGAAATTTCTTTTGTTCTCCATATGTATTCTAATTGCTTTGATTTGTTTTTTACCTTTGCATTTACTGTGATCATCTGAAGTCTCTCTTTTTGTTAATAATTCTGTTTTCTCCAGTGTCTGTTCTGTTTTTGATATTTTAAATGAATTCATTGGTTAAGTCATTGTGTTATATAGGCTCTAAGTTTCTTTAGCACTACAAATGCATTTTCATCTTATTCTGCTTCTTCTTGGTTTTGAGCTTGTTTTTGTAGGGTTGTATTGTTTTTAAGTTCTTTATTATGATGAAGTTGCTCAGAATTTTCTTTAGTTTTTTTTGGGTTATGTATCCTTCCAGAATGGGTTCTTTGCCCCTTGTGTGCCCTACTCATTTCTTCATTTTTTGTTCTTTCTTGCCTTTTATTGCCTGTATGTGTGTGTTTCTTTTTGTCAGGCTGTAATACATATGCATACATGTTTCTTCTTGATACGGGAGAACTTATATGTGGTGCTGATGGGAAATATTTGTAATACTCCACTCTCCTTACCCAAGTTTGTTTTTCTCCTGAACCCTAGTTTGAAAGCTATGTATTGTTGGAGTGGAGGGAAAGAGAAGGGAAAAGTGATGATTGAGGGAGCCAGATGGGGCAATGTGGCTTTTAGGCTCTGCTCTCTTGAAGTACCAAGTATTTCCCTCTTGGGTCTACCCAACTGCTTATGAATAAAATTCCTATGCCTTGTATGGGGACATCATTCTGCCTCAGACCTCTCATTTCTCTTTGCTCTGAGCCCTAGAATGTGACCTGACCTTCTCCTTCCCAAAGCATGGAGATGGTTAAAACTTACTCTGGAAATTTTTTTGTTGACTTTTCCCTGTATTGCTTATTCATTCCTCGGCTCTACTTTTTGCCATTTTGGAATGTATTTCTGGTAAGTGTTTAGGATTTTGTAAACTATTTCCCTACAACCTCTTATTGGAGGTCGGGGTAGAGTTGGGAATGACCATCAATCACATATAACTTTGTTTCTTATTTTGACTATCAGGCTTCAAAATTTTTGGCAGGCCCTTTTATATTTGGTTGCTGCTAATAAAATGTTGACCTTTTTGTTTCATTTTTTATTTTTGTTTTTTGTTTTATTAGATTTTGAAGAAGGGAGATTCTAAAATCTAGTTCAGGTTTGCTCAACATCAGCATAAATAACTTTGGGTTGGATAATTATTTGTTGTGAGGAGGCTGCCCTGTGCAGAGTAGGATATTTAACAACATCCCTGGCTTCTACCCACTAGATGCCAGTAGTATTCCCCTAGTTAAGACAACCAAAAACATCTTCAGACATTGCAAAATATTCCCTGGGGAGAAAAGCACCCTGGTTTGAGAGCCATTGATCAATTTTGTTCATTCATCTTTACTCCTCCTCCTAAATACCTACATCCAAATTTTAAGTAGATCTTTCTTGTATAGTCTGGCAAGTATTATATCAAAGATAAATACCAGTTTTACAATAAAGCATTAATACACTCTTAAACATTTCAACTTAAGAGGCAAATATTAACAGTAGGATTTATGAACTATTTATTAGAATAAAAATCAATGAATTTTTTAGAATTACAAAATGATTTATGTGTGTTAGATATTTTACTGAGTGAAAAAAAAATGCTTTTTTAAATGACTTATTGTTTGGAGTAGTGATATAGTAGATTTAATTCTTCCCCCTCATTAATTAAAATCGTGTTTTAGTCAAGAAAGTGAACAAAATTCTTATTGGCAATTCAGTTGTTTCCCATTTCGGAGACTGACACTCTCCAGTTCTCAGTTAAATAATTGTCATGGTAAAGTAATTTCCTTGAAAAGAACGGACATTGATTCCGCCCCTGTTACTCACAAATCCTATTTGAGTCAAATTGGAAAACTATCAAGTTTTTGGGAAAAAAATCAATAGATATCAGGAAACCATTAGATCTTGTGGCCCTTGCTATATCTTGCATGAGTAATCACTGTAAACAGCTGACAGGTATTTCATTGTTGACACAGAGTAATGCTTGAGGGACCACATCTTGTCAGAGTAGGTGGACAGCTTTAGACATTGGAATGAGTTTGGTTATCCTTGTTTTTCTCCTACACTCATTCTTTTAGACAGCCCTGTCACTAACTGGGCCTATGATGCTTTGAAAAATCAAATACTTTCCTTGCTGTCAGTTTGCTTTTTCTTGTGTTATGGCATACTAATCAGGGTATGTGGTTTGGTACTGAACCAGTTTCTGTCAAAAACAAGTTTTAATTTATTATTTAGGAATAGTTTTTCCTCAGAGCCAGGTTTTTATACAGTACTAAATAAATAGTGTGAGAAATAATTAGTAATGCCATAGAGTATATAATTTTACTTCTAGTTCTACACAGATTACAAGTAAATTTTTTTTGGACAAGTGATTTTGGAATTATCTATGTTTTGTTTTCCTTTTCCTTTAGAGTGATAATTCACTGTTTATGATCTGAATGATTATCATATTAAAGAGATGAGAAAATAAAAATAAGTCTGATGTGCACAAAGCCATACTGTTCAAATTGTTTGATAATATCTGTTATTATTATGGCATCGGTAGAAGAATGATGTTTTGTTTATATGTGGTAAAAGTTAGTCTTTTTTAAAGGAAATAACAAGAGGGATAGAAATGGAATGGGTATAAATAGTAAAAGATTCTATTGCTGTAATTCCCTTTTGCTATAAATAGTTAAAGTTTTTATCACTATAATTTCCATAAGAAGATATATGTTTACCTGTTAATGTCATCAGGGCAAATTAAAACATGGATAGAATCATGTTTCTCAGTGTTAAGAAATATTTTTATTTGATGAATATTATATATTTTCAGGTGCAGTGGCTTCTATGTTTTGGGTTGATGCTGAATTAGGGAGTGATATTTATCTTGATGGTAAGTTAAAAAACAATTTTCTTTTTTCTTGTTTTTTTTTGAGACAGAGTCTTGCTTTGTTGCCCAGACTGGAGTGCAGTGGCATGATCTCAGCTCGCTGCAACCTCTGCATCCCGGATTCAAGCAATTCTCCTGTCTCAGCCTCCCGAGTAGCTGGCATGCCATTGTGCCTGGCTAATTTTTGAATTTTTAGTAGAGATGGGGTTTTGCCGTGTTCGCCTGACTGGTCTTGAACTCCTGACCTCAGGTGATCCGCCAGCCTCGGCCTCCCAAAGTGCTGGGATTACAGGCGTGAGCCAACACACCCTGCCTCTTTTGTTCCTAAGTAAAATCTTTATGGTTAAGCTTATTGTTGTTCATTCATATTATAACTTTAATTCCTTGCATTGTTGTTCTTTTCACACTTTAATTTAATGATGAAGTCTTTGTTCATATAGATTTGTTCATATAGATTAAAAAACCCCAGACAGTGGTGGAACTGGATGTCACTCAACTCCCAATTTAGTGCTTCTGCTAAGGTTTTGTTTAAAAAAAAAAAAAAAAGAGGATTTTCTGTATCCTCTGTTGTTTGATTTATGTACTTACTATAATATTAGAGTCTTTTATTTTAATCTGCCAGGCAATATGAAGATCATATTTTTGCTCTTATTTTCTCTTGAAGATAAGAATTAAATACTCCTCCCTTACTTTATTTACCTTAACACTTTTGGGCAGTCTACTTTATAAACTTATAAATGATATGCTTTCATTTAAAATAGAAGCTTTCTTAGTTAAGCAACTATGTTTTCTCCCTTTCTCTTTCCCTTTTTCACGTTTTTAAAAACCAGTCTTTTTCTTTTTCAAAACTAAGAATCATTAAGAAATTTAAGAATTATTAAATGGGCCCCATCATTGAGCTCTAATATATATGGCGTGTAACTGGTTGAATTCCTTAGGCATAATTAAATTCATTCTGTTGTTATCAGCATGTATTCAGAGATTGCTAAATGAATTGGTAGTCTGGAAACTTAGGCATATGTTATGTAAAACATTTTTATGAGTTGGATTTGGATTTGGTGAGAGATGTTAGGAATGGTATCCTAAGATGTCTTATTATTTAGGCAATAATTTAAATGTTAAGAAAATCTTGATTTTGATTATGTGAAAATAGACTAGAAATAACCTGTCTTAAGTACTTATCACATTTGACTATGTTATGAAATTTGACTTATATTTTGGATTGTAAGCTTTCTCAGTGCCAAGGAAATCTTATTTTCATATTTATTTAATTTAAAATTTTTATTTGTTTGATATCTTCTCTAGTGCCTTAAAATAATTCTAGCCACTCAGTACATATTTGAAATGCATTGACTTATTAGTGGAATTTAATTAAATGGCAGCACTGGCAAGAGAAAAACAGTACATTGTTTTATTGAGTAGCATTTGTGAACTGAAATAGGTTAGTTTTAATTTTCATTCTCAAGTGTGGTTGCACAAATATTAACACTTTTTTTTAAAAAAAGGTGATTAAAATGTTTTTTCCTTTGTAGGTGTCATAACTATTGTGGATTCAAAATATGGATTAAAAGTAAGTTGAAAGACTGCTATGAGTGGCTCATTGTTGAGAGCTAGGAATATGGGGGTTGATTGTTTAGTTTTCTTTATGTTTATGTCTGAAATTTTCTTTAACAAAAACTTTCTTCAAAAATATACCCTGAGCAACAGGTGAAATTTGTGTTTTAATTACTAGTTTGTGTTAAATATTTCTTGTCTATTACTCTGAGTTTGATTTGGTGATAAAATTTGGAATTATAATTTGTAATAAGCATATGGGGTTAGGATAGAGTTTAGTATGTATAACTCTTCACAAGGATTCAACTCCAATATTGATAAGTTTTTCTGTTCCATAGAAGAAACTGAGATTGATAAAGCATCTGAGATCTTATTTTTCTTGTTAAATTGCTATTAAACACACACAGGAAATGAGTTTTTTAAAAATATTGAAGACCTAGGTGATGGGTTAATAGGTGCAGCAAACCACCATGGCACACGTTTACCTATGTAACAAACCTGCATATCCTGAACATGTACCCTGGAACTTAAAATTTAAAAACTACATATTGAAGAAGATTAGGATATATACATAGGATTAGTAAGAAGACTGTCTCCATTAAAAGGCATCTTGCATCGCTTCTTGGTCTTTTGGCTAAGATCAAGTGTAAAAGACATCCTGCTATGAATGTTTTTGTTAACTTCTAAGGTCCTTAAATGCATTTAAAAGAAGTTTAATTTATAAAATACATTTAGTAAGATCTTTAAAAGTATGTTGTTACATATAGTAAAATGATATTTCTCAACTCCCCAAGTGAAATACCACTAAAGGCAGAAGAGAATGAAATTATCCCATCCACTGACTTGGTCCCAATCTGAGCATATGGATAGGGCCCAAAGCAGTAATTTCTTAGAAGTTTAAATTCAGTGTTAAAAAATTTGTGTCTGTTTTGTATCCAACCTCATAATGTATCTGAACGTGTTAATTTTTTTGTTTGTTTGTTTGTTTTTGAGACAGAGTCTCACTCTGTTACCCAGGCTGGAGTGCAGTGGCACAATCTTGGCTCACTGCAACCTCCATCTCCCAGGTTCAGGCGATTCCCTTGAAGCGAAACCTCAAGCCTCCTGAGTAACTGGGTTTACAGGTGCACGCCATCACACCCAGCTAATTTTGTATTTTTAGTACAGACGGGATTTTACCATATTGACCAGCCTGGTCATGAACTCCTGACCTCAAGTGATCCACCCGCCTCAGGCTCCCAAAGTGCTGGGATTACAGGCGTGAGCCACCGCACCTGGCTTGAACTTGTTAATGTTTAAGTTTGCTTTTTTTCCCTAAATCTTTGCTGAAATTATGCTCTTAGGGGATATGTCAGGTTTGTCAAATAGTTACCAATACCTCTTCTCTGGGCCTTCTCTCCCTCGTTGATAGAGTGCCCTAATTTGAAAAGCTTGGAAGACAACTTTTTTAGAGTTTAAAATCTCAATTTATGAATTTATGAATATAATATAAGAATCAAAGAATGATCCCAATTACATTATTACAGTTTCACTCAGAAAAATTCCAATGACTGTTGGAAATCATATTTCTTGCAAAATGCTTATGGAGGTAGCAAAAAATCCCAAGTTATTCATTTTGAGTGTTTATTATAGACATGTTTGAATCTATCTCTTCCATAAATTTATTACAAAATATGATATGCCTGTGTGACAGATAACTGCTAAGACTTTTTTTTATAGACTTAAAATGCCATGCTGAAAGTCAAACTGTTTATGTATTTTATGATTATAGGAATAATTTTGTATGTATAGTTGAGTATGGAAAAGAGTTAAATAGAATCTATTATCAGCATGATAGAGGCCAAGAAAACAAAGCAACATTCTGAATAATGCAAACACAGTAAACGTTTAACCTCCTGCCACCGTGATAAAACCTCTTAAATTATTAAATCAATATACCTACACAAAACTGACACACGGTCAGGATAATGGAAACTTTAGATTTTCTAAGTCGGATGCCAGATAAATAACTTTGCCTTGATGTAAAGAATTTTCCAACTTGTCCAATTCCTCTGGTTGCAAAGCTTGACCTCAGTAGCTGCTTGTGATTCAGAGAATTCTGAGGCAGTACAAGTAATGACACTTGGATAATGGGCAGCAATTTAAGAATGTCATGCTTCACAGAGCCAGCCCATCACAAGTAAAGCTGAGAAATGGTACCCTGTGGCCGGCCAGCCAAATTGAAACTGAAGTGGTAATTGATATCGTGGGATATCACTCTAATGGGATTGTCACCCATTGATCTGAAATATTCATTTTTTAATCATAGGCAAAGAATTGGACAACTTAAAATGACAGCTCTCTATTCTCAGGACTTGACACCCAGGCTACTGACATTGTTCTTTTCAGTTCTACAAATGTGACAGCATTTAATGCAATAGAAGCAATGAATGAAGTTACCCAGAAAAGGTCAAGTGAGAGGTTTCTTCTTGGTTCCTCTGTTATATTGCACAATCTGTTGAAACAATTCAGTCAGAAAACAGTTGGCTTGGAAAAGGCCAGAACAATAAATAGACTGACATTATGCAATAATTTTTTAAAAACTAAAATAGTATTAGGTCTGTAACCAATCCATTTGAAAGAAATAGTTCCTTCCGGCTGCTGCGTTTTAAAAATGACACCAGACATCTTTGACACTAGATTTATTTCCACTCTGGTCAACAGTAGTATTCTTTCACAGCCAGTGAGTTTTAAGATAAGTTTTTTCTTTTCTTTCTTTCTCTTTTTTCGGTCCAGTTTCTTTCTTTATTTCTGCAGAAAAGGACACTCTGAAGCCCTTCATGAAGTTATGTCTACAGTGGTGTTATTTCAGAGAGTTCCTTTGTTTCTCTCCCTAACCCCCCCAAATTTATTGAGGTATAATTGACAAGTAAAAATTACATATATTTAAGGTATACAATGTGTGAATTACATTATAAAACAATCGAACTAGTTAACATATCCATCACTTCACATTTTTTGGGGGGGGGAGGGGCTGGTAAGAACAATTAAGATCTATCTCTTAGCAGATTTCAAGTATACAATAGAATTAACTCCTGTCATCCTGCTCTAATTAGCTCTCCATGACTTATGCATCCTGCATAACAAACTTAGTACTCTTTGACCAACATGTCACACCACTCCCTTTTAATTTCCTGTGTTTTTTGTGGTAAGTTAAATTGGGGTTTTGAACCTTAGCCTTTTGAATATGTTGGATTAATTAGTACCAAAATTATTTTTGTCTTTTTTGATATATAAGCAAAAGCCATAGTTCTTAAGCAGAGATAAGGAATAATTTGGACATCTATATAACATAAAATATTTAAAAAATATTTTGCAAAAATTTTTTCTGCATTTACTTATACAGGTTGAATAGAATGCCAAAATTTCCATTTTGCTTTATTTTATAAATGAAAGTTGTCTGACTTAATGACCAAATGGTATATAATGTATTATTGGAGAATGTTCTTTTGGATAGAAGACATTGGTTTTATACTTTTTTGCAAAGTTTGACTTGGGAAGGTAGGAAGTCACATGAGGGAAATGCAGGGCTGATGTCTAAAGAAAATAAATGTTAGTATGCACTTATTTTTTTAAATGTTTGTATAGTTTTCCTATGTGCGTAGGAGAGAACATTTATCCCTTCTGCTATCATTGTATATGATTACATAGAATTTTAATATAGTTGTAAATATTGGCAGGCTTTCATTTGGGGTGATTTTCGTTTATTTTTGTATTTGATACTTTCTGACTGCCTGGAGGTAGTAGAACATTAGTCTACCACTGTTAGCTTTGAGTGAAGAATTCTAATATTTTGGAGAGGTAAATACATTTAAAACATTGTACATTACCATGTGAAACTACCATTTTATTAGTTACATTTAGGCATGGAAATGCAAAAACAAATCTGTAATTCTTCTGTCATATCATTTTTATGCTTCACAAATTCATAGCCAAATAGCCCCAATTTCATATGTTAAAAAAACTTCCATAAGATCAATAATATAATATCTTGAAAAATATTTCAGTTTGAAAAGACTTTCAGTACTATAGGATAATTCAGAGGCTGATGCCTTGCCAAAAATATATCTGTTAAGTAGATTTACTGTTAAATGGGAAGAGATTTGTTGCTGCATGTTATATGGCATTTTCCATGTAACATCTTTTGTGTATCCCCACAACAGGAGGTGTTAACTACAATTCATTCAACAAATATTTGTTGAGCCTGTGTGCCAGGCACCATTCCAAGGGCTGTTAACAGCCTTACTATCTAGAGGCAGAGTATATAACAATAGGACTTGTTGTAGCCTCAGGCCAAGATGAATTATGAAAAAAATATTAAACTTGGTCTTTTGGCATGGAATGATTTTTGATACAATACTTGCCAAGTTCTGTGACTTCCGTAATTGCAGAGTGGGTCTGCAGTTGAACAAGATTTTGCCTGAAGTATAAGTATCATTGCCATGATTTTATTTCAGTTTTGTTTTCCTCAAAATAGAATTTGCTAAACTTTTAGAAGGAAAAAACGTTTCTTCTATAGACCTAATCAAGCTTGTTAAATAAAATTATTACCTGCTTGCTCTTAGGTTCCAAACTCTTCAGATACTCCTAATGATCATCTCCCCATGAGTTATGAAACGGGCTTGGCTCTGATATATGATTATTAACTTTTGTGTAGCATTGTACACAGACTGATTTGATGTGACATGAAAGTTTTCACAAAGACTTTATAATTATGTTCATTTTACTTGATGGGTGTATGTTCAATTAAAAAAAAAAGTCCCTGTGATTGTATATAAAATATAGTATCCTGTGATGAGGAGGATGTTAGATTTAGTTTCTTCCTTTATAAATGAAAATATCCTTCTCTCATAATTGTTATGAAAGCTAAATGAGAAAATATATATAATTTATAAAGTTAAATTCAAGGATTTAATTCATTTGTAAAGTTGGCTTCAAATATAGAGTATTACTATAATCTAGTTGCCCCTAACCTCAGCAGCCAGCTTTTTATTGTGACAGGGAACCTCCATTGAGGTTTGAGGTAATGAGGGTAAAAATGTAATTTCCCAGAGAAGAAGCTTGTGACGTTGATGACTTTAGGGATGTAAACAGGATTATGAGGGGGAAAAAAAAAGAAACACAAAAAACCTTGCCTTCAGAGAGATGAAAACTACCACATGGGCTCTAAGTCTGTGTCAAAATATTTTTGGGAGTTAGCCTGACTCTGGAGAGGTCAGTAAAATAAACGGTTACACTGAGAAGCCAGATTAGCAAGTATGGGTTTCTAAATGATAAACTGCTTTTAGGCTAGAATCAGAGCTGAATCAGCCCTCCGACCGCTTATTTGTTTCTAGGGTGTTTGAAAGGCCTAGTACTGAGTTCATGTGGTACATGATTGTGGGCAGGGGAGAAGGGAAATATATTAGATTCTAAGAAACTGTATTTCAGTGGTTATCCTTTTTTTTTTTTAAATAAGTAATAATGAATATTTACAACAAGAACAGTTTTGTAAGAAGGAAAATACCTAAAATCTGAACTAATCTTCTGTGTTTTTATGACATTATGTGAATCAAAGGGGTTTTCCTTGTAAGTAAAAGAAAAAGTCAGGAGTATGAAATCCTAAACCCTCTTCCTCCGCCTATAAAACCCTACAGGTTCAATTGTAGAAAAAAATTGCAAATGGGAAAGAAAAATGCTTTCAGCTAGAAAAGTTAGTTTTGAATTTGTGTACTCAGTAACAGAACATGTTGAAATTTTTATTAGATGCAAGAAGATGTCTCTAAAGTAAAATCCTTTGTGTTGACATTAGATTTTTTATTGTATTGTAGTAACTTTATTCAAACTTTATTTTGTTTAGCATTTAACAGAAGAGAAACCTGATGGCCTTATCAATGAAGCTACTAGGTATTCATATTTAAAGTATATATTGATCACTGGCTAATTGTAAAGAGAAAAATCACTAAGATGAAAACCAAAAACAAACTAAGAAATTTTAAAACATAGTCAAGGAAAATTTATTTTCTTTTTTCCCATAGTTGAATTATTGCTATCTATTTATAATGATCTGATAACTAAACTTTTACTTAAAATCATTTTTGTCGTAGCATAAAGTGAATGCTGAACACAGGAGTTCTGTAATTTTGAGGAACTCGGGAAATATTAACATTTAAAAATTTTTTTTGTTACACAATTTCTTTGGGATTGAAGATTTATATATATATATAATCTGCATAATTTTATATATATATATATAAAATTATTATTATTACTTTTGAGACAGAATCTCACTCTGTCACCCAGGCTAAAGTGCAGCAGATCTTGGCTCACTGCAACCTCTGCCTCCCAGGTTCAAGCTATTCTCTTGCCTCAGCCTTGCAAGTAGCTGGGATTACAGGCATGAATCCACTGTGCCCGGCCTAACTTAAGTATTTTTGTAACTTTTTTCCTTATGAAAATATGGTTATTATAGAAAATATAAATAAGCCAAATAGAAAATAGCAAAATTGGATTTGTGATGTACATACTATTGAAACCTGCTTTTTCAGTGAACTAAAGTTAATTTGGTTTTGAGAATTTAGTTGTATTCTTTGAGATAAAGCATAAGACCCTGAATAATTAAGGAAAATTGAAAGAATTTCCAGTTTTACTCTCCTGTTAAGAGAAAATAGAACTTCTGATTATTATCATCTACTTTGTTATCTAGCATTCAGTCGACTAGATTCTTTACGGAGATAATATACATTGTATTTATAGTGATAAAGAAGAAATTTTTGCAATATCCTGATACATCTTCTGAAGTACAACTTTTTTTTTTTTTAAGAAATTGAGTCTTGCTATGTTGCCCAGGTTGGACTTGAACTCCTGGGCTTAAGGGATCCTCCTTCCTCAGCCTCCTAAGTAGCCAGGACTGTAGGTGTGGTCTACTGTGCCCAGCTCTGAAGTATAGTTTTCAAAAAACCTGTTTAATAGGTTTTTTAGTATTAAGTGAACTTATTCTATGTCTTTGAAAATTTTGGTAAATATTACAGTATTTTAATACATAAACTCTTCTTATTTTCACCATATTGGATATCTGAATTTTATGCTTTTCTTCACAAAGAAAATTATGAGTTTAAAATCATCCTTTTGATTGTAAACTTTTTGAGACTTATCTGTGTAGCACAAGAGTAGCAAGTAAGAAAACTTAGTAAATACTTTGCGTATGGGTAATGTGAAATCTGAACTTGTATAGTAATGAATGCAGTTCATTCCCATTGAAAAATTAGCGGATTAGGAGTAAACTGAATCACTCCTATAGAGCACTATGTAATTCTTAACTGATATATTGATCTACATGAGGTGTTTTTATTTATTTTTAATTTGTTAACATTTCTCTTTTGATGTATTAATCTGCATGTGTGTATGTTATTTTAAATTTCTTAATATTTCTTTTTGTTTGCTATTTTAGGCAAGTTGCTTTGGCAGATATCATTCTCATCAATAAAACAGACTTGGTTCCAGAAGAAGATGTAAAGAAATTAAGAATGACAATTAGGTACAAAATGATAAGTGTGTTAAGTGCTTGCAGATCTATATTGTATATACAGAATATTTTTTACTCTGATTGTTGCTCTGTAGAAACTTAAGGTACAAGGTTGACCTGCTTCAAGAACCATTAGGGAATCACATATGTTGTTGATGGCTAATTGTTATATAAATAGTAATGCATAAAATTAGTCCCCAGTGCTTGCAGAATATAGTTTACAGTTAATAGACTGATATTCAGGGTTTTCTCACTCCATCCTTCTTCTCCTGTCTTCTCTTTGACTCTTTCCTAATGTCAGTCTTCCCTGACTCTACCCAGAATGGTTAATTCACTTTCCCATGGATGCATCCTGCCAGTTCCTGTCTTTACTCATAATGTATTCTCACTCTGCCAATCTTTGAATTCTTTCTTGTTCTGTTTTTTTTAATTTATTCTATAGAGCCTATTCTGTCTCTCCCCCACGCCTGTGTGAAGTCTTCCCTGACTCAAGTGGTCTCACTTTTCCCTGAATTCTCATTGACTTCATCTTCCTTAACTGTCAACTATGCCTTGTCTTCCAGCTTTTTTTTTTTTTTTTTTTTTTTTTTTGAGACGGAGTCTCGCTCTGTTGCCCAGGCTGGAGTGCAGTGGTGCGATCTCAGCTCACTGCAAGCTCCGCCTCCCGGGTTTACACCATTCTCCTGCCTCAGCCTCCCGAGTAGCTGGGACTACAGGTGCCCACCACCACACCTGGCTAGTTTTTTTTGTATTTTAGTGGAGACGGGGTTTCACCATGTTAGCCAGGATGGTCTCGATCTCCTGACCTCATAATCCACCCGTCTCGTCCTCCCAAAGTGCTGGGATTACAGGCGTGAGCCACCGCGCCTGGCCCCAGCTTGCTTTAATATCTTCTTTGTCCATAGCCAAGGCAGATCAGCATAGGACAATCAGGACAATATGAATGATGCTCAAATATGTGCTAACAGTCATTTTGCTGACTGTTCTGGAGACTCCCATTCCTTTTGAAAACAAAGATGGACTTTTCAAATGAGGTTATAGTTCAGGCACTTTGTTTTGAATTATTTTGTAAGACCTGAACTAACAAAAGCCCTATACAGAGAGACATTTGGTAGTTATTATTATTGGTTATCTTTAATGTGTACAATGCTTTGAGCGTGATGCCTCAAAATTACTATTCTTTGTATTTGTAAGTTCTACTGACATCAGATTTTGAATCTGTCATCTCAGTTCATATAGTACATATTATAAATTGAATCAATAAAGGTAAGACTCATTAGATTATTTGCAATGATTAATGATTGGAAGAAAGAAATTCATATTTTTTCCACATATTTCATCGTATTTTAATAGTAAAGTCCTTAAACTTTACTATAAACAAAATATAATGTCTCCATGTGAAGGGTAGGTATTGTTGCATCGTGTTGAAGATCACACGGACCTTGGAATCTGCTTGGGTTCTAATCCTTGGTCTGTTTCTCATTGTCTTAGGGAGCTTATTTACCCTTTTAAAGCCGCCTCTGTAAAAGGCATAATGCGTATCATAAGTTTGTTTTGAGTATTACATGAGACAATGTTGGTAAACTTTGCACAGTGCTGACACATCGTAAGTGCTCTGTTAGCTATTATTATGTAATTTTTTTCTTAGCTTACATAGTAAGTTCAAGGTATAGTAAAAAAGGTAAGAAAGAAAAAGATGGCTGATTTTGAAAAGGTGAAAGTGATGAATGAAGATTGCTTTTACATTTTTTGACACTGGTCTTCTAATCTTGTTTCTCTTCAAAAATCTTGTGCACCATTGTGATTGCTAAGAAGAACACAATCTATTTAGCAAACGTTTTTGGCATAAAAGGAATGATAATTATTACTTGGCTTTTATATCCTTATAGAGACCTAAGCTAAATCTCTGACACTGACAATATTGACTATTAGCCAGCTTGTTAACAGTACTAGAAATGAATTTGGAAGAAGCCATTTGATAAATTACACACCCTTTTGGCTTTTACCCTCCCTTTATATCAGACTTGTGACTGACTCAGAATCATATTTGGGGAGTTGAAAAAAGGTAAACATGTTTGAGAGGGAGTGGCCATCAGACTATAGAGTGTATTCAAAAAAGAAGATTAAGAATTTTGTAAAATAGTGGAGAGACTTGCCTCAGAATCATTATATGTGGGAAGCCTTACTCATGAGAACAAACTTGAACAAATAGCAAGAATCTTGGGTAAGTAACCCTAAAGACAATTGAATTCATGATAGAGAATTGACGATTGATGATAGACAATGGAAAAGATATAGATGAAGTATACAATGTGTTGAAAAGATTTTAACAGGTACTTTTGGTGCCATACAAAGCCATATTCTATAGCATCAAAAGAGGGAGAACAGACATAATGGGTAGAGAGCCTAGTTAGGGAACTGAAGAGGTTATTCTATAAAGGAACCTGGGATGTGTGACTTAGAATTACTGTGAATACTAAGGACAGGCTGGGGGCAAAGCCACTTACAACCAGGTTTTTATTTTTAGTGTGTATATAGCCATTTCTACTATGTATGCCTGAGGAAGAAAGTGACCACCGTAAAAATTTTGAGTATCTACTCATTTTTAAGAACATTAGGATAACTGACTACTTATGAATGACTTTTTCTAAAGTGAAGCATCTTTTTATTAATCACAAAGTAGCCCTTAATCTGACAGTTGTGCGAAGTTTTGTATATATGTTTTATTGATGTATGAATGGAATATATGTGATTTATGGTTTGAAGGAAAATCATAATTATTTTTTAAAGCAAGTTTTGTTTTTCTGTTTTTAATTTTTTTAAGTATTTTTAATAAATAAACACAGATATATTTGTGTATGCTTATTTCCTGTTTTAGAAATAATGTACTTTGTATACTTTTTTAAAAAGTTAATTTTTACTTTTAAACTTTGTCTTCCTCATTTATTATTTATTTCAGATCCATAAATGGACTAGGACAAATCTTAGAAACACAGAGATCAAGGTACTTTTAAAAAGCTATTCATAATATACTAACAACAAATCATTTTAGTTATTAATAATAAACATTAAGTAATTGACAAATACACTTGATTCTAATATAAGAAAGACGTAAGTGCATTTAAAAAGAATTGGATCCAAAATGTTATTTGGAATGCTCTTACTAAGTTAGTTTGGCATATTTAGCTATCACATTTGCCTGTCTTTAAAACTAAGATTACAAAGCCATGATAACACTATGTAAGTGTTTGCTTAAGGAGGAAGAAAAGACTTCTAAACACTCAAGAGGATAACTCAGTACAGAAATCTGAAGAAGTATATTGAGGAATCTTCTCTTAATTTGAAGTCTTTAAATGGCTTTTTAATATTTTAAAAGCCTTCTTAGTGTTTCATAGTTGCCAAAAAATACATGGAGTCTTTATTTTACCGTGAAGTTCCTGACAAATTCTTTTATTAAATTTTGATTTTCATTTTCTTTAGGTTCTGTTCCTAAAACATCTGTGAAGTGTATTTCTGTAGATTAAACTCTGTTTTCCATTGAATGTTATCTTAATTTCAGAAAATTTCTGTGCAGGGTTATTTTGTTAAACTCATTTTTTTTTTTTGGTGAGAAAGGCTCAGCAGCTGATAAACTCAGCAACAGGCAGCCAGGAGCTCTGAGACTCACAGCTGGCAGTCTAGTTCAACTCAGTCTCTACTTGAGAGATTCTTTCTTTGGAAGTACAGTAGAGGCCTTAGGTGAGTGGCTTGTCTGCTATGGCAGAGATTAGAGGTACTGACAGACTGCCGTAAGTGTTAGGCAGCAACAGCAGCAGCTGCTTATATGCATGTGAACAGCTGGGGAATTTGGTATGCATTCTCAGGAGCCACTCATCTGCTGGTAGAGGTAGCAGAAGAATGCCCTTAGTGTAAGTCTTCTACAACCATACACCAAATGTGCTCCCCACATTTCAAATTCCATTGTAGAAAGTCTCTGATAATCTCATTTATACTATGAGCCATTCCTCAGTATCCGTCTTCTTCTTTTTAGTGTTCTACGATTCATTTCTCCTTAAGTTTTCTCTTCTTTACAAAATGTCACACAGACAAGTGCATAATACTTAAAGAAGCTTTTAAAAATAATGGTCATAAATAGCTTTGGTTCTGTCTTAATATTGGTGTTTATAAATATTTTCAGTCAAGTCTCTTCTTTTGTTTTCATTTTGGAAATATCCATGTCCTGAATAAAAGTTTCATCTTGATTAGTTTATTATGTAACAATTTAGTTTGTTTGACATTTCTAACTTTTATTTCTAATATTTGCTTTATTATAGAACAGTAAACATGCAGTGATTGATTTTTGTTACTTCAAGTGGATGAGTGAGCAAGTAACTAAAATCTTCTTCTGTGAATTCTTCTTCAGTGTATGGAGGTTGCCAATGCATCTGAGAATCTAGGGACTTTCTGAAATAGTACTTCCTTGCTATGAGGACTGAAGTTGGTTTAGAATCCTTTTCAATGAAGATCAGATGTCCTGAGTAGAATTCTTATTATTGGGTCCTGAATCTTACGTTAAATATTCTCTCAAATTCCTTGAGGCATAGCAACTTGAGCTTACCAGTTTAGAAACTGGAGGTTTGGGCTGGGTGTGGTGGCTCAGCCTGTAATCCCAGCACTTTGGGAGACTGAGGTGGGCGGATCATGAGGTCAGGAGATTGAGACCATCCTGGCTAACATGGTGAAACCCCATCTCTACTAAAAATACAAAAAAATTAACTGGGCGTGGTGGCGGGTGCCTGTAGTCCCAGCTACTCGGGAGGCTGAGGCAGGAGAATGGCATGAACCCGGGAGGCGGAGCGTGGAGCTTGCAGTGAGCTGAGACTGCACCACTGCACTCCAGCCTGGGCGACAGAGTGAGACTCCGTCTCAAAAAAACAAAGAAACAAACAAAAAAAAACTGGAGATTTGGTTAACAAAATAGTCAAAGTCACTCTTATAGAAGTTTTGTTTTATTGTTTGTTTCTTAAAAATTTTTACTATCGTGTAGCTGACAAGTACTGACAATAAACTGCTATAAGCATGTGTAGGAAAAGGCTCACCTTGAGTAGTTAAGAGTAAGGAAAAGGAATAGTGTGTAGCATCGTCTTATTGGTAAGACTTAAGTTGATTTACTAGCAAATGGAAGTACTAGTGAACCATACAGATTTCAGATATAGGAATAAAAGATGAGAAGATGTGTCATTTTAATCTTCTCTAGACTTTTTCCTAATTTTTAGAAATGTAAGTGGACTGAACAGAGGAAAACCAAAACACAGTTGGTCAATAATAAGTTAAATTAATTTGACAAACTGCCTGCTATGCATTTCATAGCATTTTAAGGACTATTTAAGCAATGGATAAGGCAAAAGCTGCTTTTAAGGAGATCAGTCATTGGGGGGAAACAGAGAAGCAAACAAACAAAAAGGCAACATATTAGATATTAATGTAAATACAAGAATTTTAAAAGCACAGAGTTCTATAATAATAGGAAAATAGAGGGAATGATTACTCAACTTTTCTTGAAAAAGAGTCAGGAAAATATTGACCGAGAAGGCAGTCATTGACCTAAGTCTTAAATAATGAGTAAGGCTTTTACAGATGAACTAGGGTAGGGACAACTTTCCAGGTATAAGGAAGATTTTGTATTCCAGGGACCTTTGAATATTTTAGAATGGCTAGAAAACTTGGTATTATGTAGCACAGAAAAAGTGGTATCACTGAAGAGATAGAGAACTTACCACAAAAGGGTTTTGAATGCCATGCTACATAGTTTGGATTTTCTTCTGTAGGGAGCAAGGAGTTAGTGAAGGGTTTTAAAAGCAATATGACTCTTGGGAGGTAGATTCAATGTGGGGCTAATCTCTGAGGTATAGGAAATACAGGAAAGAGGAGCAACAGGTCGGGTAGTGGTGGAAGTAGGTTTGGAAAATGTGATTAGTTTTGTAAACATTTTTGAGTTTGAAGTGCCACTGGGGAAGGCATTTGGAAATTTATTTCTAGAGTTCAAGACTGAGCTATCATTGCAGTTTGCTCAGCTATTTACTGAGCTATCTACTGTCAATTTGAGATACTGGATACTTGGATTGGCTGGTGCACCCCGTTTGTGAGACTCACTGGAGTTTGAAGAGATGACCATTGGAAAATATCCCTAAGTTGTAGCTGCAGTTCCAGCCCCACCTTGGAGAGCCAAAACGCTCTTTGTTTCACTCTCCTGTCCTTGGTCTTAAGCTACTTAAGCAGCTTTTAGACATAGGGAAAATTGAAAGCATCTCTTTTAGGAAAAACATTAGGTGCTTCTGGAATAGAGAGTTCAAGATATTAGGGGAAAAATGAACTTTTGAAGCTTTTTCTTTCCCTTTTTTGTTCACTTCATTCTTTTACTCAGTTTTAAAATGCTGGTAATGGTTTTTTTTGTTTGTTTTTTTTTGTTTGTTTGTTTTTTGTTTTTGTTTTTTTTTTTGGCTATTTTAATGCTTTGGAAAAGATCTGATAGTTTTATCTCCAAAGGAGGAAATTAATTTGATGCCATTGAAATTAGTTTTCTAGCCATATGCCTTGAATGAGTGAAGAATTTCTTTTTCATGGTGGTACTAAATTTGGGGAAAGCTATAGAAACTTTCATCTGGAAGCTTACACTTTTCTCTTTATTGAAAATTTGGTGAGAGACTTGGGTATTTTATTATTTTCTGTCAAAGAGTGTAATTTGTTGTACAGATCTAATAGTGATCCTTTTTTTGGAAGTATGGAAAGAATCTGAGTATAAAGCAGAATTACCTCTGGATGACATGTATTCTCAAGGACACTGTCACAGTGAAACAGTTTATTTAGAAGCTTATGTTTTCCAAATTGTTGAATTTGATATTCACAAAATTGGCATGTGTAAACTTTATTAAACTTTAAGCTGTTTCTTAAGATGAAGATGACAAACTTGGAGGGAAACTCCATTCATTTGGTTTATTTTTATTTTTATTTTTTTTTATCTTTTTGAGACAGAATCTCACTCTGGTTTGAGACAGAATCTCATTCTGTCCCCCAAGATGGAGTGCGGTAGTGCGATTTTGGCTCACTGAAACCTCTGCCTCCTGGGTTCAAGCAGTTCTCCTGCTTCACCCTCCCTGTAGCTGGGATTACAGGTGGGTGCCACCACACCCAGCTAATTTTTGTATTTTTAGTAGAGACGAGATTTCGCCACATTGGCCAGGCTGGTGTCAAACTCCTGGCCTCAAAGTGATCTGCCCACCTTGACCTCCCAAAGTGCTGGGATTATAGGCATGAGTCACTGTGCCCCTCATTTGTGACCTGTCAATATAAATATGCTTAGTAGTGGAGGGAGGGGTGGGGAGTGAAAAAGGAAATATGTTTAATATTAAGACTTTGGCCTCTTAGTGTAAACTGATATTCAAAAATTTCTTCATAGAACATTTGCTTCTTTGCTTGATCATTTTTCTAATTCTGTAAATCTGAAATGCCCAGAATTTGAGTTGTTGTTATAGTCTATTAACATAGAACTTTGGAGTAGTAAGATGGGAATTTGTCTGCCTTTTGCCAAGATAAGCATTCGTAATCTAACACAGTATTGCTGCCACGAGTATGAGTATGTGATAGACTGTTGAGAATAAACAAAGCAGGCACAGTTGGTCAGTCCTAAGATGAAGGAGATGTTTTTTCTTATATGTTTATACATTTAAAAAAAAAAAAAAATCTTGACTCTGACCAATGATTTTTTTTTTCCTTGTAAGAAAATTTAACAAATGTTTGGCAAGCTTCTGGAATCTAAATTTGAAATTATACATTTGTCATTTTCTTTCAACATTTCTTCACCTTAACTTTGACTATGGAGAAATCACTATCCTCTGCTGTATTTTTTTTTTTTTTTTTCTGTGCCAGGCTGGAGTGCAGTGGTGCAATCTTGGCTCACTGCAACCTCCACCTCCCAGATTCAAGTGATTCTCCTGCCTCAGCCTCCCGAGTAGCTGGTACTATAGGCGTGTGCCACCACATCCAGCTAATTTTCGTGTTTTTGGTAGAGACAGGGTTTCACCACGTTGGCCATGGCCAGGATGGTCTTGATCTCTTGACCTTGTAATCCGCCTGCCTTAGCCTCCCGCAGTGCTGGGATTACAGGCATGAGCCACCGCGCCCGGCCTGTCTTCTGCTGTTTTCTGAGCTTATGTTAAAATTATAACTCAATCACCAGTCTTTATAAATTTGCTTTTTTATATTTAAACCAAACCTACTGCTAATTGTGATGTTATTCTCACCTGATTTGAATCATTGAATTCAATTAAATAAGTTTAATTATCATTAAATAATTCTAAGAGAAATGATGTCTATTCGGATGGCGGGAATTTTCTTTCTACATGCAGCCCCATTCTGAATGAATGAAATCAAATCACATGAAGATCAAGGTCCTAGAGTAACTTAATATTTTCTACATTGGTTATTTGACTTCTCGTTTTTATATTACATGTTATATCAAGGGAGGGGGAATAAACGAAATGCAAAAATTGCAGAGGTATTTGGAATGTACCTATTTGTTAATTCTATTTGGCATTTCTTTTGTTTAATCTTTTGAGTAATAAGCTGCTTGGAAAAGTTTCTGTTCTTTAGCTGATTTTTTTTTAGCTATAAAAATGTACTTGGAAAGCTCATAAATTTCAGGATTGAAAAGATAATTGAAAGTTTTTTTTAAAAAAAGCTAATTCATTGAAGTAATAACCAAATAATTTTCAATCTTGATTCAACTGTGATTCAAATCTTATATGATTTGCCCACTTCTATGAATTTTATGTATAAAATTTTTTAAGAGTCAGAGTTTTTTTCCTTGATTAATTGGATGTATTTTCACAGAATTTCCAGCTGCTCATGTTAGTTTTTTTCCTTTTAGAGTTGATCTCTCTAATGTATTAGATCTTCATGCCTTTGATAGTCTCTCTGGAATAAGGTATGTTTTGTATAATTTGCTTACTTTTATTGTTATGTACCTTTTTTCCCCATAGTTAACAGCAATGATTTGCACAATTGCATCCTTGATTTAAGCTTCCTGCCATTCCTTTGGCGTACAAGACCATTCTTAATGAGATGTGTTCTTGGAAGTTTTACTAATTGGTTGTTTGGAAATCATATTGCATTTTCCTGTAGAAATTATAGTGTAAATGATAGTTAACTTTAGAGGCTAATTGTTAACACTTCTATACTAAACACTATGTATAACACTCTTTCTATGAGAAAATGCATGAAATACATAGAAAACTTTAGCTTAGGGTTCTCACACAAATAACTCTCTTCACTTTAATAATGGATTAGTTTTCTGCCTTCTGTGGGGAATCTTTTTGGTACGGGAGGGAAGAAAGATTAGTTATTCTGGTACATCAGTATCTTTTTCTTTTTTTGTTATACTGTGAACATCTAACATGCGATCTACCGTCTTAACAATTTTTTAAGTGTACAATACAGTATTGCTAACTATGGGCATGAGGATGTGCAGCAGACCTCTGGAACGTTTCACTCTTTATAACTGAAGCTGTATACCCCTTGAATAGTAGCTTCCCATTTCCCTATCTTTGTAGCCCCTGGCATCCACAATTCTACACTCTTTCTGTGGGATTGACTATTTTAATTACCTGACACAAGTGGAATCATGCATTATTTGTCTTTCTGTGACTGGTTTATTTCACGTAGCATAAAGTCATCAAGGTTCATCCATGTTTTTGCATATAGCAGGGTTTCCTTTTTAAGGCTGAATAATATTCCATTTTCTACATATACCATGTTTACTTTATCCTTTTTTCTGTTAGTGGACATTTAACTTGTTCTCACAGCTTGGCTATTGCAAATAATGCTGCAATGAATATCTCGTAAGTCTCATATATGTCCATATAAGATCATGAACATGGACATCTCTCTGGGTATTTTGAGTTGGTGGGGCAGGTTTGCTTAAGGGTAGGCATGGTGGGTGGCTCTATACTTGAGATTTCTAATTCTCATTCCGATATGTATTTCTTTTCTTTTTTATTTATTTATTTTTTTGAGATGGGGTTCTCTGTCACCCAGGCTGGAGTGCAGTGGCACAAACATGGCTTACTGCAACCTCGACCTCCTGGGCTCAAGCTATCCTCCCATCTCAGCCTCCCGAGTAGCTGGGACCACAGGCATGTGTCACCATGCTCGATTTTTTTTTTTTTTTAATTTTCTGTAAGCATGGGATCTTGCTATATTGCCTAGGCTGGTCTCAAACTCCTGGGCTCAAGTGGTCCTCCTGCCTTAGCCTCCCAAAGTGCTGGGATTACATGTGTGGGCCACCACACCCAGCCTTATATATATATTTCTAATTTTGCCTTAGCCATGCCCTTAAAAGCTAATTCTATTTTCAACTAGTTTATTTATTTATTTATTTTTTTCACCTTCAGTCTGTAGTATTGTTCACATTTTGAAAGCAATACCTACAGTAACCTGTGAGGTAGGACACAATAGTGTTTTATTGGACCCCTTTTAAACTTTATAAATTGGAAAAATTAAATTTGCATGTAGTTTGTAGAAAAAAAAAAGAAAGAAAAAAGAAATTGATTGAGATTATTTCAGCAACCAGAAGTCTGGGATAGGCAGGGCAGTTATTCCTCCGTCTCAGTTTGGAAACTGAAGCTCAGAGAGTAAACTTGTCAGTGACAGAGTTATTCAAGAAGTTGTCTTCAGTTGAGACATATGTTTTTCACCTGTAGCTATGGTATTGGAGCAGTACCTTTTTAGACTAAACAAATTATGGCTAAAATTATAAAGGTATTTTCGGGGTACCTAGAAAACATCAGCATTTTGCTTTTCTAGTTCCTGTTAGTAGGAAGGCAGAAAAGTTTGGTGTACCTGAATTACATGTGAGTTATTTCTATTTTTCTAAAAATTCTTATAAATTATGCAAGGTAAAAATGACCACTTGTTGTTTTATGGTAAATATAGTTATATCCTTTCAAGCCACTGCTGTACAAAGTTGTGAAATCTCCCTGAGCCTTTTTCCCTCATGTCAGCTTCAGGTGTCCAGTATCACTTATGCTTGATAATGATTGTATGAAAATCATTCAGAATTATACTATATTTTTTCATATGAAACTTTTGTTTTACTAATTTTGAAATGACTGTTCTTCCATTAAACTAATACAGCCCTAAGCATAAATTTGGCTTGTTCATTTAAAAATGGTCCTTTTTTCCCATCTTAGTTCTGGCTTTACTAGGGAGATGGATTGGCTGAGGTTGTCATCTAATTCTGGGAGCTTAAGAGCCTTTGTCTTTTGCTACCCATTTCTGAAATAACCAGAAGTCTAGTCCATCCTAACTTTTCTCTTGATGATCCTTTTCTTCTTTTTACTTCAAGGCTCCAGGCCTTCATGTGGCTATCAGTGCTCTTTCACTAGTTAGCCATGATCCCTTTCATCCTCCACATCTGGATTAGAACTACTAATTTGATACAGTGGGCAGTTTTGATGGTTACAGATCCTGTGATACATTTAAATATGTTTACGAGGGGAAAAAAATGAAACAATACTGCATGGAATTTGCCTTTCTTTTTTTTTTTCCTTGGAGACAGAGTCTGGGTCTATTGCCCAGGTTAGAGTGCAGTGGTGTGACGTCGGCACACTGTACCCTCTGCCTCCTGGGCTTAAGCCATTTTCCCACCTCAGACTCCTGAGTAGCTGGGACTATAGGCATGCACTGCCACACCTGGCTAATTTTTTACTTTGGTAGAGAATGGGATTTTGCCATGTTGCTGAAGCTGATCTTAAACTCCTGGGCTCAAGTGATCTGCCCACATCAGCCTCCCAAAGTAATGGGATTATAGGCATGAGCCACCACACTTGGCCTTTTCTTTTTTTATATTTATTTAATTATTTTATTTTATTGAGACAGAGTCTTGCTCTTGACACCTGGGCTGGGGTGCAGTGGCTGTCATGGCTCTCTGCAGTCCTGAACTCCTGGACTCAAGTGATCCTCCCATTAGCCTCCTGAGTAGCTGGGACTACAGGCTTGCACCACCATGCCTGGCTACTTTTTTTGTTTTTACTTTTTTGTAGAGACAGGCTCTCGCTACGTTGCTCAGGCTCATCTTGAACTCCTGGCCTCAAGTGATCCTCCTACTTGGCCTCTCAAAGTGCTGGGATTATAAGCCTGAGCCACTGAACCCAGCACAATTCGCCTTTCTTAAACTAATTTATCTCTGTTCGGTCCAAGAGCTTGCAAGTTGGTTGTCATTTAATATGTTAAACACTGAAATATTTTTTAGTTGAAATTTTATTTTTTCCCTTTACATATTGTATCTTTTAGTATTTTATTTCACTAATAAGAATTAGAGTATGGAATAATTCCCCACCTTGATATTCAGTATATCAATTTTTGTTTTTCCTTTCTACTTCTGTCTTTTGCTGTAATTTGCTGTAATACAGGTACTTTCATTAAGGCATCCAGTTCTTTATATCATTCCATATTTTTACTTCGGAGAAATAGAAATGTTGCTAATTCCATCTTACTGACAATACCTAAATTATTGTTTCTTGTAGAACATAATGGTTTAAATATACAAAACACTAAACTGAGATTTTTTACATTTTATGTGTACAGAATTTACATTTTATGTGTGCAGAGATGCAAATTGTTATAAGATTACAAGTTAATGTGTAAGATGATTTCAGATTTGTGAATTTCAGGTTGTGGTAGTGTTGGAACCCCCGAAAGAGTCCCGCTCTGGGCAGGGGTCGCCGCGAGGGACCACTCGACACCGAAATCACAGCAGAGAGACACTTTTATTTCTAGCGCGCTAGGGTCCCCCGTGCACAAAGATGGCCGAGGGACCCCGAGCGTTGGTTACAAGCTGCTTATAAAGGCAAAACATCACAAATTCAAACAAGGTGCGAAATTCAAACAAAGCTTTAGGGCGCGAGATGATTGGGGCTTGCCATGGCCTGAGCAAGGCGTCTCGCTCTGATTGGCTGGGGCTTGTACGCATGGGGGGG
>NW_012117588.1:304680-305046 GCF_000951035.1 Colobus angolensis palliatus | reverse complement strand
CGAGAGAGTCTTATCTTGAGCGGGTCTTCGGAGCGGCGGAGCCTCCATGTTCCAGGTGGTGTTGGTCCGGGCGTCTCTGGAACGGCCTTGACGTGGGATGCGTGGACCCAAGTAGCGATTCCATCAACCTTTATGGCCATGGGTGTGGTCAGGAGAACGACGTAGGGTCCTTTCCACCGGGGCTCCAGTCCTTGAGAGCGGTGCCATCTGACGTAGATGGAGTCTCCCACCTAGAAGGGGTGGCTGGTTTGTGGATGTCCCGGCCGGTACGGTTCTGCCAAGGGGGCCCAGATTTGGGCCTGTACTGCCTGTAGTCCTTTCAGCCGAGCCTGCAGGTCAGTCTTAGGGTTGGAGGGGGAGAATGAG
>NW_012117588.1:254423-297710 GCF_000951035.1 Colobus angolensis palliatus | reverse complement strand
AAATTCAAACAAAGCTTTAGGGCGCGAGATGATTGGGGCTTGCCATGGCCTGAGCAAGGCATCTCGCTCTGATTGGCTGGGGCTTGTACGCATGGGGGGGTTTTCCTGGAATTGTTTTTCTGTTTGAATTCCGGGAACATTGGGTGTTTTTCTCAATTACCCATGGCCACCTGGTGTTGTTTTTCTTAATTCATGGCCTAGGTTGTTTTTCTTAACCCATGGCCTAGGTTGTTTTTCTTAACCCATGGCCCATTTCAGTAGCATATGCTTATCCACTAGATTAGTCTTTTAAAAATGTTTATGACAGGGAAAAAATAGAGGGCATGAAATTCTGAGACTTGGAACTAAACTTAAGATGCTCATTGTTAGATTTTCTTTTTTTTTTCCTGCATATGAAGTTTTAGGCAATCATTGTCCAACAACATTAAATACTGAACATATGGGAAAAGCATATGATTTTTCAAAATGTTTTTCTGAAGTAATCTCATTCTACACTTAAGAGCAGTTATAATGCTTTAGTGACACTTGGAGTAGCTATTTAATGTGATCTCACCACTATAGAGAAGGCTGTTGCATGACTTTTTTGTGTGTGCTTAGCTGCTAAACAGGAGAATCTTTTCCTGAGCAACCAGCTGGGAAGGATTTAATTTGACATTCTCCCTACTAGGACCCCCCAAAGAGACTCATTCCCTCCAATAGTTCCTACAAGTTCTTTCTCTTTCCTAAACTTGCTGTTACTAATTTACCCCTCACTGTTCTTCAAGGCAAAACATCTGCAAGATTTTAAGTCCTTTCTCCCTCCTGTCCTGTCCCCATCAGTGTTGAAATGTATGCTACAGTTGTTATGGTTGTAATTTGTTATGCCATATTGATCTTCTTGTGCTTTTCATATCAGAACAATGCATTTTTAACATTCTGACTTTCTTTTTCTCTCAATTGGTAACTGACTATGTAGAAAATTTATGGATACTATTTGTTTTTTAAATAAGTTCAGGGGAAAGCATTGATAAAGGAAAATTTATCCTTTAACTTTCTTTAGGTGCCAGCATTATTTGCACATTAGGAAGCAGGAGAAAATTAAAGAACTCTGAGCAATACTAGAATGGTTTTATATATATATATTTAAGCTTGTATGAAACCTGTTGGAATGGTAAAGAAATCTACTGACATATTTAACCACACAAAATAGTGTTGCTAAAAGATTAATTTTTTCTTTATTGTGTGCGTATGTATATATATGAATGTGTGTTTTTTTAAAAGAAATTTTTAAAAATCTTAATCTGTCAGCTTTTCTCTATTGGAATTTGTGAGCAACGTGTAAAATTGGAATTACAGAATAGTAAAATAGTCAGTTATGGAAAGTCACTTCATTATCCTTGTGTCACTAAATAACGTATAAAGTTAAATCAGAAGTGTATTCATCTCTGAATTTCTAATCAGTGGTTTTTAGTTTGCAGAAAAAACTTCAGCATGTGCCAGGAACACAACCTCACCTTGATCAGGTAAAAAAAAAAAAAAAAATCTAAATCCAAAATTCCTAATGAATGTTTTTAAAGGACCTCTTTAACTAAATTGGCTATGTTTAGGACTATTTTATTGTAACCTTTTTCTAAAATGGTATTTTTGAACTGTGTTGATAATTTTTGGAATCTTAAATGCTTTTGGATTAAATGCATAGTCTAATTCAATTTCTTAACACATAATAGGAATTCATCAAACCAGATTTGTTTTAGAATCTGAGGAAATCATGCTTTCTAGCCTTTCCATTCTGTAGATTACTTAGCATATTGATTAGTTCTGATAGGGATTACTCCTGAAAAGCAGCCTGGGGGTTCTGTAGGCAGTCTGTTTTTAAGTATGTTGAATTGTTTAAGGAAAGGTCTGATATTACCATGGCTTATTTAAATAAAAATTGACTTTGAGTTTCACCTTCAGGTGAAACCGGCTGGGCACTATAAATCTGGACTTCTTAAGATGTTTTCAATGCTCTAAAATTCTAATGCTCTAAAATTCTAATCCCTAAGGTAAATATCTAAGATGCTAAGAACAAATTAAATATAATTTTACTGTACTTGTGTTTCTGTTAAGCAGATCATAGATTGTAGAGCTTTAGGATAACTTCTTTGTTCCACTTAAAACCCTGAGGGGTGGAGTGGGGGATGTGTAAGTGAGCAGTGTGCCTAGTCTTCCTTCCTCTGCCTCCAAGTGATCACTCAGGTTTTGAATTGCTGTTGGTTGTAATAGGGCCGAGATAACAGCTACTTGCATTGGTATTCATTCTGGTTCATATTTATGAGCAGGTTTACTACTATGTTTGTGACACCTTTCCCTGTGAAACTTTTGTTAGTAGGATATTCCTCTTCTTTTATCTTTAAAATAAATAAATGAGAGAAATACAAGTCCTTGGAGATAGAATTTATGGTTTAAAAAAAAAAATCTCAGTTCTTTATGATAGTCGATATCTGTCATATAGATGAACATGAAGCACATTTGAGCTTCTGGGTAAAGAACATGATGCCAAGAATCATAGGGATGAAAAGATGAAGAAAATGCAGTACTCACTTACCATGAACATTTGAAGCGGCCAGTGTCTCCACCCGTAGAATCTCGAATGAACCCCTATTGTGGCAGTTATGATGCCTTGTACTTTGGTTGAAATGCTTTTGCCTTGCATTAGTCTATAAATTCCTTAAATGTAAAATCTTTATTGCTTAGGACAGGGCTTGGTGGATACTCAGTGAATATTTATTAAAAGAATGAAAAGCTGTGTTTCTCAAATGGGTTGTAAGTCAGAATCACATGTGGAGCTTTTTAAAAAAAAATTCGATAACTCAGTAGTTCTCACCCCTCAATCTCCAGGATTGGGACTTGGGTATGTGTATATTAGTGTATATTTTTAACATTTTGTTATGGAAGATTTCAAAGATATAAAAGAGTAAACAGAATAGTAAAGTGAACCCCTTCTGTGCATCACCCAGTTTAAATGGCATCAACATTTAGCTGATTTTATTTCACCTATCCTCCCAACATTTCTTTTGCCTGGAGTATTTAAAAAAACAAATGTTTTTTTAATAGAAAATTTCAAACGTGCATAAGAGTAGAATAGTATAATGAGCCTGTATGTACCTGTTGCCCTTGCTGGAGTGTATGAAAGCAAATTCCAGACATTATGTCATTTTACTACTAAGTAGGGCATGTCTATATTTTTGAAGCCTCTGTAGGAGATTCTGATGCACCGTCCTGCTTTAGATAATATAAACATAGGGAAAAATAGTATCACAGGCAAAGGGCTATGGGATTCAGAGGCATGAACAATTTCATTTGGTTCAGTGGATCTGAGGTATAAGGGAGAAAATGTATCTTTTCCTCGCCTATCATTAGATTAATGGCTGAGATCTCTCTAACAGAAGACCAACTATCAAGAAAAATTTCAACATACCAATTTAGTAAGTTTTACTTGACACAGGAGCCTTCATAAAACATACCTGTGTATGTTTTATGCTAGTTACGATGTGGAAGAGGATAGTAATGGAGAAGCATAATTAGATAAAACAGTATGATCTAATAATAATAAACTGGGAAGAACTTAGGAAGGCCTGTTTGCTCAGATTTTTCTCTGTGACCCTTCACATTCAGACTTAAGGATGTTCTTTTCCTCTGTGTATAGAGAGGGCACCTCTTAAATGAGGGTCTTATAACCTGCATCAGCAGAAGGTCAGAAAGTCTTTCCTAGGTTTTATGACCTGCTTCAGGAGAGAAGGTGAGAGTGACCTTCCTGGTTCTGCCATTTTCTCAAATACTGAGGTGCCATATTTTGGGATAGCATGTCCTGAACCCCATCAAATGCTCCATGAAGATAGTTTTTTCTTTGTTTGTTTTGGTTTGGTTTATTTCTTTGCATACAGTAAAGCATGCAAATGTGTAATTTTAGTGTACAATTCAATGTTTGGATTTTTTTTTTTTTTTTTTTTTTTGAGACATAGTCTCGCTCCGGCTGGAGTCTCACCCAGGCTGGAGTGCAGTGGTGTGACCTTGGCTCACTGCAACCTCCTCCTTCTAGGTTCAAGCAATTCTTGTGCCTCAGTCTCCCGAGTAGCTGGGATTACAGGCATGCGCCAACCATGCCTGGCTAATTTTTTTTTTTTAGTAGAGATGGAGTTTCACCATGTTGGCCAAGCTGGTCTCAAACTCCTGGCTTCAGGTGATCCACCCTCTTCGGCCTCCCAAAGGGCTAGGATTACAGGTGTGAGCCACTGTGCCCATCCTCAATGTATTTTTTAGTATATTTGTACCTATATATCTGTCTATATGCACATTCAAACACATATCCTTCTAACTCCCACTCAAATCAAGATATAAAAGATATCCAAAATTATAAAGAGTTCTTTTTTGCCCCTTCCCAGTCAAAGAAGGGGGGGTAAGTGCTAGTCTGACTTACTTAATAGAAAATAGCCTTGAACTGGTAGGATTTTTTTGACAGGAAGAAGTAAGGAAAAGAGCAATATGGATGTTTAAAAATGTGAAGGTGAGAATCTTATAGATGAGTAGGTCTCTGGTACAGAGAAGTCTTAGTGGAGAGTTGGTACTGGAATCCCAGTCTAAGGTATTAGGTTTTAATTTGCTAGACAAAGAGAACTCAAGCTGTGCTATCTAGGAGTGTTATGCAAGCTAGATTGGACTTTAGAGTCAGGAGACCATGTGGGAAGATACTGTGTGATGAAGGCCTGAAACATGTTGGTTACAGTGAGACTAGAAATGGGATAAATCCAGAGCTGTTTCACTGGTAGACTTGCCTGAATATCCTGTCTGACTGAGTATGGATCAAAAAGAAACGAAGGGGTGATGGAAAACAAGCCTAGAATGACTAGAGAAACCTAGAAATAGAAAAAGTGGGAAGGCAAAGTGATTTGGATGATAACGCCATACATTCAGTTTTCCCTGGTGGCCAGATATTATAGTATAGATATTATACAGGGAAAGAAGAACAGAGGGCTAGAGTGTGAAGGTACAGATTTTGAGTTTAAGCACATTAGGGGGCTTAGTGTTCTGGATGAAGAAAACATATAGAAGTTATTGCATGTTAGGTATTATTGTTTGCAAAAGAGTAGAAAATGGAGAAATAACCCAGTGGGTTAAAGAAGAAACAGACTAAATAAACAAACCTGAGTAAATTGTTCTTAAATTTTATTTTAGAGACAATTCCTTATTTTGCTTTAGTTTTCTGAATTATTGCCTCACTTTTCTGTTTCTTTCTGTGTCCGCATATATGGAAAAAGGAATTAATTTTAGATTCAAAACAAAAACTGGAAAAAAAAAGTCTGCAATGGGTAATACCTAGGACATAGTATGTATGTGTTATTAAGGCTCTATCCCTGATTTTTTAATGCAGTTATCTATTTCTCATTGATTTTTTGTTTATTCCCCATAAGGAACACGTGAGTTTGGAGAGTGGGAAGGTGGATGAGAAAACCCAAGTGACAAATAATGTTTAGTTTACTATTAGAACCAGCTATGAGTTGTGACCCTTATCTTCTGCACTGGGAATTACAGATTTTTTCATTTTTTTTTTTTTAATTTTTCACATTAGAAATGTGAAAATAGTTTATTGGTGTAGGAAAACATCTAGTTCCAAAATACAGATCACCCTTCTTGAGCCCCATGATGCATTATCTTAATTTTTAAAGCCTTTTTTGCCTCATACTGGAGTTTATTGTACCCCTTAAAAATATTAAGCCACATACTTAACCTGCCAAAGCAAAAATCATTATAAAAATCTTTAGGCTGGGTGTGGTGGCTCATACTTGTAATCCTAGCACTTTGACAGGCCAAGGTGGGTGGATGGCTTAAAAACTCAGGAGTTGTAGACCAGCCTGGGCAACATACTGAAACCCCTTTTCTGTAAGAAATACAAAAAATTAGCCAGGCAAGGTGGCATATACCTGTAATCCCAGCCACTCAAGAGGCTGAAGTGGGAGGATTGCTTTAGCCTGGGAGTTCAAAGCTGCGGTGAGCCATGATTGTGCCACTGTACTCCCGCCTGGGCAACAGAGTGAGACCCCATCTCAAAAAAAGAATTATTAAATTAAAATCTTTAACAATAAATCTATTTTGAGTCGTATTTTGAGACATTCTCAATATAGTTTTCCAACTTGCATTAAAATACATTTTAAACATTTTTGAAGACTAAATTTCTTTGTTTTAAACTGACAGTTAATGTTTCATTTGACAACCTTTTGCTGTATATTTTTATGTGGACTTTTAGTTATTGTAGTGATTTCTTTAATGAAGAAAGAAAATAATTGTCATTTAAAAATGCATATTATTATTACCTTAAGCCATAAAAATAATTTAAAAATAGAGTATGTTTATTAAGATTTAAAAATAAGTATAGCCATGCACTGCATAACAGCGTTTTAGTCAGACTGCATAAGATTACGACGGAGCTGAAAAATTCCTGTCACACAAATACTGACCATCGTGTTATTATTTCCATACACTTCTCAGTACAGTAAAATGTATGCTGTACAGGTTTGTAGCCTAGGAGCAATAGGCTATATACAGCATAGCTTAGGTGTGTAGTAGGTTATACCATCCAGGTTTGGGTAAGTACACTATCATGTTTGTATAACAACAAAATCGCCCAACAACTCATTTCTCTTTATGTATCCATGACTGTATATTTTTTGTTGTGGTAAAAAGCACTTAACATGAGACCTACCTTCTTCACAAATTTTTAAGGGTACAATACAGTATCGTTAACTGTATGTACATTGTTATACGACAGATCTCTAGAACTTTTTCATCTTGCATGACTAAAATTATACCCATTGAATGGCACCTCCTCATTTTCGTCTCCCTCTAGCCCCTGGTAACCACCATTTTACTTTCTGATTTGGTGAGTTTTACTGTTTTAGACACCTGATATTAGTGGATTCATGCAATATTTGTCCTTCTGTGACTGGCTTATTTCACTTAGTGTAATGTCCTCAAGATTCATCCATGTTGTAGCATATGAGAGGATGTTTCTTAAGGATACATAATATTTGGTTGTATATATATTACCACATTTATTTTATCCATTCAGCTGTCCTAAATATTTAGGTGGTGGTTAGTGTCTTGACTGTTGTGACAAAATAAGTACTTTTAAAAGTCTCACATTTCCAAGTTCAATTTGAACCTTTTTTTAGTTTACTTGTACTTCTCATATCAAGCAAGAAAGCACTTTTCTGCTTTTCCTATTACTAGTAACAGTGGAGATTAAATATCTCGTATGTTTTGGGGCGTTCTAGAGCCCCACACATCACCTGTTCCTTTCCATACTGCCACAACTGACACTCTCTGGAAAGTGCCACCTCCCAGCAGCAAGGCAACCAGCACAAAAATAGCGCATTACACCAGCAAAGCTAAGAACCCTCATAGAGTCCATTTCACCCTCCTACAACCTCCACTGGAACAGGTCCTAGTATCCACGGCTGAGAGACCCACAGATGGTTCATATCTCCTGACTGTGCAGACTACCCCCCAGTACCAGCCTGGAGCCTGGTAGACTTACTGGGTGACTAGATCCAGAAGAGAGATAGTAATCACTACAGCTCGGCTCTCAGGAAGCCACATCCATAGGAAAAGGGAGAGAGTACTACATCAAGGAAAACCCCATGGGACAAAAGAATCTGAACAACAACCTTCAGCCCTAGACCTTCTCTCTGTCAGAGCCTACCCAAATGAGAAGGAACCAGAAAACCAACCCTAATAGTATGACAAAACAAGGTTCTTTAACACTCCCCAAAAAATCACACTAGCTCACCAGCAATGGATCCAAACTAAGAAGAAATCCCTGATTTACTTGAAAAAGAATTCACTAGGTTAGTTGTTAAGCCAAGGCACCAGAGAAAGGTGAAGCCCAGTGTAAGAATATCAAAAAAATGATACAAGAAGTGAAGGGAGAAATATTCAATGAACTAGATAGTATAAATAAAAAATCAAAACTTTAGGAAATAATGGACACACTTATAGAAATATAAAATGCTCTGGAAAGTCTTAGCAATAGAACTGAACAAGTAGAAGAAAGAAATTCAGAACCTGAACACAAGGTCTTCTAATTAACCCAATTCAATAAAGACAAAGAAAAAAGAATAAGAAAATATGAACAAAGCCTTCAAGAAATCTGGGATTATGTTAAATGCCCAAACCTAAGAATAACTGAGGAAGAATAGAAATCTGAAAGTTTGTAAAACGTATTTGGGGGAATAATTGAGGAAAACTTCCCCAGCCTTGCCAGAGACCTAGGTATCCAAATACAAGAAGAACAAAAAACACCTGGAAATTCATCGCAAAAAGATCATTGCCTAGGCATATTGTCATCAGGTTATCTAAAGTTAAGATGAAAGAAAGAGCTGTGAAACAAAAGCGCCAGGTAACCTATAAAGGAAAACCTATCAGATTAACAGCACATTTCTCAGCAGAAACCCTGCAAGCTAGAAGGGATTGGAGCCCTGTCTTCAGCCTCCTCAAACAAAACAATTATCAGCCAAGAATTTTCTGTTCAGCAAAACTAAGCTTCATATATGAAGGCAAGATACAGCTTTTTCAGACAAACAGAATTCACCACTACCAAGCCACCAGTACAAGAATGCTAAAAGGAGCTCTAAATCTTGAAACAAATACTGGAAACACATCAAAACAGAACCTCTTTAAAGCATAAATATCACAGGACCTAGAAAACAAAAATACAATTAAAAAAACAAAAACAAAAAAAACAAGATATACAGGCAACAAATAGCATGATGAATAGAATGGTACCTCACATCTCAATACTAACATTGAATATAAATGGCCTAAATGCTCTACTTAAAAGATACAGAATTGCAGACTGGATAAGAATTCACCAACCAACTATCTGTTGCCTTCAAGAGTCTCATAAAGAGTCACATAAACTTAAGTAAAGGGGTGGACCAAGACATTTCATGCAAATGGACATCAAATGTGAGCAGGAGTAGCTATTCTTATATTAGACAAAACAAATTTTAAAGATAAAAACAGCAGTTTAAAAAGACAAAGAGGGATATTATATAATGATAAAAGGCCTTGTCCAACAGGAAAGTATCACAGTCCTAAACATATATGCACCTAACACTGGAGCTCCCAAATTTATGGAAGAATTACTAATAGACCTAAGAAATGAGACAGACAACAACACAATAATAGTGAGGGATTTTAATACTCCACTGACAGCACTGGACAGGTCATCAAGACAGAAAATCAACAAAGAAACCATGGATTTAAACTATACTTTGGAACAAATGGAGTTAAAGGATAGATACAGAATATTCCATCCAACAACCACAGAATATACATTCTGTTCAACAGCACATGAACTTTCTCTAAGATAGACAATATGATAGCCAACAAAATGAGCCTCAATAAATTTTAAGAAAATTGAAATTATATAAAGCACTCTCTCAGACCACAGTGGAATAAAACTGGAAATCAACTCCAAAAGGAACCTTCAAAACCATGCAGATACTTGGAGTAACCTGCTCCTGAATGATCATTGGGTCAAAAATGAAATCAAGATGGAAATTTAAAAGTTCCTCAAACTGAATGACAATAGTGAGACAACCTATCAACCTCTGGGATACAGCAAAGGTGGTGCTAAAAGGAAAGTTCATATCCCTAAATGCCTACATCAGAAAGTTGGAAAGAGCACAGACAATCTAAGGTCACACCTCAAGGAACTAGAGAAACAAGAACAAACCCAGCAGAAGAAAGGAAAGAAGATCAGAGCAGAACTAAATGAAATTGAAGCGAAACAAAACAATTCCAAAAGATAAATGAAACAAAAAGCTGGTTATTTGAAAAGATAAATAAAATTGATAGACCATTAACAAGATTAGCCAAGAAAAGAAGAGAGAAAATCCAAATAAGCTCAATAAGAAATGAAGCAGGAGATATTACAACGGACACTGCAGAAATACAAAAGATATTCAAGGCTACTATGAACACCTTTACGCACATACACTAGAAAACCTAGAAGAGATGGATAAATTCCTGGAAAGATACAACCCTCCTAGCTTATATCAGGAAGAATTACCCTGAACAGACCAGTAACAAGCAGGGAGATTGAAATGGTAATTTAAAAATTACCAACAAAAAAATGTCCAGGACTATACGGATTCACAACAAAATTCCACCAGATATTCAAAGAATTAGTACCAGTCCTAAAGACACTATTCCACAAGAGAGAGAAAGAAGGAATCCTCCCTAAATCATTCTATGAAGCCAGTATCACCCTAATACCAAAACCAGAAAAGGACATAACCAAAGAAGAAAACTACCGACCAATATCCTTGAACACAGATGCTAAAATCCTTAAGAAAATTCTAGCTGACTGATTCCAACAATATATCAAAAGGATAATCCACCATGATCAAGGGGTTTCATACCAGGGATGCAGGGATGGTTTAACATACATATACGCATAGTCAAAGCAAGACTAAGCAAAAAGAACAAATCTGGAGGCATCACATTATCTGATTTCAAACTTACGCTATAAGGCCATAGTCACCAAAGCAACATGGTACTGTTATAAAAATAGGCACATAGACCAATGGAACAGAATAGGGAACCCAGAAATAAACCGAAATACTTACAGCCAGCTGATCTTCAACAAAGCAAACAAAAACGTAAAGTTTGGAAAGGATACCCTTTTCAACAAATGGTGCTGGGTTAATTGGCTTGTCACATGTAGGAGAATGAAACTGGATCCTCGTCTTCCACTGTATACAAAAATCAACTCAAGATAGATTAAAGATTTAAATCTAATACCTGAAACTATAAAAATTCTAAGAGATACCATTGGAAAAATCCTTCTAGACATTGACTTAGGCAAGGATTTCATGAACCCAAAAGGAAATGCAATAGAAACAAAGATAAATAGCTGGGACTTAATTAAACTAAAGAACTTTTGCACAGTAAAAGGAACAGTCAGCCAAGTAAACAGACAACCCACAGAGAAGGAGAAAATCTTTCATAATATATATATATATATATCTGACAAAGAACAAATATCCAGAATCTACAACAAACTCCAGCAAATCAGCAAGAAAACAAACAATCCCATCAAATAGTGGGCTAAGGACATGAATAGACAATTCTCAAAAGAAGATATACAAATGGCCAATAAACATATGAAAAAATGCTCAACATCACTAATGATCAGGGAAATGCAAATCAAAACCACAGTGTGATACCACCTTATTTCTGCAAGAATAGCCATAATAAAAAAATAAAAATAAAATAGTAGATGTTGGCATGGATGTGGTGAACAGGGAACACTTCTACACTGTTGGTGGGAATGTAAACTAGTACAACCACTATGGAAAAAAGATTCCTTAAAGAACAAAAGTATGGCCGGGCATGGTGGCTCACGCCTGTAATCCCAGCACTTTGGGAGGCTGAGGTGGGCGGGTCACGAGGTCAGGAGATTGAGACCATCCTGACTGACAAGGTGAAACCCTGTCTCTACTAAAAATACAAAAAATTAGCCGGGCATGGTGGCGGGCACCTGTAGTCCCAGCTACTCGGAAGGCTGAGACAGGAGAATGACGTAAACCCGGGAGGCGGAGCTTGCAGTGAGCCGAAATCGCACCACTGCACTCCAGCCTGGGTGACAGAGCCAGACTCGGTCTCAAAAAAAAAAAAAAAAAGAACTAAAGTAGAACTACCATTTGGTCCAGCAATCCCACTAGTGGGTATCCACCCAGAGGAAAAGAAGTCATTATACAAAAAAGATACATGTACATGCGTGCTTATAGCAGCACAGTTGGCAATTGCAAAAACGTGGAACCAACCCAAAGGCCCATCAGTCAACGCGTGGATAAAGAAACTGTGGTGTGTGTGTGGATATATATATATATCCACACACACACACACACACAATGGAATACTCCTCAGCCATAAAAAGGAGTGAATTAATGGCATTTGCAGTGACCTGGGTAAGATTGGAGACTATTATTCTAAGTGAAATTACTCAGGAATGGAAAATCAAACGTCGCTATGTTCTCACTTATAAGTGGGAGCTAAGCTATGAGGTTGCAAAGGCATAAGAATGACACATTAGACTTTGGGGACTCAGGGGGAAAGGGTGAGAAGGGGATGAGGGATAAAAGACTACAAATTGGGTGCAGTGTATACTGCTCAGGTGATGGGTGTACCAAAATCTCAAATCACTGCTAAAGAAGTTAACTAACACCACCTGTTCCCCAATAACCTATGGAAAGAAAGAAATGTCTCATGTTTGTGCTTAAATTGGCCTTTAATACTTACCTTTAGCGATTCTCTGAGTTTGGATTAAAAAATAGTTTTGCTCTTTTTGTATTTTCTGTTGTAAGCCTATATGATTATGTAATGGTGAGTAAAATTGCTAGGCCAGATATGCAGTTCTAGGAAGTTATGCAAAGCTGTGCTTCAGTATATTATTTTCTACCTTTTTAAAGTCATTTTGAGCTTGGCTTTTGAGCCTCTATTTTCCAAGATGGGGTTTATGTTTTTATAATGTTATGCTTAGCCCTTGTGTATTTTCATCTCTGAGTTTGAAATTTGGGGTTATATTGGCAAAGGGAGGTTTGGGTTTTAATTATGTGACCTGTTAGAGGAAATGTTAAGCTTCTGTTTCTTTAGGGTAGACAGTGAGAGATTTATCAAGATAAAGAAGAAAAATAAATCCTAAAGTTAATATTCAGTACATGATGATGTCACCCTTAGTAAAGCCAAAGAGGGCATTATCCTATCATTCTCACCACTAAGAACTCTTCTCCTCTTGGCACATGTTTATTCAGTTAAAGATAAGCCAAGCCTTTCTTTTGTATTTTTTTTTTTTTTAAAGAGAACAAATTTACTTTAGTTTTGAGTTTTATTCCTGGCTCTGGGTAGCTTGTTTTTTGACTCTTATTTCCCCCAATTTATAAAATGAAATAATTATCTTCATTCCCCAGGATTGTTGTGAAGAGTAAGTCAAAAGATGAAATGAGGTGACTCAGGCAAAAGTATCTGGCCCTGTGTAGTGAGTACATTGTATGTGTTACATATATTCTTATTGCTGAGAATCCACGAAAGAATGAATTAAATAATGAGGACCCTTTCATCAGGGTTTTTGAGTGGGTTTTTAAAAATACAAGGTAGTAGTTTGTGTAAATACTAAACCCATTGGTACCTCTGCAGAATGTAGGAAATGGAGTTGCTAATTCCAAAAAAACAGCACACATGCTGAGGAAAGTATAATACCTAATATATATGGTTTAGGCAATGTAAAATTCCATGAATATGTACCTTTTCATCTTAAAATTTGTGATTTAAAAATACATTGATATGACTATAAAGAATTATTATTATTTCCCTTGATTTACAGAGTATTGTTACAATCACATTTGAAGTACCAGGAAATGCAAAGGAAGAACATCTTAATATATTTATTCAGGTGAATGCAATTTTTAACTGATTAATGATTTATCAATGGTTTTGATACATAGTTGTTGCTATTAGCAATGGTTGGTCTTATTAAAATATGTCACTTGATACAGAATCTCCTGTGGGAAAAGAATGTGAGAAACAAGGACAATCACTGCATGGAGGTCATAAGGCTGAAGGTACAGTTTACTGTTGTAGACTTTTGAACAAAGTCCTTTTCTTGGCTGTTACAAAAACTGTATTTGGTTTTAAACAGAAACACTGCTTTTAGTACAAATCATCTTTGTCTACTTTCATTTTTCTTTATTATTTTCATGACTGAAAAGGAGCTTTGGAAATCGCTGCATAAGGCGTGATTTATTTGCATAGCTTCCTTTAGGAGTGCAGCTAGAACAACCTGTGTGCTTTGAAATGTTACCTTCTGCTCTCTCTGCCCAAGTACAGAGAAATAATGTTGCAAATCTCACTTCTGCTGAACATTATGCTTCCTGATGCATTTAGCAGACACTAAACATTTGTCATACTCTAAACAAAGTTACAAAGGACTAGAAGAATTCTTGTTCTGTGTTTAGAAACCCACTCACATTACTTGAAATTTGGGTATTTAAGTCATGAACGGTATTTCTTCCAGGAAGCAGTGAATCTAGGTGTATGCTTAACCGTCATCAAGTTGAGTGTCTACTCTTGTGTGCTCACAAGTGTGCACAAAGTTTTTGGTATATTAAGAACATTATTTCAAATAAGTTCATTTCATCCCCATAGGAGCCAGTTTATCAGATAATTCGTTTCTCATTTCTGCAAATCAATACAAAATGAACTTTTATTCAGATAAATATAATAGTTTTTCCTTATTTCATCATTGTTCATTGATTGCAACCCATTTCTAAAACAAATTATTTAATTTAATATAACCAAAATCCTTTAACTTCTCAACTTTTCCCACTAAAACTGTGAAACATTATATAAAATCTTTAATCAATAGGGTATGATATATATTTCATCATTTTGTTTCAGGTTTTGGTTGTGATAAATAACACTGAAAAACCATCCTAATATATGTACTAACTTTATCATTAAAAAAGGGGATTGTTCAAAAAAAAATCAATACACAGAAACCTTTTTTGAAAATTAAAAATATTAAGAAACTTTTTGTAATTCACAAATAATTGGAATTAAGTAATTTTCTCAGCTTAACAGTTTGTATTTTTTAAGTGAATATCAATAATTCATTAACATTGATGCTCTATTTCTGCTTTTAAGTTTGAACTGAGCCTGATTAATGTTCAGTCAATTCTCCTTTGAGCAGGGATTGGTGTCAATCAAAGACAAACCACAACAAGTGATTGTCCAGGGTGTCCATGAGCTCTATGATCTGGAGGAGACTCCAGTGAGCTGGAAGGATGACACTGAGAGAACAAATCGATTGGTCCTCATTGGTAAGTCACAAAGGATTGACACTTCTAAAACAAAGTGAAAAATACATTTGAAAGGGATATCATGTGCCACTTAAACAGATTAACCATTCAGGTCCTCTTTTATAACTAAATGAGCTGTGGCCAATGTTTCGTCTTTATCATGTTACAACATTCATAAAATCTTGTTAGGACTTTTGTTCTTTTTCAGTTTTAGAAAAGTGATTAATCCAACCACCAATGTGGTCTTGATATACTTAACTAGAAAGTTAAGGATGGAATTACTCAATTACTATTCTTTTTGTAAATTTCTAAACACCATAAAGCGTTTAATGAACTGCAATTGATAGGTGAACTGTGTCATTTTAATAAGCATAATGTAATCATGTCATATTTCATTTTATTTGCAGGCAGGAATTTAGATAAGGATATCCTTAAACAGCTATTTATAGCTACTGTGACAGAAACAGAAAAGCGGTGGACAACACATTTCAAAGAAGATCAAGTTTGTACATAACACTAGAAGCATTTATTATCAAAAGGATTGGCTAATAAAAATGTTTCTACTGGGTATATTTCAAGCATTTATTTATTACTTTAGTTACGAATTCCAATATACTTTAAAATGGTATTTTACAGCATACATAAAATGTAGCAAATCAGTATTGTAAAACATTGAACATTCATACAATTATATATAATACCCTAATACCCTTTTTTCTTTAAGAATGACAGTTCACAAAAATATCTTTTGAAATTGACTTTGAAGTTTACATACACTGAACATGAAAGTTTATAACAATGATGATAAAACTTTCAACATTGTCAGTTTTTCTTAGAACTTCAGCTGATTGCAGAGATATAATGATTACATTGTTATTAATTTTTTTAAAACAAGTAAATGTCACCATTTTATTACATGAAATGAAAGGTTATGACTATTATTGATGTTGTTGTTGGCCACCTGATCACCTGGCTGAAGGAGTGTTTGTCAGATTTCTCCATTGTAAACTTACTGTTTTCCCCCGTTTCATACTGTGCTCTTTGGAAGGAAATCACTATGCAACGCGCACACCAAAAGAATGAGGAGTTGTAGTGTACTTTCTTGGGAGTGGAGTGTCTACATAATTAATTGAAATTTTTCTGCAAGGGACAGTTGTTGCTTTCGCTTTATTAGTTCACTCATTTATGTTTATCAGTGTGGACACATGAATATTTTATACTTTGGGTGACAATTTAGTACTACTTTATTTTGTTGCTCAAATTATCCCAGCTTTGGCCATTGGGAACTCTTTCTGTTTTCTCCTGTTCCACCTTTGACATACCCCCGTCAATGTGGGTTTTGTGTTTTGTTTTTGAGCGCCTCCTTATTTTTCTCCTTTCATTTTTAAATAACCTCAATCCCTATAGAAGTTGGCGCTAGGAAAACTAACAATACTCCCTTTCCCAGGTCATCCTATTCCTATGCTGATGGAGGAAATGTGCCGCACATGCCATGCCGGGGGCGCTGGGGAGGAGGCATCTGGGATTTTGTGGTTGAATAAGACACCTGGCCTGGCCCTCCTGGAGCTTAGTTTAGTAGGTCACACAAGCAGTCATTGGTAGATTTGGGATTCAAACAAATCTGTTAGGCTCAAACCTGTCTGTTATTTGCCCCTACAAGCTGCATATAAACTGAGGAGCCTTAAAGGATAGAAACTTCAGGAGTAGCGAAGTTTTAAAAAAAGATTATCAAGAAAACTGTTTTCCAGATTTTATCCTGAAGACACTAGCTACTTTAAGCTATTTTTTAATCATATTTTGTGCTCGCAGTTGGCTTTTTATTTCTCACTGAACATTCATTGTCATAATTATAGACACTGTGACAATCAATGGCATAATACTATTTTATGCTGCATTTTTATTAGATGGCACCTCAAAGATTCCCCAAGTAGCTGGGTTTTAAATTATCAATATATACTGTGGCATAGTATCTTACTTGGTATTTTAATAAGACCTTTATTAATATAACAAATATTAAGTTTTATCCCCTGTAGTGCTACTTTAATCTCTGAGCTAATTTTAATGAAGCCAATCTAAAAATCATGTTACTTCTAAGAATGTCGAGTGAGTGAGTTGAACAATTCTGCTGTCATATTGCCCCTCCCCAGTGCAGATAGTGAATGAGGACCCACCTATTTAAAGGCAACACTACAGCCCCTTCTTGCCTCATTGAAGTCCCAAGTTTTATTATTAAGGTAAAAGCACTTAATGTTGATATTTCTGAAAGAATGAAGAGGCCTGGCGCAGGGGCTCACGCCAGTAATCCCAGCACTTTGGGAGGCCGAGGCGAGCAGATCACGAGATCAGGAGATCGAGACCATCGTGGCTAACACGGTGAAACCCCGTCTCTACTAAAAATACAAAAAATTAGCCGGGCATGGTGACGGGCGCCGGTAGTCCCAGCTACTCCGGAGGCTGAGGCAGGAGAATGGCATGAACCTGGGAGGCGGAGCTTGCAGTGAGCTGAAATCGCACCACTGCACTCCAACCCGGGCAACAGAGCAAGACTCTGTCCCGAATATATAAATAAATAAATAACCAACCAACCAAATTAGCTGGGCGTGGTGGCGGGCGCCTGCAGTCCCAACCACTCAGGAGGTTGAGGCGGGAGAATGGTGTGAACCCGGGAGGCAGAGCTTGCAGTGATCCTAGATTGTGTCACTGCACTCCAGCCTGGGTGACAGAGCAACTCCATCTCAGGGAAGAAAAAAAAGAATGAAGAGCCAGAGCCAGGCATAGTGGCACACCTGTAGTCCCACCTACTCAGGAGGCTGAGGTGGGAGGATCTCTTGAGCTCAGGGATTCAAAGCCAGCCTGCGCAACATAGACCCTGTGTCTAAAAATGAATTGGTTAAAAAGGATGAAGAAAGGAAGGAAAGGGAGAGAGAAAAGCCCTTATAGACTGGGTGCATTTCTTGTATGTGGGGCCACTTTGTCAGAACAGGAATTGTCAAACTGGGCCCACACTGGTATGTGTGAAATCAATTAGTTGGTTATGGCCATTTTTTAAAAAATGAAATATCAGTGATCACTATAGTGTAAATATATTGTTTTGTGAAACCCATCTCAGATATGTATTATGTCTGTATGTGTAAGATTGTGATATAAAAGGTATTTCTTAACTGTGGTTAAATATTCAAAGAAGTTGGAGAACCATTGCTGCAAGGGGACAGAGGACTCCATATGAGCTCTCCTGCCTTCCCTGAATAAACTTACACAATTTAGTGCTGGGACATTTGAACCTTTTCTGAAAATGTGAGTCAGGGAGAGCATCTTGGGGAGGTGGGGAGGAAGATAGAAGGAGCAAAGCAGCAACCCCCTGAAGCCCACTATTCAGCTTGGGAATGTTGTCAGAACCTAAAATATAATTCAGCTCACCATTCTGGGTAAGGACAGACTCTACCAATGAAAATGGGTGATTACCAGCTGTGAAACACTAAAACATACTTTTTCGGTTACACATTCCTTTACAAACAACCGTGTACATTTCAGCCCCCCGCCCCACCATTTCTTTCCTCCAGGAGGGAAGGCTGCATGTCGAGGTGGTCATAGATTGTTGAGTATCATACTTTTCTACCTCGTTTTTATTTGCGCGGTTTTAAATGCGCCTTAACCCATGCAAAGCCTGGCCAAGATTGCTGAGTATCATACTTTCCTGTCTCCTTTTTATTTGTGCGGTTTTAAATGCACCCTAACAGAACCCATGCAAAGGCCGGCCAACTGGCTGGCTGCGCGGGATGAGTAGAGCATCTTCCTTGGTGGCAAGTGAGTGCGAGGAGGAGGGGCCTGGGCTTTTCTCGGTCTGGTGTTTGCCCAGAAGACCCTCACAATTGGACTACGTCAGGAGGGAGTGGCACCGCTCCGAGGTAGGGGAAGAAAGGTTATAAAGCGGGGAGTCCACCACACATGGTCTTGAAGTAGCTTTTATAAAAGGCAAAGTGCATCTTTGCTGGACGTTGTTGGAAAGGAGTAGAAACAAGCAGACGAAAACATCCCAAAGGGTAACCACTAGCGTTCCTGCTTCTTGCAACATTCATCCCAGGCCTCCAGCTGAGCCCACCCTAGGCCCGGTGATCAGCCGGCCGCCACATTCCCTGCAACTGAAGCACCTGCTCCTGCATGAACTCGCCAAGAGCTGAGCGCCTTCGCTCCACACCTCAGCGCAGCTTCCGGGACTCCGATCGGGAAGAAGGTAAAATCGATGTCCTGGGGCAGGAGGAAGATGAAGACGAGGGGGAGAACGAGGAGAAGGAGGCGAGCCAGTCGTTCCTAGAGCAGTCGCCCCAGCCAGGGCTGCAGGTGGCACGGTGGGGCGGGGATGCGCTTCCCCGAGAGCACATCGAGGGCGGCGGCGGCCCGAGCGACCCCTCGGAGTTTGGCACCAAGTTCAGGGCACCGCCAAGGTCTGCGGCGGCCTCTGGAGACGCCCCGCAGCCGGCAAAGCCCCCCTACTCGTACATCGCGCTCATCACCATGGCCATCCTGCAAAGTCCGCACAAGCGCCTCACGCTCAGCGGCATCTGCGCCTTCATTAGTGGCCGCTTCCCCTACTACCGCCGCAAGTTCCCCGCCTGGCAGAACAGCATCCGCCACAACCTCTCGCTGAACGACTGCTTCGTCAAGATCCCCCGCGAGCCAGGCCACCCAGGCAAGGGCAACTACTGGAGCCTGGACCCCGCCTCCCAGGACATGTTCGACAATGGCAGCTTTCTCCGGCGTAGGAAGCGTTTCAAGCGCCACCAACTGACCCCGGGAGCCCACCTGCCCCACCCCTTCCCTCTACCTGCTGCACACGCCGCCCTGCACAACCCCCACCCAGGCCCTCTGCTTGGGGCCCCTGTCCCGCCGCAACCTGTCCCGGGGGCCTACCCCACCGCCGCCCCCGGGAGACGCCTGTGCGCTCTGCTGCACCCACATCCTCTTCGCTACCTACTGCTCTCGGCCCCGACCTATACCGAGGCACCGAAGAAAGCAGAAACCGGGGACCTGGAGACCCCGGGCACCCTTCCCGTGCTGCAGCCCTCACTTGGTCCCCAGTCTTGGGAGGAGGGCAAGGGTCTGGCGTCGCGACCGGGAGGCGGATGCATCTCTTTCAGCATTGAGAGTATTATGCAAGGGGTCAGGGGAGGGGGTACAGGGGCTGCGCAGAGTTTGTCCCCGACCGCTTGGAGCTACTACCACCTGCTCCAGCGACCATCATGCCTGTTGCATCCCCAGGCCGCTGCCCCTTTGCTGCATGTGTCTGCCGCCACCGCTGCTCGGACAATTTTGCAGCAACAGCAGCAGCATCAGGAGGACTACTGCGCCAATGGCTGCGCTCCAACCAAGGGCGCGGTGCTGGGCGAGCACCTGTCGGCCGCCTAGGCGCTGGGGAGGTATCGGGCAGTGGCAGAGGGCTCTAGGCTGACTTCACTGGCTGCTCCTTTGGGCGGAGAGGGGACCTCACCGGCTTTTTGAGTATCACCCACGCCCAGTTCCCTGGCCAATTCTGCAGGGCCCTCCAAGAGCCAGGTGGGAGGGCGGAGCCACCTGCAGCTGCTCACTCTACCATACTGGGCGTGTGCATCTGAATCCCGCTGCAGAGCAAACAAGAACTTCTGTTCCCTGCAAAATGGTTAGAAAGAAACAGCTGGATTACGTTCTTCTAAAAACCACCTGAAAGTAACCTTCGCAGGGCGTTAAGTCGTTTTTTCTTGCCTTCGGTTGTGGCTTCTACGGCTTTCCCGATTTGCACATTTCCTGGGGGACTATGAACGTGAGCGGGGTATTTTGTTCCGGCATTAAAAGAAAAACAAACAAACAAAAACACAACTTCCGATGCCAAACATGTTCCCCTTTCTTTACTTCCTTGGAACTGGAAGTATTATTCCTAAGTCAAGTGCAAAATGCTTCCGCTCTCTGTCTTCCTGATAGGGATGTTTAATGTAAGTAGCATATTAATTTCAGAACATTGATTTCTTATCTATGTGTCTGACATGCCATCTTTAATGTTAAAATTAAGCCTAGTTATATAGACGAAATAAAATGCTAAGTCACTACACTACATTGTTTATTTTCTATTACGTCTCATTCTTCCCTTTCTAAATACAACTTTTTAAAATCCACGTTATTTTCTCTCAATTTATTTTCACAATTCATATTTATTATAGATAGCAGAAGTAATCCATGTTAATATGGCCTTAAAAACTTCCAAATATTTGAGGTTGAAAATGTCCTGGCCTTTAAAATAGGAAATTTACTATTTATGAGACTTTTTTTTTTTTTTGAGACGGAGTCTCGCTCTGTCGCCTGGGCTGGAGTGCAGTGGCCAGATCTCAGCTCACTGCAAGCTCCGCCTCCCGGGTTCCTGCCATTCTCCTGCCTCAGCCTCCCCAGTAGCTGGGACTACAGGCGCCAGCCACCTCGCCTGGCTAGCTTTTTGTATTTTTTAGTAGAGACGGGGTTTCACCATGTTAGCCAGGATGGTCTCGAACTCTTGACCTCGTGATCCGCCCGTCTCGGGATTACAGGCTTGAGCCACTGCGCCCGGCTGAGACTTTCAAAAGAAAAAAATAGGAGGGCATGTAAATATATTCTCCATATATTTTTCATCACCCCCCAACAAGCTGGAAAACAATTTGAGATCAATTTGGAATATAGTGGCCAACATTTACTCAGGGAAAATAAAAAGGGTATATATATATTTTAAAGCATTAGAATTTTCAAAACTTACTCCTTAAAAAAATTCTGGGCCAGGCATGGTGACTCACGCCTGTAATCCCAGCACTTTGGGAGGCTGAGGCGGGCGAATCACGAGGTCAGGAGATCGAGACCATCCTGGCTAACATGGTGAAACCCCGTCCCTACTAAAAGATACAAAAAATTAGTCGGGCGCGGTGGGGGCGCCTGTAGTCCCAGCTACTCAGGAGACTGAGGCAGGAGAATGGCGTGAACCCGGGAGGCGGAGCTTGCAGTGAGCCGAGATTGTGCCACTGCACTCCAGCCTGGGCGACAGAGCAAGACTCTGTCTCAAAAGAAAAAAAAAAAATTCTGAAGATTTTGCAACTAGAAAGGTTTGTTACTTGGCGTCAGGGGACGGGGTAGGGGGAAACCAGACAAGAACGCCCATCACGAATTGCTGCCCACAAAGAAAACAAATTTCTAGGAACTCGACTGTTCTCCCCTGTTCTGAGTGGGGTTCCCGATTCCATGCCGCTTTGAGGGAAGCTGCTCTGTGAATGTGAGAAAGTTTTTCCCCCACCCCCCAGCTATGAATTTCTTACTTCAGGAGGGAGGACAAAAATGGAGACACACATTTTTACAGAAGTCTAATTGGCCGATTTTTACTCCAGCTTCTCTTCTCCATCTCATCTCTTGGAATTTCTTCGGCATGACCTACCTGAGATCCCCTGCAGGAGATTTCCTCCTGGCTCCTGGGGTTCTGAGGACGTTCTGAAAAGTTCCCAAGCCCCACCCTTGGTAGCTGCCCAGACCCTAGCTTCCAACTCTTCCCTTTTCTTCGCACAGGTAGCCGTTAGCCCCATAGCACCAAGAGCGTCCGAAACAGACCACTTTTAGCAAATTCGGCAGAGCTGGGGCAGTCTAAGAGTTTGGAAACAAACTGAGAATAATACAGGTGTCCTATTTCATGCCAGATTCCCGCCGGTTCACGTTCCAACTCCCCTCTCCCCTTTGTGCGAAAACGTCTCCAGACTGACCTTCATTCATTTATTGTCAACAAACGTCCTGGCGGAGCGGCTGAAGCCGGCCGCTGAACACAGAAGGGACTTTCTTTAGGCTTTCTTGGCACCCTCCGAATTTTCTTCCTTCCCTTGCCCGAGGCCAGACCAACACAGCTACGAACATGGGTGCCAGAGGGTCAGACACCGTCCCAGAACGGCCTCCAAGCTCCTAATTTTTGTCTAATGAAACCATATCCAAAGACGAATATTTAAACAATCAGTTCAGTGGCGTAGTAAATTAAACATTCATTATTCTCTGATCAAACAGGAGCTTCGGGTCCACCTGTTTGGAAGCAACCAGGCGGGGTGGAGAGGTACGGCCTTCGGGTGTGACCCTCAGCGGTTGCCCTGCCCGGCTCGCGGAACGGACGATCACCTGGCGCGGCTACGAACCCGCCAACGACACCGAGCTCTTGCCGGGCAGACCAGGCGTTGTGGAGGCGCGGCAGCCCCCCTAGGCAAGGACGCGTCCCTGGGGCGCGTAGTGCTTGGCGCGGTGACCAGACCTGGCCGCCTTCCTGACTGCACTGAATAAGAGGCCACACTCTGGATCCCAGGCCGGGTCCCCGCGGTTCTGCAAGGAGGTCCCGGACACCTCACAGATCCCGGGCTTCTGTAACCCTGAGGCTCGGTTTTAAAATCGCGGCTCTTCCAAGTTGCACGAAGGGTTCAGGGTCGAGGGTCGAGGGTGGTCTTCGACCCTCGGGATGGTCTTCTTGAGGACTGGCTGATAGCTAAGCCTAGAGCTGCCCAGGAAAGGAAGCAGAAGAGCTGGAGCCGAGCGCGAAGGGCTGGGAGGCGCGGGGAGGCCCCCTCACCCCTCTCCATACACTGTCCTGCTCGCTAATCTCACTAATAATAGTAACTGTTTCCCCCCTGCTTCCGGTCTGCCAGGCACCGGATCTTCCTTTAGCACTCCCAGAACTCACAGAAGAAGACACTACAGAATTCTCCATTTTCCAGACTAGAAATAGGTAACACGGAGAAATTAAGAAACTCTCCCGAGGACCCTCAGGCAGTAGCACCTGGCCGGGTTTGCTTTCTGAACCACTAACTCCGCGCGCGCACGCCACCTTTCCTGCCTGGGCCTCTTGCGGGTCGCAGGGGTGGAAGCCTGACCTGGGCCAGGGCCCCGAATTCTTCCTCCTGGTCTCTGTCCCACGACCCCCGGCGCCAGGAAGCGCGTTTCTCTCCCTGAGACCCAGTCGCGCCGAAAGACTCGCGCGGTCAGTTCCATACCCCGGCGCCCCGGGCTGTGGGTTTTCCTGGAAGCCTCTGCCGAGCGCGGGGAACGGCGCCGCCAGACTGCCCTAGACCGCGTTTCCGCCCATGCCTGACTAGAGCACTCTGCTTCGGAGAGGAGCGTTCTGTGCGTTCTTCCTCCCTGGTGTAATTTTCGTTCTTTTTCCTCTCGTGGTCCCCAAGAACCCAGGCACCCCTCGATGTAGGCGCCGTCGGTACCGGGAATCCCTCCCCTGGACTCCCTGCAGGCCCAAAGCCACCTCCTAACCCCAGCCGCCTTCCCGAGGCGGCGGAGGTGGGCAGCTCTGTGCTCCGCGCCGCCCCGCGAAGCCGGAATTCCTCTCCGGAGCCTGAATCCAGCTCTCCACTTCGTCGCCCCTCACTACTGGATCCTGGCAGCGTGAAACTTGCCCAGGAAGCTGCGCTGCGCTGACCTGGGATGAAGGTACAAGAGATGAGGAGGTCGGGGGAAGCGGGGCTTTCACAAGGACTAGCCCTCTGCATACCAGGTCCGAGTCTACAGGAGTAGGAGTGCAGGTGGTGGCCCCTGGAGAGGAAAGAGAACGTCCAGGAACCGGTGAACTAGGGGTCTCCGGAGACTGGCCGAGGGCTGCAAGCAGAGGGGCCTGTCGGTTGCCAGTAAGTCCCACGCAGGTGCCTTCTGGCACGGCGGTAACACTCTACAGTCCGGATTCTGTGTACGTTGAGTATCCAAAATGAATAAAGTCTGTTTATACATTGGAAAGTAGCTTATGATTCCAAAATCTCATCTCTAGGCTGCCTAGATCACACGGCCCCATTCCTTTCATTTTTACTTAATAACGGTCGTTAGAAAATTTAGAGAAACAGCAGAAACCACGAGACAAATAATGGAATCAAATGGCAGTAAGGATTAACAAGGCTGGAGGGGAGATTTAGCAAATGGTGGCTTCTGAGAGTTTGCACTAGTCCTTCACCACATTTTGTTGGAAGTGTGGGGAGTCATGATTCTCATTCCTCCCCAGCCTTCTGGAAAAATGCTCAGAAATTTCTTTCCACATTAACAGTCTAGATAGTAACCTTATTCTAATTGTTAATGTAACCTTCTGGTAATTTCTACAAAAATATTTTAGTTTTTCTAGCTATGTTTTCATGTAATCACTGAAATTCTTTTTAATGGATTTTAAACATTCATTGATTCCATATACACCACCTGCAAAAAACTTTCATAGGTGATCGCTAACAATAGAAAAATTCGCCCCATCCAAAGAAAGCATTAGAGTAGAAAAAGAGAAAGGACTTGAGAGTCCAGTATGAAATTCAGTTAATGGTTAGTTCTCTGTTACTCAAGTACCTTAACATTGTCAGGTTTACCTGAACATAAAGTTCATTTTCTCAGTTGTTCTGAGAGGGAAGGGATATGTTTATTGAAATCAGTAATTAAGAATATTTTGGGACAGTTACAGTTTGCTTAGCCAGTGAAGCAGTTTCATTCCCAAATCCAGGCAAAGAGAACAATAAGATTAAATGTAGCCTAAGATATTTCCTTTTTGTCAAATAATGTGATTTTGCTATGTATAGAGGAGATGCCTATATGTAAGGGCATATTTATGACCAGTAGTTCCTAAAATTAAGGGGACTATTATTGTGTTATTCAAGGTATCAGTTGTATAGGATACATTATGTCATATTTAAAACAATGTTTATATTTTCTTTAAATTTAAAGAGATTAGTGTAATTAACCTCTATGTATTTCTCCTCTGGTCCAACCTTCTATCTTCTTTATCTGCTGAGAGTCCCCTCCCTACTGAATTATTTTGAATCAAATCCCAGATAGTCTATCATTGTATCATATTTTTGAATATTTCTCTAAAAGATAATTCCATCAATAAGCCTGGGTGCAGTGGCTCCTCCCTGTAATCCCAGCTCTTTGGGAGGCTGAGGTTGGAGGATCACTTGAGGCCAGGAGTTCAAGACCACCCTGGGCAACATAGCAAGACCCCATTTATAAAAAAGAAGATTCCTATCAATGTAGCCACAATACCATTATCACACCTAAAGAATCCATTAATAGCATCCGTTTATCCAGGCAATATTTAAATATCCTCAATTGTCTAAAAACTTTTTGTTTCGTTGGTTGGTTTGAATTAGAGTGGTAATAAGGGTTATGTATTGTGTTTGGTTGATATGGGCTATTATATCTCTTTTAGATTTCCTCAATCCTCTTTTTTCCCCCCCTTGCATTTTTGTGGGAGAAACTGAACTGTTTGTCCTGAAGAACTAGACATTCTGGACTTGGTAGCTGCAGGCAATAGTTTTTTTGGCAAAATATTCCCAGGGATAAGGTCTTTTATTCAGACTTTTGAATGTTGGCACATAATAATATTGTTTGTAGAGGGAGAAGGATTAGTAAAGATATTTTGAAGAATCAACTATTGAAAAAACAAATTTTTATCAGAGTAAGCATGGATCTGGGAAAGATTATGTGAAATTTTCCTAAATGCAAATACAATCTAAAATTGTAATGTCTTACAATTAAAAAACAGATGATTTTCTGTATGTTTATAGAAATATAAATGATGAACTATTTCATTGAAAATTTTAAATCTAGTTTTATTTTGATAAGAATAAAGTTTTTTATATCTTTAATATTTTAGTTGAAGATCCAAAGACATTTTATGTTAAAATTTTAGGTTTTGGCCAGGCGTGGTGATTCACACCTGTAATCCCAGCACTTTGGGAGGCTGAGGGCAGCGGATCATGAGGTCAGGAGATCGAGACCATCCTGTCTACCTCAGTGAAACCCCGTCTCTACTAAAAATACCAAAAAATTAGCCATGGTGGCGTGTACCTGTAGTTCCAGATGCTGGGGAGGCTGAGGCAGGAGAATGGCGTGAACCCGGGAGGCGGAGCTTGCAGTGAGCCGAGATGGTGCCACTGCACTCCAGCCTGGGTGACAGAGAAAGACTGTCTCCAAAACAAACAAACAACAACAATAAACAAAACACTTTAGGTTTTATATTGTTTTGTGTTTTAAAACAAAATCTAAAATGTGGTAGTATCCATAAGGGGCAGATAGAGTAATATCACAAATTCTGTGCTCATAATTCATTTCAGGATAACTTAATTAAAGGGACTCAGGATTTGAACGATATTAGATTAGACATAAAAAAAGTTCACTTGAGTGTAAGACATAAGTGATAAAAACCGAAGGTAGCTAACTTTTTTAGGCTTCTTATTTCTTTAATGAGTATGCACGTGAAATAAAATTTCCGTTTCCATGTCCATTTTTCCATGCTACACTGGACTTCTATAATTTCTTCTATTTCATCCTGCTGTTATTTTCATGGGTTTCTGTGTGCACCACTACCTGCAATCTCTGAGATGGTGAAAACAAAATCTTATTCTTCTTTATATTTCAAACAATTCCTAGCACATTATCAAAAATACATGATAAAATGTATTGTGTCTGTAATACTGGTAAGCATGTAAAAGGGTAGTATATATATAGGCTTTAAGTTTAGATAGATCTAAATATTATTCAAATTACTAAATTATTGTTTTAAATGTATTATTTTCCTAGGACAAATAGACATTTTTAGATAAGGCTGGATTTGTAATACTTTAATTAATAGGTCACAGTCCTTAAGTATTTAATGCTGATTTGGTAAGCAACTGATGTTTTATATAATGCTGTCGGGTATTGTTTATTTGCATGTATTTTCTGATGCACTGGATCCAGCACTTCACAGCACATGATATATCTGTTTATAATTTATACAAATGTATTTTCATATATATTTGATGTTTGATGGCATTGAAACTTTAATCTTGGAATAGATTTTAAATTTTTATTAAAACTATTTAAATACCTACTGTAAGGAAACAACTCTTATTTGTTGAAATAAAATGTAGATTCATGTTTCCTTGGGGACTAGTCTAGTTTCCAAGGATAGATGGCAGTGAGGAATTGGGTCTCTAGATGGAATTTCTGTTGGTTTGGATTTCAGTTCTGCTGCTTACTAGCTTTGTGACCTCAGGCAAACAACTTATTCTCTCCAAGCCTCAATTTCCCCATCTACATAATGGTGATATGTATAAGTTTCACCTTACAGGGCCATGGTAGGGATGACATGGAATAGTGTATATGAAGTGCTTAGCACAGTGCCTGGCACATGCTCAATGCCCTATACATGTCAGCTAGTATGTAATGATGCTAATAAACATGTTGTGTCCCTAAGCATGTGTGGGATCTCTCCTGACATCCTTCTCTCTGCATCCTGGTCAGTCTTCACATGGTGGGCATCCTTTATTTCCAGGCACACATGGCTGGTATACAGAGCATGCTGTTTCTTTCCTGCCAGAAGGTTCCTGCTGCAGCTCTCCTGCTAGTTTGGCTTAGCCTTCTGGTGTGAGGAATGAGTCGCATGTACCATCACTTCCCAGGACCAACAGGACCTTTCAGGAGAGCTGTCCCTGCTTACACAGAGAACTGCCCTTGCCTAACACTGAAGCCTGGCAGAGTAACATGAAATAGCCACAGCAATTCTGAAATGAGAATTAGCATGCCTAGAATAACAGGTATGTCCTTCTCTTGTACTTTATCACTTACTTCATTTCTGCTCAGCCTAATTTTCACTTGATGTGTAGGTTTATTTTTTGTTTACTCATTCGGAAAATGTTGACTGAGGAATTACTCTGTGTTAAGTGCTGTGGTAGAAGCAAGGGATACAATGATGATCAAGGCAGATGCAGCCCTCACCTCCAGGTTGTGGAGTCCTGATAGACAAGGAAGCAGGCAGCTGTAAGATGTGTGAGAAATACTGTGCTGGGTCAGCCCATGGTATTAGGAGAGCAGGTAAGGAAGGGTGGGGACAGGAGCGGTAAACCTGGAGGAAGAGGCACCTAAGCAGAGTCCAGAGGGCTAAGGAGGAGTCAGCAGGTAAAAGAGAGGAGAATCATGACATGATATCTCCACTGTAGGGCACGGCTAGCTGGCTGGCTTATCTGCTGTAGCACCGACTTTTTGCAAGACTCGCTGAGTATTTCTTATGGACTTGCGAACAAATCTGGGCAAGAAAACGACATAACTTCTTTTATGCCCTGCCCAAGAAAGCCACCTGGAGGGGCAAGGGGACCTTAGCAGAAAGAAGCTGTAGGTGGGGGGAGAGTGGGGTGATATTACTCCCCATATCGTGGGGGGTGGACACCTCCCTGTCATATGGCTCGTAATATCCAGTGGAGGAGAGGGGGATGATATTGCTCCCCAAATGGGGGGGGGTTGACTTTCCCCTGCATTATTGGTAATACCACCCCCCTCTCTCCCGCTAAATGTTAAGTACAATATCACAAGTAGGGTGTGCACCCCTGGCGATATTTGGAGTAATATCAACATTTCCTCCTCTGGATATTAGAAACAATATCACAAGGGGGTGTACACTTTCCACTGGATATTAGGAACAATATCATGGGGGTGTGTGCACACCCCCTGCGATATTGAAAGTAATATCATCTTCTTTCTCCCTGGATATTAGGAACAATATCACAGAAGGTGTTTACACCTTCTGCAATTTTGGGGGTAATATCATCCTCTCTCACCCTAGATATTCAGAACAATCACATGGGAATTGTACCCATCTGTTTATTGGGAGTAATATCATCCTCTCCCTTTCTGTATATTAGAAACAATATCACAGTGGGGTGCATACACCCCCGGGAATGTTTTGAGTAATATCATCCACTCCCTGCTTGGATATTTGGAACAATATGACAGGGGTTGTGTACACCCACTGCGATAATTGGTTTAATATCCTCTATCCCCTGGATATTGGGAGTAATATCAATCTGTAGCCCCTAGATATTAGGAACAATATCACAGGAAGGGTGTATACACATTGCGCTATTGGGAGTAATATCGTTTTCTCCACCCCTTGATATTAGGTACAATACACAGTGGGGATGTACACCCCCTGGGATATTGGGAGTAATATTAATCTTTTCCCCTGTGGATGTTAGGAACAATATCACAGAAGGGGTGTACACCCCCAGCAATATTGGGAGTAATATCATCCTCTCCCAAGTTGGATATTAGGAACAATATCACAGGGGAAGTGTACAACCCCTGCGATATTGTGAGTAATATCATCCTCTCCCAAAATGGAGATTAGGAACAATATCACAGGAAAGGTGTACACCTCTTCCGATATTTGTGGTAATATCATTCCCTTCCCTGAATGATATTAGGAATGATATCACAAGGGGGGATGTACACCCCCCTGCGATTTTGAAAGTAACGTCATCCTCTCCACCCTGGATATTAGAAACGACATCACAGGGGAGGTGTACACCCCCTGCTATATTGGGAGTAATATCATCCTCTCCCTTTCTGGAAATTAGGAACAATATTACAAGGGAGTGTACACCCCTTGTGATATTGGGCACAATAACATCCTCTCCCCCTGTGGATATTAGAAGCATTATCACGGGGGTGTGTACACTTCCTGCGATATTGAGAATAATATTGTCGTCTCCTCCCCTGGATATTAAGAACAATATCACAAGGTGTGTACAGCCCCTGTGCTATTGGGCGTAATATCATTCTCTCTTCCTGTGGATATTAGAAATAATATCACAGGCGGAGTGTACACCCAACCCCCTGCGATATTGGGGGTAATATCATCTTCTTTTAACCTGGATATTAGGAACAATATCACAGTGGGCGTGTACACTTCTTTTGATACTGGGAGTAATACCATCCTCTCCACAAGTAAATAGTAGGAAAAATATCAAAGAAGGTGCATACACCACTTGTGATATTAGGAGTAATAACATCCTACCTCACCTGGATATTAGAAAAAATAACGGGGGGCGTTTACACCACCTGCGATATTGGGAGTATTATAATTTTCTACTCCAGTGGATATTTAGAACAATATCACAGGGGCGGTGTACACCCTCTGCAATATTGCAAGTAGTATCATCCTCACCCTACCCTAGATATTAGGAACAATATAACAGGTGGATTATACACCTGCTGCAACATTGAAAGTAATATCATCCTTTCCCCCCTGGATATTAGGAATGATATCTTATGGGAGTTTACAGCCCATTCCATTTTGGGAGTAATATCAACTTCTTCATAGCTGGAAATAAGAAACAATATACCAGTGCTGGTGTACACATCCTGTGATACGACCACTAATATCATAAACTCTCCCCAGGATATTAGGAACAATATCAAAAAGGGGTGTATACCCACAGCGATTTTGGGATTAATATCATACTCTCCCCCATGGATATTAGGAGCAATATCAAAGAAGGAGTCTGATATTGTTTGTAATTTCTAGAGGGGGAGATGTCCACCCCTTGCAATGCTGACAGTAATGTCATCCTCTCCCTCCCTGGATATTAAGAGCAATACCACAGAGTTACTGTATAGCCCCTATGATATTGGGAGTAATGTCATCCTCTACCCACTGGATATTAAAAACAATATCACAGAGGGAGTGTACAACCCCCGCGATATGGCCGGTAATATCATCGTCTCCTCCACTGGATATTAGGAACAATATCACAGGGGTGTGTACACCTCCTGCACTATTGGGATTAATGTCATTCTCTCTTCCCCTGAATATTAGGAATAATATCACAGTGCGGTGTACAACTCCTGCGATATTGGCAGTAATATTATCCTCTCCCAACCTGCATATTAGGAACAAAATAACGGGGAGTGTACACCCCCTGCGATACTGGGAGTAATATCATTATCTCCCCTACTTAATATTAGAAACAGTATCCCAGGAAGAGTGTACACCCTCTGAGATATTGAGAGTAATATCATCCTCTCCCCACTTAAATATTAAAAACAATGTCATGGGAGGGGTGTGCACCCCTACAGTATTGGGAGTAATATCATCCTCTCCCTCCCTAGAAATTAGAAACAATATCAAAGGGGTCGTGTACACCCCCTGTGATAATGAGAGTAATATCATTCTAATCCCGCCTGGATATTAGGAAAAATACTATAGAGGAGCTGTACACCCCTTGTCATATTGTGAGTCGTATCATTTCTCTTCCCTTGGATATTAGGAACAACATCACAGGGGGTGTCTCCAATGTTAGATTGAAATTATTATCATCCTCACCCAAGCTGAATATTAAAAACATTATCATGGGGGTGATGTGACCCCTGCGATATGGACAGTAATATCATTGTCTCCCTCCCTAAATATTAAGAACAGTATTACAAGAGGGGTGTATACCCCTGAGATATTGGGAGTAATATCATCCTCTCTATATTTGGATATTAAAAACAATATTACAGGAGGGGGTGTATATTAGGAAAAATATCCCAGGGCGGGAGTACAACCTCTTCGATATCGGGAGTAATATTATTTTCCCTTCCTGGACTTTAAGAACAATATCACTGGGTGGGTGTACACCCCCTGCGATGCTGGGTATAATATCATCCTCTCTACCCTAGGATATTAGGAACAATATCACAGAAGGGGTGTACAGCCCCTGCGATATTGGGAGTAATATTATCCTCTCCTCTTGGCGGTATAAGGAACAACATCCCATGGTGGGTGTACATCCCCTGTGATATTGGGTGTAATATCATTGTTTTTCAACGTGGATATTGGGAATAATGTCACAGGGGGGTGTGCACCCATAATAATGTCACAGCGGGGTTGTACACCTTTTTCGATATCATCCTCTCCCCACGGGATTGTAGGCAAAATATCAAAGGGGTTTTATAACTCATGCGATATTGGGAGTAATATCATCCTCTCCCTCTGGATATTAGGAACAACAATATCAGTTATTAATACTAATAAATATAATAATAATTAATAGTATCATTGATATTAATACTTATAATAACAATAGTGAAAATTAATATTATTCATAAATATTAAAGATTACTATTAATAATTAATAGTAATATCATTATTGTTAATAAAAACAATATCAGTAGGTAATGTTACTTAATTAAATCAATAGTAAATAAATAATGATGATATTAAAATAATATTAAGATTAATAATTAATGTTATTGACAAATAACATCAATATTAATAATTTTAATCACACATAATCATATAATTAAAATCATTAGCTATTAATAATTAATAATGTATTTTAATTAATATTAAGATGGATAATAACTATTAACATTAATAATTAACAATATTATTACTCCCAATGCCCCCGGGGGTGTACACCTACCTGTGATATTGTTCCTAATATCCAGTGATGGAGAGTATATCAGTTTTAATATCGCAGTAGGTGTACACTCACCCTGTGACATTGATCCTAATATCCAGGGGCTGGAGTATGACATGAGTCCCAATATGGCAGTGAATGGACACCCACCCGGTGATATTGCTCCTAATATTCAAGGAAGAAGAATATGATATTACTCCCAATATCAGAGGGAGTGTACACCTCTTCTATGATATTGTCCTTGGTATCCAGAGGGTGAGAGGATGATAATAATTCCAGTATCACAGGCTGTGTTCACCCACCCTGTGATATTGCTATTAATATCCGTGGAAGGGAGAGGATGATACTACTCCCCATACAGCAGGAGGTGTACACCCACCCTGGGATATTGTTCCTGATATTCATGGAGGGGAGAGGCTGATATTATTCCCAATATCGCAGGGGGTGTACATCCACCCTGTGATATGGTTCTTAATATTCAAAGGCCGAGAGGTTAATATTACTCCCAATATCGCAGAAAGTGTACACCCCCATGTGATTCTGTTCCTGATATCCAACAGGGAAGAAGATGGTATTGCTCCCCATATCGCAGGAGGAGTACTCCCACTCTGTGATATCTTTCCTAATATGAGGGGGGGAAAGGATAATATTATTCCCAATATTGCAGAAGGTGTACACACCCCCCCCCTTGATATTGTCCTTAATATTCCAAGGTGGAGAGGACGATATTACTCCCAATATCGCAGAAAGTGTACACCCCCCAGTGATATTGTTCCCATGATCCAGGAAGAAAGAGGGTGACATTACTTTCAATATCGTAGGGGGTGTACACGCCCCCAGTGATACTGTTCCTAATTTCAATGTGGGAGAGGATGATATTACTCCCAATATCGCAGGGGTTATAAACACTCCTTTGATATTGTTCCTAATATCCGGGGGATGGGAAGAGGATGATATTATTCCCTATATTGTAGAGGGTGTACATCCCGTCTTTGATATTGTTTGTAATTTCTAGAGGGGAAGATGATATTACTCACAATATCGTAAACACACTGTGTGTACACTGTGGATCGTAATATCCAGCGAGGGATATGACTCCCCATATCGCGGTGAGGTGGGTGCCACCCCGCCTGTCATATTGTTTCTTATATCCAGGTGGGAGAGGATGATATTACTACCAATATCAAAGAAGTGTACATGCTGCCTGTGTTATTGTTCCTAATATCTACATTGGGAGAGGATGATATTATTCTCAATATCACAGGGGTTGTACACCCTGCCTGTGATATTATTCCTATTATCCAGAATACTAGAGAATATTACTCCCAATAGAGCAGGGGCTGTACACCCCCATGTGCTATTGTTCTTAACAGCTAAAGGAAGAGAAGATGATATTATTCTTTATACCGTAGAGGGTGTACACCCACCTATGATATTGTTCCTAATATCCAGGGAGGGAGAGCACGATATGATATTATCCCCAATATCGCTGTGTGTGTACATCCACTCTGTGATATTACTCCAAATATCCAGGGGGTAGAGTATGACGTTACTCCCAATGTAACAGTGGGTGTACATCCACCCAGGGATATTGCTCCTAATATTCAGAGAAGGAGAAAAATGATATTACTCCCAATATCACAGAGAGTGCACAACCCTTCTGTGATATTGTTCCCAGTATCCAGAGGGGGAGAGGATGACATTACTTTCAATATGGCAGGTTATGCACACCCACCCTGTGATATTGTTTCCAAAATCCAGGAAGGGAGAGGATGACATTACTTTCCATGTAGTGGGAGGTGTACACACACGCTGGGATTCTGTTCCCAATATCAAGGCTGAGTGGGAGATCGTAATATTACTCCCAATATCGTAGGGGGTGTACATCCCCGCTGCGATATTGTTCTTGTCATTCAAAAAAAGACAGGATGACATTACTCCAGATATCAAAGAAAGTGTAAACCCCAGCGTGATATTGTTCCTAATATCCAGAAGGGGAGAAGAGGATATTAATCTCCATATCGCAAGGGTTGTACACTCACTCTGATATTCTTCTTAATATGCCGGGGTGGGGTGGGGGGAGAGAGGATAATAATATTCCCAATATCGCAGGGGTTGTACACCCCTGTGTGAGATTGTCCTTAATATTCAGAGGCAGAAGGGATGATATGACTACCAATATTGCAGAAAGTGTACACCCCCCCCCAGTGATACTGTTCCCACGATCCAGGCGAGAATAGGATGATATTACTTTAAATATCACAGAAGGTGTACATGCCGCCAGTGATATTGTTTCAAATTTCAGCATGGGAGAGAATATGACACCCAATATTGCAGGGAGTAGAAACACTCCTGTGATACTGTTCTTAATATTCAGGGGGGAAGAGGGTGAGAGGACTCCCAATAAGACACAGGGTGTACACCTGTGTCTTATTTCCAGTGAAATAGTTCATAATTTCTAGAGTGGGAGATGATACTACTCAAGATATCATAAACAGGTTGTGAGTCCAGCGTGGACCATAATAGCCAGAGGGGGAGAGGGGGGTGCCATTACTCCGTATACGGCGGGGGGTGCCTCACCGCCCTGCGGTGTGGATCATAATGGTCATGGGGGGAGAGGTGGGTGCCATAACTCCCCATACCGCGGGGGGTGCCTCACCCCCCTGCGGTGTGGATCATGATGGCCAGGGGGGAAAAGGGGGTGCCATTACTCACCCCGTACACTCACCCTGTGACCTTGATCCTAATATCCAGGGGCTAGAGTATGACATGACTCCCAACAGAGCAATGAATGTACAGCCACCCAGTGATATTGTTCCTAATATTCACGAAAGAAGCCTATATCGCAGGGAGTGTACACCTCTTCTGTGACATTGTTCCTAGTATCCGGAGGGGGAGAGGATGATAACAATTCCAATATCGCAGGCTGTGTTCACCCACCCTGTGATATTGTTATTAATATCCTGGAAGGGAGATGATATTAGTCCCCATAGAGCAGGAGGTGCACACCCACCCTGGGATATTGTTCCTAATATCCATGGAGGGGAGAGGCTGATATTACTCCCAATATGCCAGGGGGTGTACATCCACCCTGTGATATTGATCTTAATATTCAAAGGCCAAGAGGTTGATATTACTCGAAATATCGCAGAAAGTGTACATCCCTGTGTGATACTGTTCCTGATATCCAGAAGGGGAGAAGATGATATTACTGTTCTTAATATTCAGGGAGGAAGAGGATGATATCACTGCCAATACACACGGGTGTACACATTCTGTACACTGAGGGTGTACACCCGTCTGTGAAATAGTTCATAATTTAAAGAGGGAGAGATGTTATTACTCACAGTATCTTAAACAGGCTGTGAGTCCACCGTAGATCATAAGAGCCAGCGGGGGAGAGGGGGTGGCTCTTACTCCCCACCTCGCGGGGGGTGCCTCACCCCCCCGTGAGGTGGATCGTAACAGCCAGGGGGGGAGAGGGGTGCCATTACTCCCCATACCGCAGGTGGTGCCTCACATGTTGATTAATGGCAATCTCTTTCCTCCTGGATCCTAGATACAATTTTGCAGGGTATGTGCACACAGACTGCGAGATTGAAACTAATATCGTCGTCCCCACTTCTGTATATTAGGAACAATATTACGAAATGGTGTACAGTCTTTGTGAGATTTCGGGTTATATCATACTGCGTTTCCCTGAATATTAGGAGAAATATCACAGGGCAGGTGCACCTGAACTACTGTATTGGATGTTACTCCCCTGTCCACCCCCCTGCTATACGGGGAGTAATATCATCCTCTCTTCTCCTAGATATTAGGAACAATTTTTCAGTGTGGGTGTACACAGCCTTCGATATTGAAAGTAATATCCTTTTCTCTCCTTTTGGATGTTAAGAACAATATCACACAAGGGGTGTACACTCCCTGCGTTATTAGGAGTAATATCATCCCGTGTTTCCCTGAATATTCGCAGAATTATCACAGGTTGGGTCTACACCCACTGCTATATTGGGGGTAATATCATACTCTACCCGCTGGAAGTTGGGAGCAAAATCACAGGGAAGGAGTACAGCCACTGTGATATTGGAAGTAATATCATGCTCTCCCCCACTAATTATTAGGAACGATATCACAGGTGGGTGTACACCTTTTTTGGTATTGGGAGTAATATCATCATCTCTTTCTTTAGATATTAGAAAAAATATCATGGAGGGGTGTACACCCCTGCACTTTTTGAAGTAATATCATTCTTTCTTCTTCTAGAGTTTGCGAATAATATCACAGGCGGGGTGTACACCCCATGTTATATTGGGAGTAATATCATCTTCTTTCAACCTGGATATTAAGAACAATATCATGTCGGGGGTGTAACTTCCTTCAATATTGGTAGTAATACCATCTTCTCCACCTCCCCTCCGGCTGTAAGAAACAGTATCACTGGTGGGGTGTACACCCTTTGCAATACCGGGAGTAATATCACCTCTCTCCCTGTGGCTACTGGGGACAATATCACAGGGTGGGTGTACACTTCCTCTGCTACTGGGAGTAATATCTTCCACTCTCCCCTTGTATATCCAGAACTATATCACAGAAGGGATGTACACCCCTGCGATATTGTCAGTAATATCATCCTCTTCCCCTGTGATATTAGGAACAATATCACAGGGTAGGTGTTCTCCCCCTGCTATGTTGGGAGTAATATCAGCCTCTACTTCACTGCGTATTAGGCATATGCGTTACATACTATATCACAGGGGGGCTGTACACCCCTTGCGATATTGGGATTGTTATTATCCTCTCCCCCACTCAATATTAGAAACAGTATCACAGAAGGGTGTATACCTCCTGCGATATGGCCAGTGATATCATCGTCTCCTTCCCTGGATATTAGGAACAATATCACAGGGTGTGTACACCCCCTGTGCTATTGAGAGTAATATTATTCTCTCTTTCCCTGGATACTAGAAATAATAACGCAGGCGGAGTGTACACCCCAAACCCTGCGATATTGTGTGTAATATCATCCTCTTTTAATCTGGATATTAGGAACAATACCACAGGGGACGTGTACACTCCCTTCGATACTGAGAGTAATATCATCCACTCGTCCTGTAAGTAGTAGTAAAAATATCAAAGAAAGGGTGTACACCACTTGCGATATTCTGAGTAATATCATCCTTCCCCCACCTGGATATTAGAAAAAATATCATGGGGGGTGCGGTGTACACCACCTGCGACACTGGGAGTAATATAATTTTCTACCCTCGTGGATATTGAGAACAATATCACAGGGGCGGTATGCACCCCCTGCGATATTGGGAGTAATATCCTAACCCCTCCTAGATATTAGGAACAATATCACAGGCGGTTTATACACCCGCTACAACATTGGGAGTAACATTTCCCCCCTGGTTTTTAAAAACAATATCTCATGGGAGGTGTACGGCCCATTCCATTTTGGGAGTAATAGCATTTTCTTCATTGCTGGACATAAGAAACAATATTACAGGGGTGTTGTACACACCCTCTGATATTGACAGTAATATCATGGACTCCCCCTCTTTGGGATATTGGGAACAATATCAAAGGGGGGTGTACACTTCCAGTGATATTGGGATTAATATCATGCTCTCCCCCCTGGATATGAGGAACAATATCAAAGAAGGGGTGTCCACCCTTTGCGATATTGACAGTAATATCATCCTCTCCCTCCCTGGATATTAAGAACTATATCACAGGGTTGGCGTACACCCACTGCGATATTGGGAGTAATATCATCCTCTACCCCCTGGATATTAAAAACAATATCACAGAGGGGGTGTACACCCCCTTCAATATGGCCAGTAATATCGTCTCTCCCACTGGATATTAGGAACAATATCACAGGGGTGTGTACACCTCCTGCGCTATTGGGAGTAATATATTCTCTCTTTCCCTGCATATTAGGAATAATATCACAGGTGGGGTGTACACCTCCTGCGATATTAGCAGTGATATCATTCTCTCCCAACCTAGATATTAGAAACAGTATCACACAGGAGACGTACACCCCCTTTGATACTGGTAGTAACCTCATCCTCTCCTTCCCTACAGATAGGAAACAATATCACAGGCATGGTGTACACCACTTGTAATATTGGGAGTAGTATCATTCTCTTCCTCCCTGGATATAGGGAACAATATCACAGGGTGGGTGTACACAGACTGCGATATTGGGAGCAATATCATCCTCTTTCCCTTGAATATTAGGAGCAATATCAAAGGGGGTGTGTACATTCACTGCTATATTGGTAGTAATATCATACTCTACCGCCTGAAAATTAGAGGCACTATCACAGGGGGGCTGTACACCCACTGTGATATTGGCAGTAATATCATGCTCTCCCCCCACTCCCCGGATATTAGAAACAATATCACAGGGATGTACACTTCCTGCAGTATTGGGAGTAATATGCCCTCTCTTCCCCTGGATATTAGGAACAATATCATGGCGGGGGAGTGTACCACCACCTGCGATATTGGGAGTAATATCATCGTCTCACCCCCTGGATATTAAAAACAATATCACAAGGAGGGTGTTTGCCCCATCTGATATTGAAAGTAATGTCATCCTCTCCCAACCTGGATATTAGAAACAATATCACAGGGAGAGAGTACACCCCTTTCGATATTGGTGGTAATATTATTCTCTTTCCTTATGGATATAAGAAACTATATTACAGGCAGGGTGTACACCCCATGCAATATTGGAAGTAATATCATCCTCTTCCTTCCTGGATATTAGCAACAATATCACAGGGGATGATGTATGCTTCCTATGATTATGTATATTAATAACACCCACTCCCCCGCTGGATATTAGGAACAATGTCATGCGGAGTTGTACACTCCCTGCAATATTGGGAGTAATATCCTACTCTCACCTCCTAACTATTAGGAACAATATCACAGAGGGGGTGTACACCGCCTGTGATATTGGTAGTAATATCATACTTTTCCCTCCTGGCTATTAAGAACAATATTGTGGAGGGGTATTGGGAGTAATATTACTCCCTCTCCCCATGGATAGTGGGAACAATATCACAAAGTGGGTGTACACATCCTGTGCTATTAGGAGTAATATTATCCTCTCTTCAGCAGGAAATTAGGAGCAATATCACAGGTGGGGTGTACAACCCCTGCGATTTTGTGAGTGATATCATTCTCTTTCAACCTGGATATTAGGAACCATATAACAAGAAGGGTATACACCACCTGCGATATTGGGAGTAATATCATGCTCTCCCCCAAGGATATTGAGAACAATGCCACAGGGGCAGTTTACTCCCCTGATATACTGGGAGTAATATCATCCTCTTCCCCCCTAAATTTAAAAAACAATACCACGGGGGGTTTGTACACCTGCTGCAACTTTGGCAGTAATATTATCCTTCCTCCTGTGGATATTATGAATAATATTGTGGGCGAATCACGAGGTCAGGAGATTGAGACCATCCTGGCTAACACAGTGAAACCCCATCTCTACTAAAAAAATACAAAAAAAAAAAACCCAAACAAACAAAAAAAACAACTAGCCAGGCGTGGTGGTGGGTGCCTGTAGTCCCAGCTACTCAGGAGGCTGAGGTAGGAGAATGGCGTAAACCCAGGCGGCAGAGCTTGCAGTGAGCTGAGATCTGGCCACTGCACTCCAGCCTGGGCAACAGAGCGAGACTCTGTCTCAAAAAAAAAAAAAAAGGGAGTATTGCATTGCATGGAAAGTGTATATCCCCTGCCATATTGCCATATTGAGAGTAGTATTATTTTCTCCCTTGCTGGACATTAGGACCAATATCATAGGGAGGTGCACACCATCTGTGATACTGCCAGTAATATAGTCTCACCCCCGAGATATTAGGAATAATATCGCAAGTGGGTGTACACACCCTGCAATATTTAAAGCAATATCATCCTCTCCCTCTCTGGATATTAGGAACAATGTCACAGAAGCTGTGTACACTCCCTGCGATATTGACAGTAATATCGTCCTCTCCCCACCGGGGTGTTAGGAACAATACCACAGGGGAGTGTACACTCACTGTGATATTATGAGTACTATAATCCTCTAATCCTGGATATTAGAAACAATATCACAAGGGTCGGTAGTGTACCCCCTCTGCAATATTGGGAGTAATATCATCCTCTCTGCCCCTGGATACAAGGAATAATAACAGTGGTGGTGTACACCCCCTGTGCTATTGGGAATAATATCACCCTCTTCCCCCATGAATATTAGGAACATTATCACAGTGGGTGTGTACACACCCTGCGCTGTTGGGACTAATGTCATCCTCTCTTTCTCTGGATATTAGGAACAATATCACAGGAGGGGTCTACACTCCCTGCGATTTGGGGAGTATTATCTCCTCTCCCAACCTAGATATTAAAAACAAAATAACAGGGGGGTGTACACTCCCTGCGATATTGGGAGTAATATCATTTTCTCCCCCACGTGATGTTAGGAACAATCTCCCAAAAAGGGTGCACACCCTGCGTGATATTGGGAGTAATATCATCCTCTCCCTCACTTGATATTAGGAATAATATCCCAGAAAGGGTGTACACCCTCTGTGATATTGGGAGTAATATCATTCTCTCCTTACCTAAATATTAGGAACAATATCACAAGGGAATGCACACCCCTTATGATATTGGGAGTAATATCATCATCTCCCTCCCTGAATATCAGGAACAGTATCACAGAGGGCATGTACACTCCCTGTAATATTGGGAGTAGTATTATACTCTTCCCCCCTGGATATTAGAAACAATATCATGGAGGGGGTGAGCACCCCCTGCCATATTGTGAGTCATATCATTCTCTCTACCCTTGGATATTAGGAACAATATCACAGGGGGGGCACTGAATATTAAAAACCATATTGCAGTGTTGTTGTTCACCCCTGTGATATAGACAGTAATACCATTGTCTCCCCCCTAAATATTAAGAACAGTATCACAAGGGGGGTGTACACTCCCTGTGATATTGGGCATAATGTTATACACTCCCCCCCCCGGGTATTAGGAACAATATCACAAGGGATGTATACAAACTCTTCGATATCGGGAGTAACATCCTTTTCCCTTCCTGGACATTAAGAACACTATCACTGGGTGGGTGTACACCCCTTGCGATATTGGGAGTAATGTCAGCCTCCCCCCCCAAGATATTAGGAACAATATCCCAGGGTGGGTGTACATCCCATGCGATATTGGGCATAATATCATCGTCTCCCGACCTGGATATTGGGAACAATGTCACAGGGCGTGTGTGCACCTCCTTCAATATTGAGAGTAATATCCTCTCCCTTTCAGATTGTGGAAAAAATATCGATGGGGTTTTACAACTCACGCAATATTGGGAGTAACATCATGTTTTCCACACCTAGATATTAGGAACTATATCACAGGGGTGTACACTTCTTGTGATATTGTCATCCATAGGAGGTGTGTACACCCCCTGCGATATTGGAATAATATCATCCTTTTTCCCCTGAATATTAGAAACAATATTACAGGGGGATGAGATATTGGGAGTAATATCATTTTCTCCACCTCTGGATATTCAGAACAATATCACAGGCTGGTGTACACCTCCTGCGGTATTGCCATTAATATCGTCATCTCTCCTGGGATATTAGGAACAATATCACAAAACAGTGTATACCGGCTAGAATATTGGAAGCAGTTTCTTCCTCTCCTTTGCTGGGTATTAAAAACAATGTTACAGAAGGGGTGTACACTCCCTGCTATATTGGGAGTAGTATCATCCTTTCTGTCCCTAGATATTAGAAACAATGTCACTGGGAAGTGTACACCTCCTGCAGTATTGAGAATAATATTGTCCTCTCACCCCCTGAATATTAGGAACAATACCAAAGGAGTGGTGTACGTCGCCTGTGAAATTGGGAAAAATATCATCCTTTCCACCTTTGGATATAAGGGAAAACATCATAGGGCAGTTCTACACCCCTTGCAATATTGGGAGTAATATCATCCTCTCCCCCCGGATATTAGGAACAAGATCACAAAACGAATGTACACCCACTGCGATATTTGGAGTAATGTCATTCTCTACCCCTTGGCTATTAGGAACAACATCACAGGGGGATGTACACCTTCTGCGATATTGGGAGTAAAATCATCCTCTCCCCCCTGGATAT
>NW_012117588.1:237116-254278 GCF_000951035.1 Colobus angolensis palliatus | reverse complement strand
CATTGATAATTATACTGATGATAATAATATAATTATTAATATTAATGAACAGAATATTACTAATAATAAAATTATAATAATTTTAAACAAAAACATTAATATTGATAACTGTAAAATAATATTAATAATTAATATTGATTGATATTAATATGTGTAATTAATATAAATGTTAAAATAAATGCTTAATAATTAATAACACTATTACTCCTAATACCGCAGTGGGTTTACACCCAACTGTGATATTGTTCCTAATATCCATGATGTTACTTTCAATATCACAGTAGGTGTACACCAATGCTGTGACATTAATCCTAATATCCAGGGTGCAGAATATGACATTACTTCCAATATAGCAGTGAGTGTACATCCACCCGGTGATATTGCTCCTAATATTCACGGAAGAAGATAATGATATTACTCCCAATATTGAAGGGAGTGTACACTCCTTCTGTGATACTCTTCCTAATATTCGGAGAAGAAGAAGATGATATTTCTCCCAATATGGCCGGCTGTGTACACCCACCCTGTGATATTATTCCTAATATCCAGGAAGAGAGAGGATGATATTACTCCCCACGTAGCAGTTTTACACCCACTCTGGGATATTGTTCCTAATATCCGTGGAGGGGAGAAGCTGATATTCCTCCCAATATCATAGGGAGTGTACATTCGCCATATGATACTGTTCTTAATATTCAAAGATGGAGAGGTTGATATTACTCCCAATATCGCAGAAAGTGTACAACCCCGAATGATATTGTTGCTAATATCCAGAAGGGGATAAGATGATATTATTCCCCATATCGCAGGAAATGTACACCCACTCTGTGATTTTTTTTAAATATGCAGCGGGCGAGAGAATTATATTATTCTTAATATCGCAGGGGATGTACACCCCCCTGTAATATTATCCTTAATATTCCAAGGAGGAGAGGATAATATTACTCCCAATATCACAGAAACTGTACACCTCATCATCTCCCCACTTTGATATTAGAAACAATATCACAAGGGAGGTGTACACCCCCTGCAATATTGGCAGTAATATCACCCTCTCCCTTCTAAATATTAGGAACAATATCCCAAAGAGGGTGTACACCCCCTGTGATATTGCAAGTAATATCATTTTCTCCCCTCATGGATATTAGGAGCAATATCACATGGAGGTGTGCACCCCACCCTGTGATATTGTTTGTAATATCCAGGGAAGGAGAGGCTAATATTACTCCCCATATCACAGGGAGTGTACACCTTTTTGTGATATTGTTTATAATATCCGGTGGGAAGAGGTGGATATAACTCCTCATATTGAAGTGGGTGTACACCCAGCTGTGATACTGCTTGTAATATCCAGAAGGGGAGAGGATATTACTTTCCATATCACAGGGGGCGTACACCCCTCTGTGATGTAGTTCCTAATATCTACGGGAGAGACAACAATATTACTTCCAATATTGCAGAGGGTGTACATTCCCCTGTGATATTGTTCATAATATCCAGGAAGGGAGAGGATATTACTCCCATAATCACAGGGGGTGTATACCCAACTATGATATTGTTTGTAATGTCCAGGGGGGAGAGGATGGTATTACTTCTAATATTGCAGAGGGTGTATACTCCCATGTGTTATTGTTCATAATACCCAGGGGGGGAGAGGATGATATTACTGTCAATATCACAGGGGGTGAATGCCCTACAGTGATATCATTGTATTATCCGGGGGGAGAGGGAGAGGATGATATTACTTTCAATATCGCGGATGGTGTACAAATTTTTGTCATATTGTTCATAATATACAGGGAGGGAAGGATGACATTATTTTCAATACCGCAAAGAGTGTACACCCTTCTGTGATATTGTTTGTAATATACAAGAGGGGAAAGAATGATATTACTCCCAATATCGCAGGAGGTGTACACCTTCTGTGATATTGTTTGTAATGTCCAAGAGGGGAGAGGATAATATACAAACAGTATCACAGAAAGTGTACACCCTGCTGTGATATTCTTCATAATATCCAGGAGGTAACAGGATAATATTACTCCCAATATTGCAGGGGGTGTACCCCTTTCTGTGATATTGTTTGTAATATGCAGGGTGGGAGAGAGTGATATTACTCTTAATATCCCAGGCAGCATACACTTTTTTTGTGATATTATTCCTAATATCGAGAAGGGGAGAGGATGAAATTACTCCCAATATCATAGTGTGAGTACACTCTCCTGTGACATTTTCCTAATATCCAGAAAGAAGAGGATAATATTACCCCCAATATTGCAGGTTGTGTACATCCTTCCCCTGTGATATTGTTCCCAATTTAAAAAGCGGGAGAGGACGATATTACTTTCAATATCACAGGGGGTGTATACCCACAGAGTGATTTGCTCCTAATATCCAGGGTAAAGAGGATATTACTCTCAATATCAGAGAGGGGGTACACCCCCCTTTGTGATATTGTACCTAATATCCAGAAAGGGATGATATTACTCCCATAGTTGTAACCAGTCTACACCCCCTCTGTGATATTGTTTCTGATACCCAGAGTGAAGAAAGATGACGTTACTCCCCATATTGCAGAAGATGTTTACCCTCGCTGAGATATTGTTCCTAATATGCAGTTGGAAAGAGGATAATATCTCTCCCAATATTGCAGGGGGTGTACACCCCTTCTGTGAGATTGTTCCTAATATTGAGGGAGATAAGAGATAATATTATTCCCAATATGAAAGGGTGTGTACGCCCCCCCCGTGATATTGTTCCTAATATCCAGGCGGGGTAGAGGATAATATTACTCCCAATAGAGCAGGAGGAGTACACTTCCCCTATGATGCTGTTCCTAATATCCAGGGGTGGAAAGGATATTACCCCCAATATCACCCCACCCTCCACCTTGATATTGTTCCTAATATTCCGGGGAGGAGAGGATGATATTACTCCCAATATTGCAGGGGATGTACACCCTCCCTGTTACATTGTTCTTAATATCCAAAGGGGGAGAGACTGATATTACTACCAAGATCGCAGTGGATGTACACCCCCATGAGATATTGTTCCTAATAACCAGGAGGGGGGAAAATTATATTACTCCAAAAAGCGGAAGAAATTTCCACCCCTGCTATGATATTGTTCCTAACATCTAGGGAGGAAGAGGATGATATTACTCCCAATATCGCAGCAGGTGTACACCACCCCTGTGATATTTTCCCTAATATATCGTGAAGAGAGGATGATATTACTCTCAATATCCCAGGGGATGAACAACTTTTATTGTGATATTTTTCATAATATCCAGGGGTGAAGACGGTGATATTTCTACCAATATCAGAGGGGGTGTGCACCCCTTTTGTGATATTGTTCCTGATATCTAGGGTGGGAAAGGATGATATTACTTCCAATATTGTAGGACTTGTATGCCCCCTTGTGATACTGTTCCTAATATCCAAATGGGGAGAGGATAATGTTAATCCCACTATCGCAGGGGGTGTACAGCCCTCCCTGTGATATTGGTCCTAAGCTCCAGCAGGGAGAGGATTTTATTACTCTCAATATCACAAGAGGTGTACATCACCCCTCTAATATGGTTTGTAATGTCCAGGGGAAAGAGGATATTACTCCCAATATTGCAAGGGGTGTACAACCCCCTGTGATATTGTTCATAATATCCAGGGGTGAAGAAGATGATATAAATGCCAATATCGCAGGCAGTGGTCACCTTCCTGTGATATTGTGTGAAATATCCAAGGTGGGAGAAGATGAAATTATTCCCAGTATTGCAGGAGGTGCACACCCCCCTGTGATACTGTTCGCAATATCCAGGGTGGTAGTGGATGATATTATTCCCAATATTGCTGCAAGTGTACCCTCTTTCTGTGATATTCTTCATAATGTCCAGGGAGAAACAGGATACTATTACTCCCAGTATCCCAGGAGTGTACACCCTTCTGTGATATTGTTCGTAATATCCAGGAGAAAAGAGGATGATATTACTGCAAATATTGCATGGGGTGTACACCCCCTGTGTTATAGTTTGTAATATCCAGAAGGGGAGAGGATGATATTTCTCCCAATATTGCAGAGGGTGTACACCTGCCTGTGAGATTGTTTGAAATATCTGGGGGAAGACGATGATAGTACTCCGAATATCCAAGGGAGTGTACATGCCCCTGTGATATTGTTCACAATATCCAGGGAAGGGGAGAGGATGATATCAATCCCAGTATCATAAACACTCTGTGTGTACGTCCCCCTTTGATATTGTCCGTAATATCCAAGGGAAGAGAAAATGATATTACTTCCAATATCGCAGGGAATGTACACTCCCCTGTGATACTGTTCATAATATCGAGCAGGGGAAAAGATGATACTACTTCCAATACCGCAGGGGGTGTACACTCCCCTGTGATACTGTTCATAATATCGAGCAGGGGAAAAGATGATACTACTTCCAATACCGCAGGGGGTGTACACTCCTCTATGGTATTATTCATAATATCCAGAAAGGGAGAGAATGATATTACTCCCAATATCCTAGGGGTTGTACATCCCCTCGTGATATTGTTTATGGTATCCGGGGTGGGGGAGAAGATGATATTGCTCCCCATATTGCATGGGGGTAAACCCTACTGTAATATTGTTTGTAATACCCAGGGGAAGAGAGGATGATATTACTCCCAACAGCGCAGGATATGTACACACCCCTTGTGATATTTTTCCTAATAACCGGGGAAGCGAAGAGATAGATATTAATCTCAGTATCGCGGGGGGTGGGGTACACCCCCACTGTGATATTTTTCTTAATATCGATGGGGGCAGGGGATATTATGCCCAATATCGCAAGGGATGTACACCCCCCTGTGATATTGTTCCTAATATCCGAAAGGGAAGAGGATAATATTACTTTCAATATCACACGAGTGTTACACTCCCCTGTGATATTATTTCTAATATCTAGGAGGGGAGAGTATGATATCACTCTCAATATTGCAGCGAGTGTACACCCCTTTTGTGATATTGTTCCTAACATATAGAAAGGGAGAGGATGATATTATTCCCAATATCGCACAGGGTGAACACCTTTTTTGTGATATTGTTCCTAATATCCAGCGGAGGAGAGGGGAGACGATGATATTACTCCCAATATTGTAGGAAGTATACACCCTTTTTTTGATATTGTTCCTGATATCTAGTGTTGGAGAGAATGATATTGCTTCCAATATTGCAGGAAGTGTACAGCCCGCTGTGATATTGTTCCTAATATCCAATGGGGGAGAAGACAATAGTACACTCAACGTCACAGGGGGTGTACACGCCTCCCCCCGTGTGATATTTTTCCTAATATCCACAAGTGAGAGAATGATATTACTCCCAATATCACAAGGGCTGTACAACACCCCTGTAATATGGTTTGTAATTTCCAAAAAGGAAGAGAATAATATTACTCCCAGTATTGCAGAAGGTGTACACTTCGCTGTGATATAATTCACAATATCCAGGGTTGAAGAGGATTATATAAATGCCAATATTGCCCTCATGCCCTCCTTTGCTAAAGGTAGATTCTCAACTGCAATTGGCCCCAGTCCCAGGGGAAGAAATCCAAACCCTTACACAAAATTGAAGTCTTGACTATTACTTAGAACTGATATTTTAATTTTACTAAATTGAGACTATAATGTATGACATGAAATAGCTAAATAACTTTATGTACGTGTGTGGTAAAAAGCACCTAAGATAAAATTTACCATCATAATCATTTTTCAGCATACAGTTCAATAGTGTTAAGCACATTCATGTTGTTTCGCAATAGAGCTCCGAACATTTTCGTTTTGTAAAATTGAAACTCTACACCCATTAAAAAAAAAGAAACAAAAATTTCTGAACAATGAGAACACATGGACACAGGGAGAGGAACATCACACACCAGGGCCTGTCGGAGGGTGGGGGGCTAGGGGAGGGATAGCATTACGAGAAATACCTAACGTAGATGACAGGTTGACGGGGGTGGTAAACCACTATGGCAAGTGTATAGTATGTAACAAACCTGCACGTTCTGCACATGTATCCCAGAACTTAAAGTATAATAAGCAAAACAAGAAAACAAACAAACTAACAAAACCCCCAACCCCTTTCTGCTCTCCACCCTTCCTGCCAACCCCCTAGTCCCTAGTAATCACCATTCTACAGGCAAAGAACTTTTTATATTTCCTGACAGTGACCAGAAAGGCATGGGTGGGGACAGAGTGGGTGGGTGGGTGTGTCCTGCGTGAGTTTTGGGGGATGATGGAGTAAGATCCCCAGAGAGCAGATCTAAGGACACAGTGAGAGACAATAGAGTTTCCTGTTTCCCCTAATGATTAAACTTAGTTACAGATCTGTGCCTGCCGCTGGGCAGGGTTTTGTCTTAGTTGTCCTATCCTCAGTGCCTAACATGGAGGCTGCCACGTAGTATATATTCAATAGAGATCTGTGAATGAATGGATGCATTTTATGTAAGTGTCATTGTTTTGCAAAATGTATGTTTGTCATAAATTTTCATAAAAGTTTCTAGAAGATAGAATACTTGGAGTAGTATAACTTGAAGTCAATAGACCCTGACAGGTGGAACTTGGGAGTGAAAAAGATGAGAGAAAGCGGGATAGGGTGATGTATTCTTGTTGCTTGTTGCTTTCTTGTTTCTCTCCTTCACTAAGGAGGGGAGCCATCCTTCCTTGCTGCTCTAACCCCAGTGCTCTTGCTTACACACTTTTGTGCCTCCCGGTTGCTAACTAAGCCTGCTGTGAATGCCCTTGCCAGTGTCCCTTCCCCAATCCAGAAAAACTCCATTTCTGTGTGTGGCGAACCGTTGGCCATGTGGCTGCTGGCACCCTGCACAGCCTTCCTGGCCATGTAGCTGGTTCTCCACTGCACAGCCACTGGGGGAGCCCCTCCTTTCTGATCCTTGCATGGACATGCCCTGCTTTTGCCCTCTCTGTTCATCCAGTCCCCTGAACCTGTTGGGCCCCAGCACCTAAAGGGGAAACTTCTTTCATTTTCCATTTCCTCAGATTCAAAAAACAAAAACCAAAAAAACCCAGCCTGACTCATGGTAGGCATTCAATATATGTTCATTTCTACCTTCCCCTCCTCAGACCACAGCCTCCAAGCTGCTGGCCTCTGAGCAGTCCATGCACTGGATTTATCCTCTCCAAGCATCCTTTTCACAATGGGTCCTGGAAATGTGAGGGGCAACAATGCTTTTCATAGCACAGCCTTTGAAATTCTGCCTCCAGCCTTGTTCTCTGGTCCAGTCAGTCTCCTTATTGTCCTAGCCCAAGACTTACCAGCCCTGGCCTCCCTGAGTTGTTTCATCAGCCTCCAGTACCCACCCTACTCCATCTCTGACCAGATCCTATGCTCCCTTCCCAGCCCTGTTCACATCCCACTGGCCTTAAGACAGCTTTCCTGGTCCTTGCCATCTCACTGATCACCCTTTCCTACACATTTCTGTAAATCCAGAACTCACCCATATGTCACTCATTTCATATTATTGTTTCATTTTGTATTATTTCCTATTATTTTACAATGGCTAGCCTTTTCTCCCTGTGATGGCTTTGTATTATCTCACCTTAGTTAAGCCAGAACTAGGTTTCCCAGAATCTCTTTCCCTGCATGGCTCTGGATTAAGGTTGGCCAATGGAGAAAGTTGCTCAAGAATTGGAAGGCAGAAGCAAAGTAGTAACTGTGATGTTCCCAAGGTCAATGAAGAGCACCTGGCACAGGTTGCTGCAGAGCTGCGTCCCATCTTGCAGATATGAGTCCACAGCCAGAACCCTTGCTCCTATAGTTTTACCTGATCCCATCTTTCAGCTCCCAGAGTCCCAGACAGGCACGTGTGGAGCTCTGTGGCAGAGGGTGCCATCTTCTTATTCTGATTGTTACCACCAAAGAAATTGGAGGTAGTGACAGACAGACATAGGTTTTAATTTGTCTTTGTGGGTTCTAGTTCGTTCTCATGGGTTACGGTTTGTCCTTGCTTTCTCCCATGTTACGTGCAGCTTTTCTTTCTGACTGATGGCCCTGTTGACCTGCAGTGACTTCTGGCCACCACCAGACACAAAGACATCAGCCTTCCAAAGACTTCTTCATCAGCTCCCACAATTGCATAAACTCTAATTGGTATAATAAATTCCTTATTGCATATCATGCATAGTAGTTCTGCTTCTCTGATTGAATCCTAACAGATACATTCCCTCTTAGGTTACAGACACCTTGAAAAAAGGGGCCAGTGGCTCATGCCTGTAATCCCAGCACCTTGGGAGGCCAAGGCTGAAGGATTGCTTGAGCCCAGGAGTTTGAGACCGGCCTGGGCAAATGGTGAGACCTGTTTCTACAAACAAAGCAAAAAAGTTAACTGGGCATGGTGGCATGTACCTGTAGTCCTAGCTACTTGGAAGACTGAGGCAGGAGGATCACTTGAGCCCAACAGTTTGAGGCTGCAGTAAACTACCATCACACCACTGCATTCCAGCCTGGGCAACAGAGTGAGATCATCTTTCTCAAAAATAAAATAAAATAAAATAAAATAATATAAAATAATATAAACAAAGAAAAGGGCCAACTGATATCCCTTTTCCCCCTGGAATCTATACCTGTGGTCAGCAAAGTCTTATTTTAGACTTTATGGGTCACACGAAGTTTCCGTTGCTTCTCTTCCCTTCTCCTGCCCTTCCCCTCCCCACTTCCTTCTTCTAGTACTGCTATTTGTTCTACTTCTTCTCTTCTTCCACTTTTCCTCCCCCTCTTCCTGCTTTATTTTCTTCTCCTCCTTTTCTTCTTCCCCTTCTTCCTCCTCCTTTACAATTTTTTTTCTTTTTTATTTTTTTGAGATGGAATCTCACTCTGTCACCCAGGCTGGAGTGCAGTGGCGCAATCTCGGCTCACTGCAAGCTCCGCCTCCCGGGTTCACGCCATTCTCCTGCCTCAGCCTCCCTAGTAGCTGGGACTACAGGCGCCCCAACCACGCCCGGCTAATTTTTTAATATTTTTAGTAGAGACGGGGTTTCACTGTGGTCTCGATTTCCTGACCTCGGGATCTGCCCGCCTTGGCCTCCCAAAGTACTGGAATTACAGGCATGAGCCACCATGCTCGGGGTCTTTACAACTTTTAAAAAATGTAAAACTATTTTTAGCTTACAGACCATACAAAAACAGGCCATAGTTTTTGGATCCTTGATCTATTCTAGACCAATCTTTCTCAAAGAAATGGCCTTGCACTCTAGAGAGTATTTTTTGGGGAAAGGGCAGGCACATAAGCAAGGTCTAGGGATGATGAACATCCTGGAATATACCAGACAGCCCTCCCAAGAAAGAAAAGCACATGTAGTATTCAAATTCAAGTCACCAAAATAACACCTCCTGCAGTGGTCTGCATCTGTAGCTGTCAATTCCATAGTGACTTATGTGTTTAAATGTAAACACCTGACTACTTCTTCATCTTGTAGGTTAGTTTTGCCTGCGCGTTTGAACAATTTTCAGCCTTTATTTCTTTAAGTATTTTTTCTGTCCCTCCTCCTCCTAGGAATTCCAAATTCACTTGTATCAGGTAGCTTAAAGGTGTCCTACAGCTTGATGATGCTCTACTATTTTTTTTTTTTAGTATTTTTTCTCCCTGTAGTTTATTTTGGATAATTTCTATTGCTATGTTTTAAAATTCACTTGTATTTTATTCTGCAATGTCTAATCTACTGTTAATTCCATCCAATGTATTTTTCATCTCACACATTGTAATATTCATTTCTAGAAATTCAATTTGGGGTTTTCCCTGTATCTTCCATAGTTTAAAACCCCAATCTTTACTCTAGCTTATAGAACATATGAAATACAGTTACATTAATGCTTCAAGTGTACTTATATGCTAATTTTATTATCCTATCTACTAATTCTATCATTGATTTTTATCCTCATTATGTGTCATATTTTTTGCCTCTTCACATCCCTGATGATTTTTGATTAGATGACAGAGCTCACCAATTTTACCTTATTGGCTGCTTGCATGTTTTTATATTTCTATAAATATTCCTGAGCTTTGTTCTGTCACACAGTTAAGCTACTTGGAAGTTGAGACTTCCAGATCTTGCCCGTAAACTTTGATAGGTGATAAGAATAGTATTTGATCTAGGGTTGTTTTGCTCACAACGGAGGCAGAACCCTTCTAAGTACTCTATCTTAATGAATTTTGAGATTTTTCTGTTCTGACTGATGTTAACAGGGACTGTTTCTGGCCCCCTGTGAGCATTGGGAATCCTCTAATCTCTTTAATCTTTGTGGATGATTCTTTTTCTATTCTCAGGCAGTTTTCCTTTTTCTTTTACTTTTTCTTTTTTTGTTTTTTTCTGAGACCGAGTCTTGCTCTGTTGCCCAGGCTTTGCATGATCTCGGCTTACTGTAACCTCCACCTCCCGGGTTCAAGCGATTCTCCTGCCTCAGCCTCCTAAGTAGTTGGGACTACAGGTGCGTGTCACCACACCCGGCTAATTTTTGTATTTTTAGTGGAGATGGGATTTCACCATGTTGGCCAGGATGGTTTTGATTTCCTGACCTTGTGATCCACCCACCTCGGACTCCCAAAGTGCTGGGATTACAGGTGTGAGCCACTGCGCCTGGCCTTTTAGGCAGTTTTCTTACCTGCATACTCTGATCACTACTCTGTTAAACAGTCAAGGAGGGTAAGTATTCTCTTCAGATTTCCAGAGCTCTATCTCTGTACAGCCTTCTCCTCCTCAATATTCTGCCCTATGAATTCTAGCCATGTTGGCCTTCCCAGATTCACAGTTCTGTCTTCTCAACTCAGGAAGACCTCTGAGCTCCATCTGCATTCTTCCTTCCTGTGCTGTGGCCTGGAAACTTTTATAAGGTGATGGGGAGGTCAGTTGTGGGGCTGGCCTCCTTTGTTTCTCATCTCCTGAGGATCACTGCCCTTTGACCTTTGATTCCAGTGATTGATCCCCTTTGTTGCTTGAGGGCCATAGTTTTGTATATTTTGTCCAGTATTTTTGTTGTTTTAGGTCAGAAAGTAATTTTGGTTTCTGTTACTCCATCTTGGCCAGAAGTGTAAGTCACTTACCTAAGCATTTATACGTCAAAATACTGCATATATAATTTTAGTTTAAGCTACTTTTAAAAAATCTCCTTCATTTTCCATTTGGCATTCTATTTAGGGTATTACATTGATTTTTTGGAGATTCTGTTATTGGCAGTTTCTATTGCCTATCACTTTCATTTAAAGATAGTGCATAGGATATTCTAAAATAGCTGTTCAACAAAGAGAAAATTGGGCCTGATAGGGTGAGAATCACAGCTCGAATACCTCAAGTGACCTTATGATGTATTGTCTAAAGGAGACACTTTTGACAGTGAAAGAGGGTGTTTTTAGTAAATATATCAGGACTATGGCCTAAACCAGGAGTATCCCAGGCATCCTGGGACATATTTGTACCCCATTTCTATTTTATGCCTTTATACAATTCTCTGCTTAATTCTACAAGCCTTTATTGAGCCTGCTTTCTTTGTCCAGCTGAGTGCCACGTTCTGACATCACTAAGATCAATATAGAAAACTCTGAAAGATGGACAGAGAGATAGAAGATGGTCCTTTATATTGCAGTGTGATCTGTGCTCCAATAGAGGTGAGCACAAGGGCCTTAGGAAGGCTCAATGAAGAGCATGCCTGATGGTAGAGGAGGGTACTTAGGTTAGAAAAGATGAGTCAAAGTATGTTCATAAGGAGCGTGGGATGAGAGATGGTGGGAAAGGTGTTCCAGACAGTGTGTGTCGAGGCCAAGAGCCAGGGGAACACAGGTAGGACTGTTTTTTCTTTTCTTCCAAGATGGAAGAGTGTTCTGATTGACTGGAAAACAACGCACATGGAAAGCTGTATGGAAATCAGAGGGGAAAGGTAATACTTATAGCAACAGCAGTTAATATTTAGTGCCCAGTTACCACATGCTGGACACAGTTCTGGGTACTCTGAACATATTTGCCCATTTAATCATTACAACAACCCTATGAGGTAGGTACTATTATTATCCCCATTTTCAGGTGAGGAATCTGAGGCGCAGAGAGAGTAAGTACATTGCCCAGGGCCACACAAGTATGTGGTAGGTCCTGGAGTTGAAAGCAGAGCCCCTTCACTCTAAGCTCCTGAAAGCCAGATGCTACAAGGCCTTGTAGTGGAGGAATTCCAAGTGGAGGAATGCTAAGGACATCCTCCTGTAGGCAACCAGGAACCCCTGAAGCATTTGAAACAGGGGAGTGGCTTAAAACAAGGTGGTATAAGAAAGTGCTCCCAGAGCAGCATAAAAGTCGGCTGTAGTGGAGGTCTCCACTAGTCACAAGAAGTGGCGAGAGGTTGAGCTAAAGCAGCTGCAGCAGGGATGCAGAGGATACATTCCCCAAACCCTTATGGGCAGAGTCCTTTGGCCTCAGTGACCACGGCGAAAGGTGCAGAGGAGAAGCCCAAGAAGATGCCAGGTGTCTGGCTTATGCCCCTGTGTGAATGTGAAGCCTCTCATAGACATGCAGCTTATGGAGGAAAAGCAGGTTTATTTGGGAAGGAGGCTTCTAGACTATGACTTCCATATTAGCCATGTAGGTTTTGAGGTGCTTGTACAAGTTCTAGGTGGAAATGTCCAGGAGGCAGTGGGGAGCTCAAAGTAGATCTCAGGAGAGAGGCTTGGGCCAGAGGCTTGTGGAGTCATCAGCATGGGGGTGGGAGGAGAGCCGGTATTTGGACGAGATTGCAGTGGAGCACAGAGTAGGAAGAGGTGGTGACAAACCCAGGAGCTCCACCATGCAGTAGATGGCTGTGAGATTAGAAAGCAATGAAGGAGGCCGAGAAGGATGTGGGGGAGAAGCATCAATAAGGAATAAATAAGTCGCATGTGCTCCAGAGAGGCCAAATAAAGACTGGATTTGGCTCTCACAGGTCATACATGAAAGAATCTTGGAATCAAAAGGAAAATCGTGGTGGTTTAAGGGGTATATTCAGTTTCTAGGTCTGCTGTCACAAAACACCAGAAACTAGGTGTCTTGTTAAAACAACAGAAATTTATTCTCTCACAGTTTTCGAGGCTAGAAATTCAAAACAAGCTATTGGCAGCACCACGCTCTCTCTGAAGATGCTAGGAAAGATCTATTCCATGCCTTTCTATTCGCTTCTGGAGTTTCCTGCAAGCCCTGACATTCCTTGGCTCCTAGATGCATCAGCCCAGTTTCCACCCCCATCATCACATGGCCTCCTCTCTGTGTGCACGTCTGCATTCCCTCTCCTCTTCTTCTGCGGACACCAGTCATAGATTAAGGGACCTCCTGACTAATTACATCAGCAACAACCCTATTTCCAAATAAAGTCACATTCTAAGATTCCTAGGAAGAACATGAATTTGGGGGGAGTGTGGATACTGTTCAACCTGGGACATGGGGTAAATAAATGGCGAGGAAGATTACAGATTACTTTAAGCTAGAGAGGGAGATAGGGTTAAATGTAGGACATCTTTTTTTTTCCAGGATGGGTGAGGTTTAAACATGTTACTACATTGAATAAATGAAATAGCCATTGACATGGAGAGGCTAAAGATTCTGAACTAAGTGCAAGTAATTGATAGCGCAAGCTCCCAAAGGGCTGGGGCCTGGAGCGCAGATGGATGGATCGACTGTGGGCAGAACTGGGGCGTGGGAGGGGTGTGCAGATGCAGATGTGTTTGAGGGTGGGGGGCCAGAAGCTAAGTGGGGTGCAGCGTGACAGTGCAGCTCTGAGCATGCTGAAGGTGTTCACCAAGCAAATCAAGAGCAGATGGCAGAGCGAGCAGCTGAAATAACAGCTTGTGAAATCAACCCTACTTTGTGGGGAGAGGATTAGTTAAGGATTCTAGCCATGGGAACCAAGAAGAGGAGGATAATCTGTTCATGCCTATTATGGGGCTTTGGGGGAGCAGTTTCAGCCTCAACCTGGAGAATGTTTTAGAAGGTCAGAGAGAGGAACCCTGAAAATCATGTGAGCTGGCCCCTCACTTTGAGATGAAGTGTCCACACAGCAGTAACGCTGCCCTCTATGTGGTGGTTCTAGAGTGTGGCAATCTGGAGGGGCCATTATGGAAAAGGGCTGAAGCATAAGAATGTAGGCCCAATACTGAGATAGAAAGAGGATTCTCTGAGATGACATAGGCAGGGTGATGGTGCTGGAGGTGGGTGTAAGAAGCCCTCTGCTGCCTCAGTCCCAGCATGGAATTCAATTCATCAAGAGCAGAGCCAATCACCATTTAGGCCCCCATGTTAGCCTTAATTTATTCCTCAGGTGTGGAGAATACTCCTCAAGATGCATTCAGAGTGTAAGTTACCTCTTCCTCAGCAGAGGACTGCCCAGCAGGTTTGCAATTCTGTCCTTTGGAAACTCCCAGATGTCTCCCTTGGCTCTTCCCATTCTTTTGCTTCAACACATTTTAAGACCAGGCCCCTTAACTGCAGGATCAGCATGAAAAACAAGTAGGTTTCAGGAAAAATTATCCCAAATGGAATCTCTACTGCACTCTGTTTGTCAGATGGAAGGCTTAAAACAGTGTAAGAGTTTTTAGAGTGTATTCATATCACACCAGTTTTGGGTCCATAGACAGGGGCTTTTTCTAGATCAAACCACGCAATTGTCCTGTTGATCCTGGCCTAAAATCCTAGTGGATAAAAAATATTTTAGGAGAGATGGTATTCTAACGCTCAATGGCAAAAATCAGGGCTGAGCCCTAAGCCCATGTTTTCACACATATTATCAATTCAATGTGTTGCGCTACAGCTAGAACACTAGTTCTCAACTGGGGCGATTTTGCTTTCCAGGAGATGTTGGCAATGTCTAGAGACATTTTTTTTTCCATTTTCAAAAATTGTGGCAAAGCACATAGCATAAAATTAGCCATTTGAACCATTTTCATGTGTATAGTTCAGTGGCACTAAGCACCTTCACATGGGTGTGCAACCGTCACCACCATCCATCTGTAGAACTCTTTTCATTTTGCAAAACTGAAACTCTGTACCCATTAAACACTAACTCCCCATTTCCCTCCTCTCCTAGCCCCTAACAACCATCATTTGACTTTTCATCTCCATGATTTTCACTACTCTAGGTCACTCAAATAAGTGAAATCACACTGTGGAAACATTTTTGATGGTCACAACTTGGGGTGGGGTGCTGCTGGTGTCTAGTGGGTAGAGGCTTGGGAGGCCACTCAACATCCTGCAATGCACAGGACAGTCCCCACAGGAAAGCATTAACTAACCCCAAACCTCAATCCTACCAAAATTGAGAAACTCTGAGCTAGAAAAATCCCATTAGCAATCTCATGCCACAGAGTATCCGTCAATAGAGACTAGTTATGTTGCAATAAGAAACCACCTCCAAATGTCTGTGGTTTCACACAACAACTTACTTTTTTGCTCTAACATGGAGCATCCTTGTTATCCAGGCTGGTGGGAGTTTTATCCTGACCTGGGCTTCAATGATGACTGAAGCAGGAAAAGATCAGTGATAAATTGTGTCCTGGCTTTTGAAGCTCCCATTGGAAGTGTCCAGGTCATTTTCGGTCACACTTTCTTGGCCATATCAAATCAGAGGTCCACATCTCACTTCAAAGGGGGTAAGGAAGTGCACTTTTACTCCGAAGAAGTACAACCACCACACGTAGCAATTAAAAATAAACCTCACAGCGTTACCACCTGCTTGAAGTGCTGAGCTCAGAGCAAGCCTACCAGTAGGAGCGGTGCAGGCTGCAGGTTTTTTGTTTTGTTTTGTTTTCTGAGACTGCACTCCAGCCTTACTCTGTCACACATGCTGGAGTACAGTGGTGTGATCACAGCTTATTGCAGCCTTGACCTCTCCACACAAGCAATCCTCCCACCTCAGCTTCCTGAGTGGTTGAGACTACAGGCCCATGCCACCACACTCAGCTAATTTTTTGTATTGTTTTGTAAAGATGGGGTTTCACTATGTTGCCTCGGCTGGTCTTGAACTCCTGGGTGCAAGTGGTCCACTTGCGTTGGCCTCCCAAAGTGCTGGGATTACAGGTATGAGCCACCACACCTGACCCAGGCTGCATTTAATGTGGCGTGTGTGTGCTGCTCACAAGAGTTATTCTGTGGCTACCTCGTTCTGCATTTTCATATCTTGCGGTCAAACCAGCCCTACTTCCAAATTTTCTGTCTGCTTCTGCCTTATCTCCTTTTTGAAACTTTAGATTACCTGCTTCTTCAGCTGCAGACCTGCCTCTTCTTTTGGGCTTGATGTTACCTCCTTTGGCTCAGATAACCTGAGGCAACTCTGCTTAGGCAGATGACTTTGTGTCAGAACCTCATGACTTTGGCCTACAGGCTCTTGCGTTAGACCGTGGTCCACTTCTCAGAAAGTGATATAGCAGCAACTATGCTCAAACTTAGGTGATTGTGTTTGGAAGAGATTTCAAATATTTAAATGAGTAAAATCCTTATACTCCATCCAATAGGTCCTTTTTTAAAAAGAGGTTGGTGGCTTTTCATACTGGTTGTACACTAGGGTCACTGGAGAGCTCTTAAAAATATTCCCCATTTCCAGCAATTCTGAATTAATTGTTTGGGTTTTTTCTATGAGGCCTGAGAATCACAGGTTGACCCCTTCAGTTGGAGCACTTTGCATACTATTCATCCTGGCTGGTCCTGTGAAGAACTCATCTCCTTAGGAATTGGAGACTCTGTTTTGAGAAGGCGGTTGATTGGTAACTCCTGCTCTTAAAACCATTTTGTTTTTGTTTTTGTTTCTGTTTTTCCTATTCTCCATTGTAGAACCCAGAACTGTGGGGCCTCAATTAAATAAAAAACTTACTCAAACATGTCAGATGATTTTAAGGTTTTTTTTTTTTTTTGAGACGGAGTCTCGCTCTGTCGCCCAGGCTGGAGTGCAGTGGCCGGATCTCCGCTCACTGCAAGCTCTGCCTCCCGGGTTCATGCCATTCTCCTGCCTCAGCCTCCCGAGTAGCTGGGACTACAGGCGCCCGCCACTGCGCCCGGCTAATTTTTTGTATTTTTAGTAGAGACGGGGTTTCACCGTGTTAGCCACGATGGTCTCGATCTCCTGACCTTGTGATCCGCCCATCTCAGCCTCCCAAAGTGCTGGGA
>NW_012117588.1:211104-237066 GCF_000951035.1 Colobus angolensis palliatus | reverse complement strand
CTCAGCCTCCCAAAGTGCTGGGATTACAGGCGTGAGCCACCGCACCCGGCCGATTTAAAGGTATTTTAAAAGGAAAATTCTTACCCTACCTTGAGTGTTCTTGTGGAATACTCACTTCCATCTGGAAGTGAAATGGGCCTTCACCTAAGTGAGAAAAAAATAATATTCATCACTTCCTGAGGGGCTCCTGTGTGATTAGCATTGCACTGAAAAATTTTTACATATATTATTTAAAATCCTAGATACAACCTTGCAAGGTTGGTATTATTATTGCCTCTATTTTGCAGCTGAGGAAATCAAGGTCCAGAATGATTAAGGAAGATCACACAGGTAAATTGGTACATTTGGGTTTCACACTCATATCCATAAATCCAAAGCTCTGGGTCTTTTTATTACGTCGTGCAACATAAACTCAGGGCAATTCAGGACAATTTGGAGTCAAGACTTTTACCCCCTATAAATATAAGTTCTGACTTCTAGATATCTGGAGCAAAATGTGCACGGCTTCCTGTGTACTCAGAAGTGCCCTCAGGGACCATTTCAGACTCTCTAACTGGCATCCACGCACTCAGCAGAAAAACTACATCGAATGGATGTATTAACTTTCTGGGCCTCTAGCTTTCCTAAACTCTATGTCTATTAAAGCAAATCCTCGCAGGCATGTCTCTGACCACACTGTCTTCAATATAACTCCAGAAAAGCCTCCATAAAAATAAATATTACCGGTATACCCTCCACTTCTATTGAGAGCCAGACCCCTGGCCCAGGTGAAATGATTGCTCAGAGTAGGCATGGGGATGGCTTTTTAAGGGGGCCATGATGCTAACTTGAGGAGGAATATTAAGAAGAACCAGAGGCTGAGACCCCAGTGGTTACTCCAGAGTTTGTATGGGAGAGTTTGTATTGTATTCAGAATTAACTGAAGTAGAGGGTGGGAGGGCTGGAGCGTTATCTTGAGCAGTGTTTGCATACCCAGCACACCATTTTCACCTCCATCGTGTATTTATTTGGGTGACTTTGGTAGTGGGCCACTGGAGTCTAAAGGGATTTAAAGTACTCCAGTTACCCCAGGGCACCGCCATTGTGAGATATGGAGTCAGAAAGAGATTGTAGTCAGTGACGGTGACATCAAGATGTTTGGGTTGAAAGGGAAGTTATTTTGATGACAAGTATCTGAACAAGGTTTCTGCAACTTTTAAGAACAGACATTTGGAGACATTTTCCATGGTGTTTGTAAGTCTCCTGTTATAGGGTCCATGTAATAAAGTTCTCTTTTTTTTTGAGATGGAGTCTCGCCCATCGCCCAGGCTGGAGTGCAGTGCTGCGATCTCGGTTCACTGCAAGCTCCACCTCCCGGGTTCACGCCATTCTCCTGCCTCAGCCTCCCGAGTAGCTGGGACTCCAGGCGCCCGCCACCAGGCCCGGCTAATTTTTTGTATTTTTAGTAGAGACGGGGTTTCACCGTGTTAGCCAAGATGGTCTCGATCTCCTGACCTCATGATCCGCCCACCTTGGCCTCCCAAAGTGCTGGGATTACAGGCATGAGCCACCGCGCCCGGCCATAAAGTTCTCTTTTAGCTCATATTCTCTGGCTAACTAGGACAGTCACTGCTCATCCACTTTCAGCTTCTAAAATGTTGTTGACTTTCTCCTCTGTTCGTACTTCTCCAATTTTCTTTGACCTTATGGGATTACGTCATTTAAAAAACTCCTCTTTGTGGTTTTGGGAGAAAGTTGAGACAATGCCACATTTCTCCACAGGGGTTTGGGCATCCTTTGTGGTCTTCCTCTATGTCTGGATATTTGTGTATTTTTCTTCCTCAGCAGAAATGCCCATCTCATGGGCCTGCTGGTGGGGAGTGGTCCTGACTTCAGGGTGGATTTTACTGGATTTGTTACCTGGAGTGGCTGGAAGAGAACATGTTCTGAGGGGTGAGTGCACATTGTACGAAAATGAGCATTCAAATCCCATCAGACATGGGGAGCAAGAAAGCTTAGACAGGAGACACAGAAAGGCGTCAGGGACAGGTCAGGAACAAATGCCTGAGGAGGGGTGAAGCTGAAGGACTCGAGAGCCAGAAGACCATAACCAAATCAGGGACCTCAGAAACTCACTCTTCTTTTGTTTTTTCATTTTTCATTTTTTTCTGAAACGGAGTCTCACTCTGTTGCCCAGGCTAGAGTGCAGCGATGTGATCTTGGCCTCACAGCGACCTCTGCCTCCCGGGTTCAAGCGATTCCTGTGCCTCAGCCTCCCTCAGTAGCTGGGATTACAAGCGTGCACTACCATGCCTGGCTAATTTTTGTATTTTTTGTAGAGATGGGCTTGGCCCAGCTGGTCCTGACCTCAACTCCTGACCTGAAGTGATCTGCCAGCCTCGGCCTCCCAAAGTGCTGGTATTACAGGAGTGAGCCACCATGCCTGCCCTAGAAGCTCATTCTTATTGGCCGGAAGAGAGAGAGTGATCTAAAGTCTCCAAGCCAGGTCAGACTGTTTTTAAGCCTTAGGGCTAGTGTATTAATGAACGAGGTTCAAGTTTCTATGGTATGGGAACTGAGGGGCACCACAATACTCAGCTTACTCAAGGGACCAATTCTAGCAGCCTTCGAAAGAGCCTGAAAAAGGTAGTCTTGAATTAGTTTCCGGGAGAAAAATATTTGTCCCAGTCGAAGCAAGTGTTACTAGTGACTGCCTCTGCTATGGAAGCAGGGGTTACCTGCTTACCTGTGAGCAGGAGGATTTCTTGGGGTTGATTTTGCAGGAACATGTACCTCCATGTAGCCAAACAAGCAGGCTTGCTTAGATTTGCATCATAAGATATTAAAGTGGAAAGGAATCTTAAACATCCAATTGAGGGATGGCAAATTGGGTTCATTGTAAGGGTCACCTCTGACCCTTTGATTGTGGCTGCTAAGAGCATTGGGTGGGAAGAATTCCGTAGTTTTTTCTAGAGAGAGACAGCTACTCGTTAGAGAGTCTAGTGGACATGGAAGGGCGTGAGTGGTTGTGCCTATAACAGAATTTTGCCATCCCTAGTTCTAATCCAACACTTTGAAAGCTGAGGCTCAGAGACATGAGTGATTTATAGAGGTCCTTCCTTTATTGCTTTTATGTCACCACATCTAGAATTAGGTCTTCTGCTTCCAAGAAAGTCAGCTGCCTCATTACCATGTAACATAGTTAGGTTCTCCATTTCATCTAGAAAATAAATATTTATTGAGGGTTGGCTGGGTGCAGCTGCTTATGCCTGTAATCCCAGCACTTTGGGAGGTCAAGGCGGACAGATCATTTGAGGTCAGGAGTTTGAGACCAGCCTGGCCAATATGGTGAAATCTTACCTCTACTAAAAATGCAAAAATTAGCCAGAAATGGCCCGAACTTGGGAGGTGGAGGTTGCAGCGAGCCAAGATTGCACCATTGCACTCCAGCCTGGGTGGCAGAGAGAGATTCCGTTTCAAAAAAATAAAATAAATAAATAAATTCAAAAAATCTTTATTGAGGGCCTACTTGGTTTTTAGTACTGAAATAGGAGCTGAACATAGAGCAGGGAATGAAGAGGCCAAGTCCCTGTTCTCCTTGCCCTTACATTTTGGAGGAGGAGACAGATTAGTAATTATTAGGAGAAAGCAGGAAATTTCTGCTTTCAGGGGTGGGATACTAGAAGGTAAATCATGATGAAAGGAAATTTTGGGACAAATTGCTATAGCATAGATGTATTTTAGGATGATTGGGGCTGTGTGTTATGAGCACAGGATCTCCGGGTCAGTCCAAGGGCACTAGGAACCTCATCTCTTAAGACTTGCATGCACTGTAGGTGGCCCTTTGTATCCCTTACTCTGGCCAAGCTCCGTTCTTCATCATGGCATGGCCTTTGCACTTGCTGTTCTCTGCCTGGGGAAGAATGCTCCTTCCCTAGAGATCCAAATGGCTCACTTCTTCAGTGTTTTCAAATCTCTGTCAAATATCACCGTAACAGAGAGGCTTTCCCTGGCCTCTAGAGGACAAAGTAGCACATTTTCTCACCTACTTACCCTTCTTCATAGCTCCCCTCACCACCTGCTGTATTATTTGCTTATCGTTCAGCTTTCTCTCTAGAATGGAAGATCTATGAGAACAAGAATCTGTCTGCTCACTGAGGTGTTACCAGACTCTAGAAAAATGTCTGGCCCATAGCAGGTACTTAAGCAACAAGTTTTGAATGAAAAGTAGAGGAAAAAAAGATAGGAGAAAGCACACTCATGAACAAGAGTGCTGGGTAGGGTAGGAGAAGAAGAGGGCAATGGATCCAGGCCCTACAGGGATTCGCTGTCCAAGCAGGAAGTCCAGGGAAATCAATCAGGTGAACTGGAGCTGCTAACATCCCCTGCAACCTGGGAGCCAGCGCATGCAATGCTCCAGTTGGGTCTAAGGACAGAAGGAGGCTAATGAACAGCCACCTTCGGAGCCACAGGGTCACTTCAGTCCTCCCTGTTTATTTCCAAACTGCTGAGAGTCTTATGTACATTTTCTCTTCTCACTTGCCTCTTCACATCCCTAGCTGCCACAGGAATTTATGGCTTAAAGTGGGAAGCAGGGTTTATATATGTTTATATAAAGTTATATTTTCCCCCACCTCTTTGTTGGAAGAAAACTCAAATGTTAAAATTCTTAGGAGCCCAGGAGTTCGAGACTAGCCTGGGAAACATTGCAACCCCATCTCTACAAAGAATGAAAAAATTAGCCAGGAGTGGTGGTCCCAGCTACTTGGGAGGCTGAGGCAGGAGGATCATTTGAGCCCAGGAGGTTGAGGCTGCAGTGAGCTGTGATAGAGACCTTGTTTAAAAAGAAAGAAAGAAGCACCTAGAAAGGACACTAGAGATAAATCTATTTCATGCTCCTTATTTTCTATGGGAGGACACTGAGGTCCAGGGTCACACAACTCATAAATGGCCAGCCTACGGAAACCCTGTAAGAGGCGGAGTGTGAGGAAAAGGCAGGCACTTGTGATAACCCCACTGGTGGGCAGGAGCTAAGCCTCCACAGGTGCAGAAGGGAATTAACCCCAGGACACTGGCTCCAGTCTGGGGGCTCGAGATGCTCAGGGGACTCCAGTTAGAACTAAGGGAGGAGGCCAAGGCAGACGCTGTACTCCTCTGCCTGGATGTATGAGGGCAGCAGAGGAAGAAGAGTTGGCAAAGCAGCCCAGAAAGACATGAAGAGTAGGAGTGAATGAAAGCAGAGCATTCCAGAGATGGCAGATCAAGGCAGGGAGTTAATTTAAAGGAGGAGGAGGCAGCGGCCAAGGGTGCACAGTGATTCAAACTTGGAATTGGTTATAGGCTAAGGAAACAGCTTTCTGTTTCACTGCTGTGAGAAGCAACCAGGTTGCAAGGAATGGAAGGGAGGAGGGAGGCGGGAACACGGAGGAGTGAACATAGACAGAACCTTCCAGATGTTGGCTGAAGATGGAAAGGAGAGGGAGGAGGGGTTCTGGAGGGAGAAAGAAGTTAAAGAGTATTTCTTTATATGGGGAGATATGGGAGTTTTGGGTTTTATTTTTGGCTTGTGAGAACGAGCTAATCTTGTATAAAGGGATAAAGAATTTTTTAAAAAAATTTATCTCTGAGCCTTAGGTCTTTCACCTTTAAAACAAGGATAAAAAATCTATGTGGTTGGCTTATGGGGATTAAAACGTGAAAACACATGAGTAATGCTTAGTCCAGTGCCTGGCAAATTATAAACACAAAATACATGGTAGCTATTTTAAATATTTTATTATTATAAACTTACGTAATGCTCATCTGGAGGCCTAGGAAAGTGTTATTGAAAGTATTTTAAATCTTAGTATCTTACATTTATCATTTATGGGATATAGTAGATTAAGAAATTCTTCATGTATTTTGAAAGATTGGGCTGGAAACATGCCCGAAGAAGCATTATTTTTATCTCTCATGTACATGTGGCCATTATACATTTTAATTAAGTGTTATTATATGAGCCAAATTCCCTCTTCATGGGTGTTAGTGGGAGTTGACCTCGCAGGAGAGAGGATTTGGTTGTGGATTTATGACTCACATCTGCAAAAGGAGTAAGGGTGAATAAGAACAGGAAACTCTGATACGCAATTTTACTATGTTTTCATTTTGATGTGAAACTCTGTAATCCAAGATTGGGGTAACTTTTCATATTTTTAAAAAATACTTTTTTATAGGCTGCAGTGATCTTGTGTAAGCAAGGATAAATCATAGATGTTAGAGAGACGTTTGCCTCTGTGCTGTTTGGTGCAAATTTCATGAAAAAGAGCCAAGGGGGTGGGTGGTGGTTGTCAGGAAACCAAGGGATGAGATATTTTTCTTTTTCAAAGATGACACCTGTGATGCCAACTAGTGAGCATGGGCGAACAGAGCGGAAAGGAATTCGTTACAGTCCTAAAGAGGGATAAACGCATCTGCTGTCAGATTAACTCCAGCAAACAGCCTCACTCAGTCCTAAACACTGACTCAAAAGCATGTTGATTTCAGTGTGAGAAACAGATGTGTAAAGGTGACTTCTCATGAGGTAAAATATAAAGCAATATGCCTAGGTCTTAAAATCATGACGCTGAGTGCAACTATAAGAAAAAATGGGCTTAATGATATAATGTCATTATGTAATTTAAAGCCACATTTGCATATAAAACAACCTTGCCTATTTCTACACAGACATACATATATATATATTTGTATGTGTGTGTGTAACAGGGTCTCACTCTGTTGCTCAGCCTGGAGTGCAGTGGCGCCATCTCAGCTTACTGCAGTCTTGACCTCCCAGGCCCAAGTGATCCTCCCACCTCAGCCTCCCGAGTAGCTAGGATTACAGGCACAGGCCACCATACCTGACTAAATTTTTTTGCTTTTTAGTTTTAGTAAAGATGAGATCTTACTATGTTGCCCAGGCTGGTCTCAAACTCCTGGGCTCAAGTGATCCGCCCATCTCTGTCTCCCAAAGTGCTGAGATTATAGGCATGAGCCACTGTGCCCTGGCCAAGATATAATGTTTAAGGACACATATCAAACACACTAGAGAGGTTGCTGATGGGATAGGGAGGATGAGTGTGAGCACCACAGACAAGAGAGAAAAAGCAAAATGAGAGAGCGGCTTTGCCCAGATGGACAATGAAAATGTGCTATGAGTTAAAGAGTATGATTTTTAAAAGGAGAAAAATCTTTTAGTCATTGGTCTTCTCTTTGTTCTGGCTTAATGAATCTGCTGCAAAGGCAAATCACTTTCAGGCAAACTTGCAGTCCTAGTGGTAACATCGGCTTCAAGGATCCCTCGAGCAGTTTCGGGTGGCTTCCTGAGAGTGACAGAGAGGAACTGTGTTTTTAGCCAAGTATCAGAACCAGGGCTTCTGCCTGCCACCAAACCCCAGCGGGCACCCCCACTTTGTGTTTATCCGTGGTGGCTAGGCTTGCCCAGCTGGGTGGGAACCCCTAGAATGACTCCAGACTTTTCCAGGGGCTGCATCCCTGGGCATTTTTACAATTTATGTGTAGACTTTGTTCTGGTGGAAAAGTTATTTTATGAAGATGAAACAAGCAATTGGGGTACCTACCTTATGGCATTTTTTACATTGAGAGTGTTAAAAATACTGCCCCCCACCCCCACCCAACCAAAACCCTGACAAACAGAGCCAGGGAAGCTCATGCAAAAAAGTATTCTTGGGCTTGTATGCCTGCTAACAAAAAATTATCACAGAAGACTGCAAAAAACACAATCTTGCACAAAGCCCATTGCAACTTTACACACAACAATGCTTCTGAAGGATATTTGCCCAACAACTGACTGTCCAACCTGGGCCTAGCATCACCTTTGTTATTGATCTTTGTAGCCAAGGATAATCATTTCAAAATGATCATATAATCTTCCTCATTTTTTCTTTTGTCTTTCTTTACCTCTGTGAATATGCATATAGTTTACTCTGGCTTGCCTATTTCCATCGCAAGGCTCTGTTTCCAAATGAATACGTTTTTCTTGTGGAGAGTCTCTCTCTGTTTGTTATTTAGGTTGATAAGAGAAATGTGAACATTTGAGAGCTCAGGTAAAAAGCCTTAGTTTATATTTAAATTTTTTTCACCTTTAGTTGCTTACTTCCACTACAACTTGCAGGTGGGCTTTGAAAAGTTCTTGGAATAAGTTTGAGCTTTGATCTTGTAAGGTTCATTTAGCAGAGATTCTCAAAATGTGGTCCCTGGACCTGCAGCATCAGCATCACCTGGAGGTTGTTAGAAATGCAAATCATCGGGCCTCATTCCAGACCCTGAGCTGGAAACTCTAGGGGCAGGGCCAGACCCTCTGTAGCTGAACAAGCCATCCAGGTGGTTTTGATGCAGCTAAAGTTCTGGAATCACTAATGTAGCCCCATTTTGAAAACTTGGCTGTACAGGCCTCCCTAGCTGGTAAGATGCCAGCATTTTTTGTTTGTTTGTTTTGATACAGGGTCTTGCTCTGTTGACCAGACCGTGACCTCCTGGGTTCAAACGATTCCCCACCTCAGCCTCCTGAGTAGCTGGGACTACAGGTATGTGCCACCACCATGCCCAACTACTTTTTTTTTTTTTGTAGAGATGGAGTTTTACCCCAGGCTAGTCTCAAACTCCTGGACTCAAGCAATCTGCCCGCCTCAGCCTCACAAAGTGCTGGGATTATAAGCATGAGCCACTGTGCCCGGCCCTGCCAGCTTTGTATAAGCTGAGGAGTTTTTAGAAATACCTAGACTCAGGGCAAACCTCAGACACTTAAATCAGATTCTCTGGGAGGTGAAGCTCAGGCACTGATATTTTTAAACTCTCTACAGATGGTTCTCATGTGCTGCCAAGTTAGAGAACCGCTGATCTAGATCAGGGCTTTTCAAACTTTAATGTGCACGTGAATTACTATGAAATAGTCTGCATAGGCCTGGGGCGGGGCCTGAGCTTCTGCATCTTTGTCAAGTCTCTAGGAGATGCTGCTGCATCTGGGCTGCTAACCACACTTGGAGATACGAGGTTTTGGAGAGCGGAGGAAAGACCATGAACCATTAACCTAGGGGTTGGTAGTCCTGACTTCCGAGCCAAGGTCTGCCTTTATGTGGCTGGCACCCTGCTTGGACTCCTACCTCAATTCTTTGGGCCCAGGGTTTGTCCTGCCTCAGAAGAATGTCAAGAAAATTGAGTGAGTAATGCAGAATTGTTTCTTAAAGTGTGTGCAAATGCTCCGTGAATTTAGAGAGTATGTGGATGCACATTACTAAACTTCAGTAGTCGTGAACATGTTGTTATGAGTACTTAGAACAAGTAATAATGGCTTTTGATGGATAGTAGTAATAAAACTTCCTTTTAAAAGGCATGTATTTAAGTTTCAAAAGTGGGGATATTTAAAAATTATGAAATAAATAATAGCAGAGGTAATTGACAGAGCAAAATTATGAAGGCAGGATGAGAATGACTCAAGTTTGGGAAATGCTGATAAAGTAGATGCCCAAGGGCTATGAAAACTTAAAAAAATAGGTAGCACTTGATTTTGATTGGCTGAATGAAATGGTGTGTTTGATCATTTATGCGGTTGGCATTTGGCAACATGCACTGGGTGGCTGGGATCACTGTTTATTCAAAAATATTTGAGTGTCTACTTTGCACTAGGTACCCTTTTAGTTTCTTGGGAAAAGGATTGGGAGGGGCAGACAGGACAAAAACAAATCATGTGTGCCCACAAGAAAATTGCAGGAAGATAAAAGCCATGAAATAAACTATGTGCTTCTAATTTAATATTTTTTCTATAGATTATGAGAAAAAAGTTTTGCTCACTGTCAGCTAGGAAAGCTGTCTTAGCACAACCATTCATTCTTGCACAAATCAAAATCAAGAGGAGTCAGAAGACTCCATTCTGACAGCTTCTAATGGAGAAGCTAAATTTACTGGACACGGGGAAAACTGCTGGGCTCTAGGGCCTGTGCTCATTTCTTGAACTAGATAAATGGTCTTGGTGTAGCATAATACCACAACGTCTTGTCGCAGCCCATAAGGACAAAACTCAGTGAACCTGAAAAGGAAGTCAGTGACTCCAGCTCAACGTAAGAATGTTCTGTGATTCCTAAAGAAGGATGTAGGAGTGTGGCACAATTCAACCATAGTCTGTGGCCCTGTGCCTCAGGCTTGACATGAGTGGGATTTCCCAGCTGGTCATTTTCTCCTAATCTATCTAAGACATTGGGAACAAATTACTTGACCTCCTCTGAGCTTCAGTACTCCCACTCATCAAATTACAGGACTGGGCAGTCGCTAGACTCTCTTTAGGCATCATATTTTAGTTTCTGTGATTTTAAATTTGAGAAGGGGTGTCTAAAGGAGAATACATAGGGGAGGGGGAAAGGCTTATTAAAAGTGTAGTTAGACACTGAATTTTTAAGAATTGCATTTTGTAACAACACCTGTACTTAATCAGGACTGATAATCTTACCTGATGATAGCACCTGGAGGAATGGTTGCATTAAAAAATGAAAATGAAATAAAACAAGACCTTATTTGAACTTAGCAATAATGCTGATTCCTCTTTTTGATTTGAGGAGGTTATAGCTGTTGTAAATGCTTGAATTGGGTCTGCCCAGGCAAGATAGTCAAGAGTCCATGTATGATGAATTTAAACAATGTAGACAATAAAAAGGGTTGCTTAAACTGCCCATCTTTTACCAAAACACATTTGCAAATGAAAGAATAACACTTCCATTTTAAAAAAAAATTTGAGATGAAGTCTTGCTTTGTCACACAGAGCGGAATGCAGTGATAAGATCTTGGCTCACTGCAACCTTTGCCTCCCAGGTTCAAGTGATTCTCCTGCCTCATCCTCCGGAGTAGCTGGGACTACAGGCGCCCACCACCATTCCCACTTCATTTTTGCATTTTTAGTAGAGACACGCTTTCACCATGTTGGCCAGGCTGGTCTCGAACTCCTGACCCCAGGTGATCCGCTGACCTCGGCCTCCGAAAGTGCTGGGATTAGAGGCGTGAGCCAACAGACCTGGCCAAAAAATTTCCATTTTTAATTGCAGGGTCTGGGGAATTAAAATGCATCCATAATTTCTTGTGTCTCTCTGCTGGGGCTTGCATGAATGCAGAGGGATGGGGAAGACTTCTTAGGCAAGCATCCCCCTCTTGTCACCTGCCATCTGGAGAGAGAGGGCTGTGATTTATCTCACTTTAATCAGGAAGGACCCAATGGGAGGATGGAGAGGTCTGATGGCTTTGTTGCTCCATGTGGGAAAGAAACGGACAGAATGAATTTGTGTATGATCCCTAAGGAGAAAGTGTCTTTGTGCTGTATCTCTTTTTGACCTGGAGACCCTGAAAGCAAGCTAGTTACAAGTTGAAATAGGCCATTTCTAAAGTGTGATTTTGTTTGTGTTTGGGTCTTGATTACAAAGGAAAAACCAAACAAAATGCTTAATTTACATACACCAGATGTAGTGCAGGATCCCCTGGGCTATCTTTTCAGGTATCAGGGACGTTTAATGAAAGTCACCTTCTCATCTCGGAGTCATTTCCTATTGTTTAGCAGAGCCTGATATTAACATTTCCTTCCAACTGTTTGCTGGAATCTGTGTGTTCCCTTCGAGTGATGCATACGAGGTGCACAGGCTTCCTGCCACTGTCATCCTAATCTTTCCATGGAGACAGAGGAGGAGAAGGGAGACCGCTGAGACAGGCCCCAGCTGGCTTTTCTTTCCTGACCCAGTCCGGCTCCTCTGCACTTCTCAGCTCTTGCTGTAGGTGGTGATGTTTGACCATTTTCTTCATGTGAACCTCCACACGGTAATATAAATGCATTCAGAGGATGACCTGGTATCCAAAAAAAATTCCTTTTGATTAGTAGAATCAACTTATTTCTCCACATGATACTCTTCCCACTGAGACACTTGGAGACAATTCTGACTCCTTTAGGTTTGCAACCTTGAGATTTCTCTCAGATGCAATAAAAAAAAAAATTAAAGCATTTTGAGTGGCACAGTGGTGCCTAGTGCACGATCATGTTTGTCTGCTAAAACATAAAAGGGAAACTGGTGGGTTTGAGGATGCCCAGCAGCATGACAGCTGCCAATGTAAATGAGCAGTGTAGTGAGAGGGGAGGAGGGAGGGGACTACAAACTTCAGAATATGAGCTGATCGTTTATACATTAAAAAAAAAAAAAAAAAAAAGTCGAAAAGGGAGCCCAGGATGGTACAGGAAAAAGGAGAAGGGAAGATTTGCCTTACAGTTAATCAGGAGAGTCCATAAGGGCTGATTACATGTGTGAAAGCCTTCAGTTCTTTTTTTAAAAAATGCGAAAGTTTGCATGTATGTATGTATGTATAGCTCCGTGTATTACCATTATTGCAATCAGCAAATGGATTTACTTCCTTTATCTCATGGGCCCCTTCCCACTCACTCCTGGCAGCCCTTTTTCCTTTCTCCTTCATCCCAGAACACAAAAGAAGAGATGTGCTTCCTAACCCTGGCTCCAGGGCACTTTATGCAATGTAAACAGTACCTCTCTAAAGTGGCTCACTGCTTAGAGAACAGGCATCCCATTTTAAAACTGTGACTCCTTTATATTTTGCAATGCTTATTTTAATAAGAGGCATTGGACTTGTGACTTATTTTTCATGGAGGAGTGAGCTTAATGGCTGAAAGTAATCGATAAACTTGTTTTTCCTCTGATGCCATCAGTCAAGGTCCTATGGCAATAGTAAGAGGATGACACTGGGCTGGCACCCCCTCCCTCCATAACATATTTGGACCATTTTCCCCCCAGAATGCACATGCAATAGCTTTGGTCTGGAGCGTTCTGGCAAGAGAGAGATGGTGTACTTGGTTTCCTTCTGTCACACTTTTGGTGAAATGAATTAGACTTTTAAATCAGGAAACTCAGCGAGATGAGTTAGATTTTTACACAAGAGCAGTGGAGGACTTCCAGCTGGTTGGGGGAATGATATGGAAATATCTTGCTAAATCAGGGTCTGGTGGAATGTTGCTCCCCTGGCAGGCTCCTCTTCACAGGGAGCAATCTGTGGGTTGCTTATAGAACAGCAAGCAGGAGGCATAGCATGGTCTTGCTCATGGGAAGACCCGGTGGTTCAGATGTTTGTCATTAGGAACTGGGTGTGGGCTTTTTCAAGTTAAACTGAAGCAGCAGTTCTATTAGGAAGAGCCTCCCAGATCAGCATCTTCTGTTTCTGGATACTATCCCTTTGAAAAGCCAGATTTCAGCAAAAAGCATTGCTAATGGTGAAATTGCACAATTGAAACCCTATGGGAGCAATGGGAAAGATGGAGACAGAGGTGGTTATATCGTGTACTTGAACAGTTTATTTAGAGGCCGTTGACATTAGAATAACAAGCCAAGACAAACAAAAATACTCATTTTGGATGAAAATATCGTCTTTTCATGTTATCATAGATAGCTGAGTCCTAAGACTTATACAGAAACACATTTTCCTAACGAGTGGCTGATTTTTTCTGGTTGTGCAAGTAATATCCAAATTATTATACAAATTTTTGACTCGGGAGCAAACATTGTATTGCACATTGAGCTAATCACTTACCCTTTCTAAGGTAAGCCCTCACCTCTGTTTTCCCTTCATCTTGTCATTTCTGTTTGTTGGGTATAGGTTTCCTGTTGGTTCTTTCTATTGGCTCTGATGTAACATGAATGAAGCTCTTAACATCCTTTCAGACATAAACACAACTTAGCTCATTGTTTCTGAGTTCATATGGAGGTTTTCTTGCCCCTGAGACTTTCACATCAGACAGCTGGATGTTGCTGTGTTCAAGGCTCTATATGTTGATTTTGTGTTCTACAACTTTACTGATTTCACCTATTAGTTCAGTTCTAACAGTTTTCAAATTTTATTTGTTTTTGTTTTTTAAATATTGTGTGTTTCATTTTAGAGTCGGGGGTAGATGTACAGGTTTCTTACACAGGTATATTGCATGGTGCTGAGGTTTGGGCTTCTAATGATCCCACCGCCCAAGCAGTGAGCACAGTACTCGATAGGTAGTTTTTCAACCCTTGCTCCCACCATCCTTCCCTCCTGCCTTTGGAGTCCCCAGTGTCTATTGTTCCCATCTTTGTGTTGAGTTCTAACCTTTTTTTAGTGAAGTTTGTAGGGTTTTCTATATATAACAAGATCATGCTGTCAGCAGAGACAATTTCACTTCTTCCTCTCCTATTAAGATGCCTTTCATTTCTTTCTTTCACCTAATTACCCTGAGAAGGGGTGTCTGTGGGCATCCATGTCTTGTTCCTGATGTTAGAGGAAAAGTTTCAACTTTTCACCATTGATTATGGTGTTAGCTATGGGTTTGTCATATATGGGCTTTATTTTGTTGGGATGCAGTCCCTCAATATGTGATCTGTTGGATGTTTTTTTTTTTTTTTCACCATGAAAGTGTTTTGAATTTTGTCAAAAGCTTTTTCTATATCTGTTGAGATGTCCATATAGTTTCTATCCTTTATTTTTCTAACGCGGTGTATTATATGTATTGATTTGCTTATGTTGAACCATGATTTGATCATGGTGAATGATTCTTTCAATGTGCTGTTGAATTTGGTTTGCTAGGATTTTGTTGAGGAGTTTTGGATCTGTGTTGATCAAGGATACTGGTCTGTAATTTTCCTTTCTTGTAGTATTCTTGTCTGGCTTTGGAATCAGGGTAATGCTGCCCTTGTAAGATGAGTTTGGAAGTGTTCCTTCCACCTCAACTTTTTGGAAGAGTTTGAGAAGGACTGGTATTCTTCTTAAAATGTTTGATAGAATAAATCCGGGAAGCCATCTGGTTTTGGGTTTTTCATTGATAGGAGACATTTTCTTACTGATTCAACCTCCTTGCTTGCTATTTGTCTGTTCAGATTTTTTAATTTCTTCATGAGTCAGTCTTGGTAGGTTTTATGTGTCTAGGAATTTATCCATTTCTTCTAGATGATCCAGTTGGTTAGTGTTTCTTAGGATCCTTTGTATTTCTGTAATACTGGCTATGATGTTTCATCTTTCATTTCTGATTTTATGCTATATTGAAAATGTGAGGCATAGCAGAGAGGGGGCACTGCTCAGGACTTGGGATATAAACTGGCAGATGTTAAGGTGGGTGATTCTGGTTAACTCAGAAACTCCAAAGTCCTGTGTAGAAGAATTAACTGCCTGTACTCTCCTAGTAATGTATATCCTTGGTCAAAAAAAGACTCAGTTGAGAATGTTGGATGAAGGGACCAAATCAATATTCATCATTATATTGAAAACAAGTCAGATTGACTGTGGTCTTTTGACAGCAGGCCAGTGGCTGAATCTATTAGAACAAAGTTAGGGCAGGTTCAAGGGAGAGTCCTGAGATTGGTATTCTTTGTTTCATCCAACCTTGCCTTTCAGTTTCTTCTCCCCATGCCTCCAGGATGTCCCTGCACAGCCTGTGGGATCCCTTCCTTCAGTACCTTGCCTTACTAAGGGGAGAAAATGAGTTTCCCAATGGTAGCATATATTTAGCCTTCCAAGATTTCTATTTCTATTTTAGGGGAGCTCTAGGAAAAGAGCAGATTACTCTAAATCCCCAGGTAAAAATCTGAAATAGTGGAATTTCATATGACCAGGAGACATATTTTGGGGCAAGGGAGCTTTTCACAATCACCTGGACATTCAGGCACCTGCTTCTTCAATGCCCAAAACATGCCTTCAATTTAGTAGGTTAATTCCTCTTCCTCTTTTTCAAATTTCAAGACAATACATGTAGTGACTGAACAATTTGAATCCAAGTTTCACTATTTAACTGCCAGTGTGACCTTGGGCTAGTCACTTAATCTTTTCAAGGCTCAATGTCATCATATAAAGTAGTACAAACAATCCCTGACTTACAATATTTTGACTTATGATTTTTCAACTTTAAGAGAGTTTGAAAGCAATACACATTCAGCAGAAGCTGTACTTTGAGTACCCATACAACCATTCTGTTTTCCACTTTCAGTACAGTATTTAGTATATTACATGAGATATTCAAAGCCCACTTTATTATAAAATGGGCTTTCTGTTAGATGATTTTGCCTAACTGTAGGTTAATGTGAGTGTTCTGAGTGTGTTTAAGATAGGCCGAGCTAAGCTATGATGTTTAGTAGGTTAAGTGTATTAAATGCATTTTCAGCTTACAATATTTTCATAAGTTTACTGGAATATAGCCCCATTGTAAATTGAGGGGTATTTGTAGTAATGATATCTCTTCAAGGGGACTTTGTGAGCCTCTCATGAGAAAATGCATACACAGATGCATATAAATATGTAATCTTTCTTTTCCATACCTAGGATATTCTTTAAGGATATTCAAAAACCTGGAAACAGTTGCCTCCAGGGAGATAAATGGTGGTGGGTTGGGAAACTTTTAACTGTATACCCTTTTGTACCTTTTAAATTTTGAATCAGATGAATGTATTATCTACATAAAATATTAAGATTAAAACATCACTGAATAACTTATCAGGAGGTTGGTAAACATAAAGGAAGGCCACTGTATGGTGACTGTATTTTATTCAGTGTGGGTCACTGTTGGGCACTTCATAGAGCTTATTTCATTTCATCCTCACAAGGGCCATAGAAGGAAGGGGCCCCAGAGGGATTCATGGTTAGAACAGCAGAGTGGGAGCATTTGGCAGCTATATTCCGTGTAGGTGATAACTTTAAAGATATTTTTGTTATGAAATGTTTCAAACATACAAAAAATATAGAGAAGCAGTTTTCTATAGTTATTAAATGTTTTTAATGGGTAATCATAGAAATTATCATCCAAAGTGGGATATTCTTGAGAGAAAAAGGAGGTTCTATTGATAATTATGGTGGGATAACAAACTTAAGATGAACAGCTCTAGACAAACTGGGTTGTATGGTTCCTGGAAAACAAGGAGTACTGTAAATGTGAGTCCTGCCTTGTGCTTCTTCCTGGCCCACATTCTCTCTCTCCCACTGAGAAAATATGATCTTGATAGAGATATTCATTGTGGCAAGGCAACCATGGCAAACATGATCTAGATACACCATTCAAGTTTTTTTTTTGTTTTTTTTTTATACTTTAAGTTCTAGGGTACATGTGCACAATGTGCAAGTTTTTTACATATGTATGCATGTGCCATGTTGGTGTGCTGCACCCATTAACTCGTCATTTACATTAGGTATGTCTCCTAATGCTATCCATCCCCCCTCCCCCCTTCCCACAATAGGCCCCGGTGTGTGATGCTCACCTTCCTGTGTCCAAGTGATCTCATTGTTCAATTCCCACCTATGAGTGAGAACATGCGGTATTTGGTTTTCTGTTCTTGTGATAGTTTGCTGAGAATGATGGTTTCCAGCTGCATCCATGTCCCTACAAAGGACACGAACTCATCCTTTTTTATGGCTGCATAGTATTCCATGGTGTATATGTGCCATGTTCTCTTAATCCAGTCTGTCACTGATGGACATTTGGGTTGATTCCAAGTCTTCGCTATTGTGAATAGTGCCGCAATAAACATATGTGTGCATGTGTCTTTATAGCAGCATGACTTATAATCCTTTGGGTATATCCCCAGTAATGGGATGGCTGGGTCAAATGGTATTTCTAGTTCTAGATCCTTGAGGAATTGCCACACTGTTTTCCACAATGGTTGAACTAGTTTACAGTCCCACCAGCAGTGTAAAAGTGTTCCTATTTCTCCACATCCTCTCCAGACCCTTCAAGTTTTATGCTGGTCCTACCTATGTGTGTCTCAGGAACTTTCCAGAGATTCCTTTGAGTGCTTCTAAATTTTGCATAAATGGGATGTTGTCACTTGTCCCTTTTTTAAACCAGTAAGCCATTTTCCCTTCTTTTCTTGGAAAATTGAAGGAACAAGAACTAGGAAATAATGTACTAGTTAAGGTTCTGTTGATTGAAAGCAACAGAACCTAATTCTGGCTAGCTTAAACCATGGTAGGATTTAATGAAGAATGCTGCAGAATCTTAGGTATCTTATGGCTGGGAAAGAGGAGGTTCAGGCAGTTCCTGGGATATTAGCAACAGGTAGCTGTCAATTAACTGCCCCTACACCACCCACTGCTGCGGTCATCAATATGGCACACCACGATGGCTCCCAGCCTCTGTATGTCTGGGTTTCAGTGTTCAAATTCTAGAGACAGCAAGAGAAATTGCATTGAGTCAGGCATCCTTCCCTAGTTCACCCTCCCTGTATATGGTCAGAAATGCAGGATTATGTCGTAAAGACACAGCTACTGAGGGCCCACTTCACTGTATTGGGACCATTTGCAGAGGAGGGAAAATTGTGAGCTATGCACTTAAAGAGGTGATAACCATAAGTTTGCAGAACCAAAAATTGGAGAAGAGAAGGATAACACTATGCTATGATTTCTTCTGAAAATTGACTAAGGGAATAGCATTTCCATTTGGAAATTCTCTCCTGGCATTTCAATATTTGCGGATTCCTGAATTCTGAATTCTGAGAAAAATCAGTTGAGAAATTAGGAAAATGGCGAGAAACATTCTAATTTTCCTGTGAGAATTACAGCTTAATAGTCAATATAGAGAACTTACTGGCTTGAAGAAACGCACTGACTTCAAGATGAGGAAGTGCTGACATGTGGAGATGAAAGTTAAGCTGAACTGGACAGGAGCAGTAAAGGAGCCTCAGTCAGACTTTCTTGTATCTGTTGCTGTGTTATAAGTGTATGTTCACGGCCTTGTCCACTGCTACCAGTGAACCATTTCTGCAAATAAACTTTCATGTGTTCATAGGCATAGTATATGTTTTACAAATCCTATGAGAGGTGTTCTAAGAAATGCCAAGTTTTAGAAACAAAATATGCCCTTAAATCGGTAATTTTGACAGGTGCTTCATTCTAGTGCTGTTCATCTTGCCAGGAGATCAGAATATTATGTTATTTAAATAGTATTGGAGGGAATAATTAATGCCTTGTTAGTATAACAATGTCATGTAAACAATGATTAAAGCATTAAGTATTTGTGATGTTACCTTTCAGTCTTTAAAGGACTTTTAGCATTTATTTGGTGATAACATTCATTTCTTTTTAATGTTTTCTCTATTAGCTTAATGTTGTTGGATTTTATAATCTTGTCATAACATGTTGGCTCATAATAATAATCATCATTTGTTACATCTTTTTAAAACAGAAGACTACTAAAACTTTTCATACAATCCTGTTACAGAAAAAACAATTATTGGCTTGTTATTATAGTCACATATTATTTTTCAAAAACTTATAAGTGAAGTGTTATGAAAATCATATGAATTTGGGAATTCCCAAGCATTTGCAGAAATTCTATTTCCTTGTTCCCAAATCCCAATGATTAATATCTGCCAGGAGTCGGAAAACGGTGAAAGGAAGTAACATCCTATGTTGGATACCTGGTAGGGTTAGTGAAAAAATGTTATTGCTGAGCTCTGTGTTACTCTCACGAATGAGGCCATTGAGGAAGTCACATTTGTTGAGAGGAAGGTGGATACACAGAGTTTTGCTGCTGTCTGTTGGATAAGAACCTCCTGGTCGATATCAGCTCCTACTGCAAGTCAGAAAAATCAATCCAATGATAAATGAAAAGTGACCAATGTGCTGGGAAATAACTTATGTTTTGGCTTCAGAGGAAATTTTAGAAACAGTGCAAAGTGAAACATAAAAATAAACTATGAAGAGGTTCATGAATTTCCCTCTGAAGCTGATAGCTATATTTTAGCAGATGGAGCTCCTACCATTGGCACAACTCGGGTTGAAACAGTGTGTCCAGGAAACCCTATGTTAAAATGCAATGTGTTGGGAATATTGTTCCTCTATTTGCTTGAGTTAATTTTTCAAATTAGTGTACTCTAGCTCAGCTGTGCTCTGAGGGAATGAAAAAAAGATTGGTAGAATCTGATGGAGAACATTGGTCAGGCAGGCCACATAGAATCCCTGGGGATGGTGGTTCCTGATAAATGGGGGAGGAGGACCCGAGCCAGGCTTGGGCTGGGCTGGAGGAACATAAAGATGGGATCTACTCACAACTCCCAAAACTGAGGGGTCCTGATAACACATTATTTCACTCTCAGCCATGCAAATTCATTATTTTTATGGATGAAATAGCTTTAAAAAACTAATTTACATGGGAATGTTAAAATATTTTTATAGAGATTATTAGGAATCCCCTCCTAAAGCCCAAACATAAAAACTACCAAAAAAAAAAAAAAAAAAACTCTGTGTAGGCTAAGATTGCAAATGACTGATGGAATATAATTTAAACATGGAAAATATATTTCCTCTTTAATAAAGATCTAAATTATACCCTTTTTAGGAGGCTTCAGAAATGAAATTCAACTATTAAAAAAGTATAGAGATGCCTTTAGAAAATAAACTTTTCTTTTGCTGTATTATATAACAAAGAACTTTGATGAGAATATGTCCAAAGTTTTTAATAATCGATTACACTGATGTTTCTAGGTATTATGGAGAACACCTAGAAATTAAATCTTCATCTTTGGCAGACCAGAGGGCTATTATTTTTAGGTAAAACAATTAAAATCTGCTTTTAATAAATCACAAATTTTGCAAGTTAGCCATTAACAGTAAGTGCTTTTCAAAGATGGGCCCAATACATAAAGAAGCCAGAAAAACATACCTGCATTAGTTTTGCCCATCAACTTCTTATGCTGGCCTCAGGAGATGTATTAACAGCATTCAATATTTTAAGTAGGCTGGATGTGGTAGTACATGCCAGTAATTCCAACACTTTAGGAGGCTGAGGTAGGAGGATGGCTTGAGGCCAGGAGTTCGAGACCAGCCTGGTCAACATAGTGAGCCCCTCGGTCTCTCTGAAAAGAAAAAAAAAATTGGGGTATCCTGTGGCTACCTCCAAAAACAAACTCCAGAGGAACTGGATTTTTTTTTGTTTGTTTCATGTATTGGGATAATGGCTTATTTTGCAGTTACTTACAAAGCATTTAAGGGTCAGTAAAAATATTTTTTCATCCTTAGTAACATGAATTCTCTAATTTGTGTGTGATATAATGCTAGATATTGTGCCAAAAGGGTTACATAGACATAATCCGTGCCCATTTTCAAATATAATACTAATATAGGGAATAAGAATCATTATTATTGTAGTAATTATTATTTTAGTAATAGTAGTAATAATCGTAACAATTACATCAAACACTTATTAAACGCTTATTATGTGCCAGGTACTGTGTGAACAATTTCCACATATTAGCTCTTTAAATGTGATCATGAGCCCCATGAGTTAGGTAGCATTATGTCCATTTTATAGTTGCAGAAACTGAGCTTTGAAGAGGGAAAGCAGCTTGTGCAAGGCCATGCAGGCAGTCATTGATAAGGGTGGGAAGCAAGAAGTTGAAGTCTGAGATGTAAGTTCACAGACACAAGTACACAAACATTTATAAGATACTCGTATGACATGTGGGGTTGCTTGAAATAGATAATTGATTTTCCCCAGCACCAGAAAGTGTTTGGACAGATTTCAAAGGGATCTAGCACTTCCTTAGAGGATTGCCCTGTGACATTTTCCGTGTGATTTTTCTGCCTCTTGTCTTATACTTTTGGCATTTCTTCTGCTTCTAGAGGCTATGAGTCAACAGCATATTTTTAGTACCTCCTGTGTGCCTAGAAGTGGCCCCTGACTCAATGGGAGTGTGTAACTACCATGGGCCAAATCGATGTGCTTTCCTGTCAGCCAGGGGAGTGTGGAAGAACACGCTCCCCTGATTCCAACAGAACTTGATGCCACTCTGATGTCTTCATTGTAAGGTCTCTAAATGAATGTTCAAGAAATTCATGTTAAAGGCACGTGGCATATGTGTAACTTGTAAACATTTGTGTACTTGTCTCTGTGTCCTTACACCTCAGGTTTCCACTCTTTGTTTCTCACCTTTACCAGTGCTGTGTGGCTTTGGACCAATTGCTCTCCCCTTCTAAAGCTCAGTTTCTGCATCTGTAAAACAGATATAATGCCATATATACATAGATATAGATATACATACACAAATATATATACACACACATATATGTGTATGTACATATACATACACATACAAACTGAAATATATAGTTATATAAATATTTCAGTTTAAGTCTCAAAAATCACTGAAGAGTATTTTTATAATGCCCTTTGGCAATTTTACCTGCTGCCTTTGCACATTCTGGTGAATTTCTAAATGGAAGTCTGACAGAGATTAATCTTTTAATGCATCATAAATAAAAAAGAAAATCACAGAATGATGTAACTGCAGAGGACTCTGGGTATCTAAAGTGTTTCATGAAAGATTAATGTCCTTGATCTGTTTGTAAGTGTTTTGGAAAAATCCTCCATGATCAAATAAAACTTGGCAATGTTGGATTGAAGTCAAATAGTTTTTTTTTTTTTTTTTTTCCTGCAGAACTTCACAGTCTTTAATATGCTAATGTGTTTTGTGAATCTACAAGACAAGGAATGAAGTGTTTCAACACTTACTTTACCCAGATTCTCATTTTGGGACAGGCTGGTCAAGCTGAGTCAGCTAGTATATTCTCTAGATGGAGATGATGGCTGATGCCTTTTTGAGAACAAGAGAGTCCCCAGGGGAAGCAAGGATATATCAATTGCTCCTTTTTCATGCCAAGGATCCTCAGTCTCTAGAGACTCAGAGAAGGCTGAAAGGCTACCCTAGGCCATCAGGGCTACCATTCATTGTGACCCAATGCTACAAAGAAGCTCTGAGCTCAGTGCAAAGGAATGAGCAGCCCTTGAGAATCAGGAAAATTTATTTGTTCCTGACCTAGTCCACTGAGGACATACAAGGAGTGGCGTGGGGGAGTGTCACCAGCTGTGGTTACAAGCCAGTGTGATTCTCTTTCACTAAGAAAACTGGTCCCTGTGAATTTAGGTTGGGAAGCACCAGGTTAAAAAATGTTTAGGCCAGGAGTGGCCACTTACTCCAGCCTGGGTGACAGAGTGAGATTCTGTCAAAAAAAAAAAGATGTCTTCTACTGAGAACCTCTCAGAACTCTTAATACGAAAGTGTGCATTGTGAAGAATGGGAATAGAGTGTATAGGAGTTTTAAAAGCTACTTCGTCATGAAACTCTCGCTTTGTGCAGGATTTGAGGGGCACTAATATTCTAAGGAAAATACTTTGGGAAACACTGATCTAATCCAAACTTCTCATTTTACCAGCAAACAACTGTGGGGCCCTCTCAGTTTCCTTTCTCCATCATTGTGACAAATTCATTGGAATTAATTCAATTAAAACTGAGATCAGTTTTGAAGAGATTTATTTAGCAGGTAAACCTCTTTTGTACATTTCGAGGGAATTTTGAGTTTCCATAGTCAAAAACCACAGATCAGTTTAACCAACCTTTATGGAATATCACCTATGCCCAAAGACCCTTTAGCTACAGTGATGGTCTACAAAAATATAAACTGTAATTCTTGTAATACAAGAGATTAGTAATAATGGTAAATATAATAATGATGACACCATGAATAGCTAACATTTATTGAATGCCTTTCTATTAGGTACTTTAGTAAATATTTTAATCCTCCCAACAATGTATGAGGTAGGGATTATAATAATTCCCATTTTACAGTGAGGACCCTGAGGTTAGGAAATTATCCTAACTTAAACGTTAGGTGTAAGCATGAACAGAAAGGTGTTATCAGCCTATAAGACATTCCTTTATGAGTGATACAAGTGCTATATAAATTCAGAGAAAAGAAAAATAGTTTTAGAAAGCCTTGATCAGTGAGTGTGAAGTACGTGGTGGCCCAGTTACTGTGTGGTTGCCCATCTCTCCTCCCTCCGGGGATCAGCACCCCCTTACTTGGGAAGAATTGTTTTCCTCTTCACTGTGAGGTTCTTTCTGGCTATGCGGTGGGGCATACTGCCTCAATCTAACCCTGTTCCTGTCTTTGAGAACCTTGAAATTGAAACCAAGGGAAGAGGATTGCCTCTTGAATGGCAATGAATTTCTCTAAAATCTAGTCTGAGATGCTGATGCCTAGTGCCTGGGTCTGTGGAAGGAGCTGGGCTGTGAGAGCGGAGAATGCTGTTGATATCAACAGAGAGGCAGGTGCTAGGAGCAGAGAGATGGAGGCCTGGAGGGTTTCTGGGCATCTCTGAGGCTTAGGGGTTGGATCATTGTCTTCGTTGCTGGAACAAAGGACTTACCATACCTGCTCTTCTGGGAATGAAACTGTCCTGCTTTGCAAAATAAAATGTCATTAGAAAGAGATCTTAAAAACCCCACACCATAGAGATGTGCACAGATCCCTAGAAGTATTCAGGTTCTGTCTATTGGGTGCTAAACCAAGACTCTCAAGTATGTTCTAAAGAGAAACGGGTGTGTGAAGGCTGTGCACTCCCAGGGAGATAAAAAATTAGGAATTTTATGGGTTGGGCTTGGTGGCTCACACCTGTAATCCCAGCACTGTGGGAGGCCAAAGCGGGTAGATTGCTTGAGCTGAGGAGTTTGAGACCAGCCTAGGCAACATAGTGAAACCCCATGTCTACAAAAACTACAAAAATTAGTTTGGCGTGGTGAGATGTACCTGTAGGCGGGAAGATCGCTTGAGTCCAATAGGGAGAAGGTGCAGTGAACCATGATTGTGCCACTGCACTCCAGCTGGGTGACAGGAACTTTATGGGGAATGGGATGTTGGAGACTGAGTAGAGACTAGAGGAAAAAAAAAACCAAAAACAACCTCCCCCGACTTGCCATACCATTCTTTTAAAAAAAAAGTTAATTGACAAATTAAAATTATATGTATTTATGGGGGTATAATGTGATGTTATGATTTATGTATACATGTAGAATAATTAAATCCAGAGAATTAATATAGTCACCTCAAAACCTATTTTTTTGTGGTGAGAACATTTGAAATTTACTGTCTTAGCAATTTTGAAATATATAATGCTTCACTGTTAACTACAGTAACCATGCTGTGCTGTAGATCTCAACAAAATGTATTCTTCCTGTCTCAACTAAAACATTGTACTCTTTGACAACATTTCTCCATTCCTCTCACTCCCTCCAAAAACACCCATTCTTTATGTTGAAGAGAACGGCTAAAAGTCCCAGCCAGTTTCAACTGACAGCTTCAGTGTTTTCCCCATCACATTTCAATGTTATTAATAAAAAGGGGAGGGGCGATATATAATTCCCACAGGCTGAAAGTACCATTGTAACCACTTTTTTGACTTCACAGAAAAAGTCCTCTTGTTTTCATCTGTAAAATGGGAACTGCATGAATACCATTCTTCTTTTCTTCAGCCTGCAAAGAAAAAACAGATGCAAAGCCTTTTATTAATTGCAAAACGGTATGCAATGTGTGTTATTACTCACAGTTGTCTTACTGTGACCAAACACTTTATGACCCTGCGGCGAGTCAGCCTTACTCTCAGGAAGTGGACAATCTTTGGGGAAGGAGAAGCTGCAGGATATTTCAGGATGGTAGCCTTGGTGGGTCCAAAAATTCTTTGAGAGAAATGGGAGATAGAACTTTCTTCCTGCTTTGGGTTTTATCCTGTTAGTCTTTTCTCTCTTCACTCCTATTTTCTATGGAGAATTTCCTGGTTTTGGAGTTTTGGTGAGTTTTATGGAGAGGAGGCAGAAAATCTTTAGCTCCAGCAGAATGAAAGAATACATGCAAAGGAACCTAGCACAGTACCTGGTACCCAGTTCACTTTTAACTTGGTTTTATTCGTTCACTCCTGGTAGGACATTAATAAGGGTTTTAGCCCCCTCCTATTGAAAACGATTAATTCAGTTAAGAGTCCAGACGGTGTGGACAAATACAGGGTAGGACAAGCCTGTTTCTAAAGGAGGAGCTGGGTAGGGAGGGTGAGAAGGGCGAGAAGAATAGGGAAATACGTGTCGTCTGTGTTGCTGCTGTTGCAACCACCACAACAAACAAACAAGTGAGAAAAAAAAAAAAAAAAAA
>NW_012117588.1:128909-210162 GCF_000951035.1 Colobus angolensis palliatus | reverse complement strand
CACCGCGCCCTACGAGGACCAGCGGCCGGCCGGCGGCGGGGGTCTGCGGCGACCCACTGGCCTCTTCGAGGGCCAGCGCAACTACCTGCCCAACTTCATCCAGAGCGTGCTGTCGTCCATCGACCTGCGCGACCGCCAGGGCTGCACCATGGTGGTGGGCAGCGACGGCAGGTACTTTAGCAGGACGGCCATCGAGATCGTGGTGCAGATGGCCGCGGCCAACGGGGTGAGTGACCAGATGCCCCTCGCTTCCCGCCGCGCGGCCGCCATGCGCTCTCCTAGTCCATGTCCCCCGACTGCCTCCGGGCCTAGTTGGGAGGCCCCCGCCCGGCTCCGCTACCTCACTCCGGCTTCCTCACCCTCCAGCGCCCCACCCCCGGGGCACTCGCAGCCTCCCTGGCGCAGCCCGGGCGCTGGGTTCTATTAGTACTCACTGCCCCCAAAAACCTTGAGGGGTCTTCGTCATTCCTGGAGCCACTTCGGGCGCCCCGGACTCTTCTCCGACTCTGGCCACATCCCGCACCTGCTCATTTTTCTTTCGGACATTGTCTTGCCCGGCCCTGTCGTTTCCAAGGCAATTCCGGGTTTTCCATATTGTTCCCAACACGTTCACTGCCCACTGTCCCCACACAATCTTCTTTCGCAGGCTCCCAACAAAGTCCCCCTGGCCAGTGCCCTTTTTGCAATAATCTCCCAATCCCCTAAGTCTTAGCTCTGCTTATTTAACAGTAGTGGTGTCTCAGAACACACACACACACGATCCCTGACATATTTGGCAAGAGTGAGCCCTGAAGGTTTTTAATATTTTGGTTATTTAACCCGGTGGAATTATTGAATGATTTATTTAATTAGGGTAGGGATGGAGTGGATCAATTTGTTTGATGTTAAACAGCCTGAGCTCGCAGTTCCCAGGAGGCATATCTCTAAATGGTCTGAAATGAGATTTGCAGTGGTTTTCTTAATGCAATTCCCAACTTCTCTCCAAATGCCTTTTGGCATTTGACAACATTTCATGCCTCTTCCTCTTTCGGTTTGCATCCTTGTTTCCTCTCCCTTCTCCCACGACCTCAGTAGTCTTCTTTTGCAATCCAGATTCTCAGACTTTGGATTTTTCTCCCATTGCCCCTTTCCTCACTGTCCTGTAACTAGAAGCACCTTTTGGTATAGCCCCATATCCCAGTTTCCTCTTTCCCAAGTCCGGCAGCATCTCAAGGACCTCTACAAGAGGGATACCTAATTTCAGGGGTCTCTGAATTATCTGTGGAAAACATTGTCTAAAAAAGTAATTTCATCCTTATTCATGCAACCAGACCCACACTCATAGAATTTTTCTTTAATGGAAAGTCTCTTTCAGATGTATAAATGACTGTTAACATATTTAAAAGCAAAACTGAACAATTCCCTGGCATTTGAATTTTCTCCTTCCTTCCAACCCTCTCCTTTTCATTTTCTCATTTATTATTAAAAACATTTTTAAAGGATCTCCATGCTTCATATTTATCTACTATAATTCCTCCTCCTCAGTGTCGCAGGGATGGGGAAAGAGGATTTTTTTAAAAACATAATAAAAAACAATTGGGAGAAACAGGGCCAGTGGTGTTGGGGTGGGTGGTGGAATTGTGATTTTTGACTCCAGCAGACAATGATGCTGGAGATACGGGGTTTGTATTTCTCTCTGGCTGCTCACTTGGGATTGATGAAGGTTGGCTAGAATCAGGGAGTTGAAGAGAGGTTGACAAATGGTTTTTCACTCTTTTCTGACAAGGCTGTTCCCATGGAGTGATGGAGAATAATGAGCTATGGGAGCTCTCATACTCCTTTCCCAGCCAATTTTTTTAGGGAGTGAGAGAAACATGGCCTGTCCAATACTTGTGTGTCAGGATATTTTTGAAGCTACAGTTGTTGATCTGCATGGGAAAATTTATGTCTTATTTCTTGGCCCACTTTACCATAAGGACTCCTCAGTGTCTTACTTCAATGGGTCTTCTATGACAAATACACTTTATTAACTCTAAGAGTGAAATGTATTTTAGCAGATAATTAGCATAGGTCAATTATGCTTAAAATAGAGTCAAATTTAACCTAGCTGTTATAAAGGACAGATGACAAGTTAAAATCCACATAGAAGCATCAAGTCTTAAATAATCTGAAAGTACTACTTCTAAGAGGGGTGGGCATGGGTGAAGGGAATGGTGGACATATTTCAGAATTTCAAACAGCCAATTTTAACCAATCTTTTCCTCATTTTGTTCTCCTTCTTGGGGTCTTATGCTAAAGTGAAATGAATAGCCATAAGGCTGGCTTCAGGAGAAAGACGGTCTAAAATAACTGGATAATTGTAAACAAAATTGGTCTTGAATGATTGAAAATTGATAAGAATGTGCTTGTCTCCTGATTTGGCACGTTGAGTTAGACTCAGGAGTACTGAACTTGTATTCCAAATGCTTTGATCTTTTTTGATATCCTATTGGATAGTCATAAATAGGCTAGAAAAATAGAAAACTAGAATGTATTTTCTTTGAACTGATAAATCTGACCAGTGGGCTGCATTCTTTGTATCTGAAAAATCTTGGTTTTGATTGAAAAAGTTAATTTTACAAAGCAATTTTTTAAAATTAAATTTCATTATTTTTTTGAGACAGGGTCTCGTTTTGTTGCCCAGGCTGGAGTGCAGTGGCACAGTCTTGGCTCACTGTAGCCTTGACCTCCCCAGGTTTAGGTGATCTTCCCACCTCAGCCTCCTGAGTAGCTGGGGCTATAGGTGCATGCTACCACGCACAGCTGATTTTTGTGTTTTTACTAGTGATAGGGTTTCTCTGTGTTGCCCAGTCTAGTCTCAAACTCCTGATCTCAAGAGATCTGCCTGCCTTGTCCTCCTAAAGTGTCATGAACCACTGTGCCCAGCCTACAAAGCAATGTTCTATGAAAAACTATAGTTACTCTTTGATTATGTAATTGCTGGAGGAGAAGAAAAACATGGAATTTCTAAAATGATGAACTATATTACTTACATTTTAATATCTCATAAAGTTTGAAATAGACATTTCAAACATAAACATGTATAAAAATTTTTATAAATTAAAATATACAATTAAAAACATTATAAAATTTTATTATAAAATTCTAGAATCAAAAAACATAAATATAAACAATTTTTTAAAAAATTTATTTTGGGATTTCCCAAGGAGTGATGGAGAATAATGAGCCTTGGGAGAGCTATGGCAGCTCTCATACTCCTTCCTGGGCCAAATTTTTTAGAAAGTGGGAGGAATATACCCTGTTCAATGTTTATTGTGGCTTAGGATATTTTTGAAGCTATAGTTGTTGATTTCCTTCAAACTTTAAAAAATTTATTATAAAATTATGGGATGTAAAAAAATTTATAAAACTGTATAAAACTGAAATTTTCAAACTTTCAGAAAAGCAGAGAGATGAGATTAACGGCACTCATAGACAAGCATAGAACATAGATTGTAAACATTTTGCTATATTTGTGTCATGGTTATTTTTTGCTTGTCTTTGAAAATATATGAAAGAAAATGACATTTTGCCCCTAAATCTTTAGTACAGATTTCTAAAAACTAAGAAGATTTTCCTGTATAGTTACAATATCATCTTTTCAAACAAAATAAAAAATCTTTTTTTTGTATCATTTGTTACCCAGTCCACATTCAGATTTCCTCAGTTATTATGAATTGTCCTTTTAGTTTTTGAGACAAAGTCTTGCTCTTTCACACTGCCTGAAGTGCAGTGACACAATCATAGCTCATTGCAGCCTCAGACTCCTGGGCTCAAGCGATCCTCCTGCCTCAGCCTCCTGACTAGCTAAGACCATAGGTGCACACCACCACGCCCAGCTAATTGATTGTTTTTGTAGAGATGGAGGTCTCACTACATTGCCCAGGCTGGTCTCCAACTTCCGGCCTCAAGTGATCCTTCCAGCTTGGTCTCCCTGAAATATCTTTTGTGGCTGGTTTGTTCAAATTCGTTTCTTCTAATCAAGGGACACACATTGCATTTTATTATTTAGCTCAATACTTTTTTAACCTAGAAAGTACCCTCACTCTTTGTTTATGTATTTATTTAATGAAATTGACTTGTTGAAAAACTAGTCAGTTGTCCTGTAGAATATTTCCCCTTCTGGAATTTTCTGGTTGCTTTTTATGGTGTCATTTAACTTTTCACTCTGTTTTCTGTTTTTCTGGTTAACTGGAAGTTAGTTCTAAAGGCTTTTAGGCCTGCTATAACAAAATACCAAAAACTGGATGACTTATAAACAACAGAAATTTATTTCTCACAGTTCTAGAGACTAGCAAGTTCAAGATCAAGGCATCTGCAGTTTTGATATCTGGATAGGACCAACTTTCTGGTTCATAGATTAGCCTTCCTGCTGGGCCCTCACATAGTGGGAGAGACTAACTAGCTCTCTGGGGCCTCTTTTATAAGGGCACTAATTCCAATCATGAGGGCTCTGTCCTTATGACCTAATGACCCCCTAAAGGCCCCACCTTCTAATAGCAGCACCTTTGGGGTTAGGATTTCAACATATTAATTTTGGGAAGACATACATATTCAACCCATTGCAAGGTTTAGTTAGATTCAGGTTCAACTTCTTTTTTTAAAGAATACTTCATAGGCAATAATGTGTATTCATATCCCATCATTAGTGATGCTGAGATGATCACAAGGTTAGGGTGGTCACTGCCTATCTCCTCCATTATATTCCCCCTTGGGTCAAGTCAGTAGTCTGTGACATGAACTTTGTACTATGTATATTCAGTTATATTCTGTATCAATATCTACTTGATTGTTTTAGCATTTATTAATGATCCTTGCTGAGATGAGTATTTCATTAGGCGTTTCAAAATGGTGAATTTCTAATTCTCTAATTCTATCTACATGTTTTAGCAGGCATTTTTCTATAAGCAGATCATTTTCTTCACATCTGGGTTATTTGGCTACCCTGAAACATAGTTCCTTCTGGAAAGGCAGAACATATGTTTATTTCTGTCTTTTCAAGATTACTGGTGTTTGGAGTGAAGATTTGGTGAGGTAACCACCTTCACAGGTGACAAATGAATTTTGTTTTGTCTCACTTTTGCTTTTTAAAATATCACTGTGGATGCTTGGATTTTTATATTTAATTTGAATGGATTAGGGAATAAATGAGAAGATAGTTTTTATCTGTTTCTGTAGTTTTTGTGTGGCCATGTGAACTTACATTTAAAAATTTCCAGAAATATTTTAATTCCTCTTTAAAAATATAAACTGTCATACTATAGAGCAAAAGAAAAACCAATCATGTAAAGAGTAAATAGTATAGTTTAAATGAATTGTGGTTAAGCTTAGTTGGTAACTAATTAGTTTTTTATTTTCTTTCTATTTTTATCTGCTTCAGAGCCTCTTCAGTGGTTTAGATCTTCTATGTATCAAATTATTCTAATCTCTCAAAAAGTTTAAGAGCTAAAATACAACACAATGACTACAGGAATGCCTTTGTCCTTTTCTGGGTGGGTACACCTAAGGCAACTTCTTTTCCTCTTCTTTGTTCTCTTCTTTCTTATTCTTAAATCACCTTCAATATTGGACAGATGACAGCACTGTGCCTGCCTCAAGATGTTTCTGACATTTTCTTTTCTTTCTTTTTTTTTTGAGATGGAGTCTTGCTCTGTCACCCAGGCTGGAGTGCAGTGGCACGATCTTGGCTCACTGCAACCTCCACCTCCCGGGTTCCAGCAATTCTCTCACCTCAGCCTCCTGAGTAGCTGGGGTTACAGGCGTGCGCCATCACACCCAGCTAATTTTTTGTATTTTTCCTAGAGATGGGGTTTCACCGTGTTGGCCAGGCTGGTCTTGAACTCCTGACCTCAAGGGATCTGCCTGCCTCGGCCTCCCAAAATTCTGTGATTACAGTTGTGAGCCACTGCACCCAGTTGTTTTTGACCTTTTCTACAAGTGTTCTTTCTCTAGAGATGACATTTTGTAATACCACAGTTCAATAGATGTTTCTCTGATGATGAAACTGTTCTATAATCTGCATTGTCCCGGCCACTAGCCATATGTGACTACTGAACACTTGAAATGTGGCTAGAGCAACTGAAAAACTGAACTTTGCATTTTACTTAATTAAAATAGAAATGCAAATAACCATAAGCGGTTAGTAGCTACCATACTAGACAGCAACGATCAAGAATTTAGCATTTAAAATCGATTCTGTTTTGTTTTCAAAAATGGAGTCTGACTGTTACAACCCAAAAGAACAATAGGTTAAATTAACATAAATCACCAAACACTACATATACATTTGGGAAATCCAAACCAGATTTTTTTCTTGTGATAACCACACGGTCTTTTGACTTTAGCCTTGGAGGTAATGGAGTATGGCAGAAAAAACCCTGTATCAGCAGCTGGAAGACTCACCTTCTTTTCCTAGCTCTGCCATATATTGACCAAAAGAGTCAAAGTCCATTTAGATGGTTGAAGGGCCTTGGAATTTTGTTTTTGGTTTACACATACTAGTTGGAGGGCAGATGCGTTAGCCTCTTGAAATACCCAGAAACCACTTATTTCCTTATCTAAAAGTCAGGTATGACAGCATCATTTAATTATCCTGGGAATCAGATGAAGCACTGCATATGAAAGCATTTTGTAACATCGATAGCACTGGGAAATGTAAAGAACTTTTACTGAAATATAAAGGCATATGGTCAACTGAATATACCTCAGATAATTATGATCTGACTGTATGTATTGAATATAACCTGTAGTGGGCCCCTTGGTAAACAACTTACAGTTTTGTTGCAAGTTTTAGCCAAGAGAAAATTTGTTCACTAGTCATGCCCTATATTGGCCACATGATGAGCAGCAATGTATTAACATGCAGTGCACCTTGCAGAATTCAAGAATGTCTCAGTGTCTTGTGAATAGGAAGTTGAAATACAGTGGTATGCAGAAGGCTGGCTCAGTCAGAGCCTTGGATTGTCCTCCGGATAGATGTTTGTGCAGGTTGTATTTGATTCCAGTTGGCCATGAAAAGCTGGTTGCTCTAAAGAATGAGAATATACTTGGTTTGGCGTTTACTAGAACTATCTGGGGAACAAATCTTGGCGTGGCCCCCAAACCAAGCAACAAAGATTTGGAAGTGGAGCAAAGTGGGATGTGGTGGTGGCTCGGGGAGGGAGAGAATGAGGAAGGGTAGAAGAAAGGAGGGAGGAGAACCTGTGCTTCGATACCTAGGGCTTCTTTCCTGGAATGGATCTGAGAGTCTGGGATTGGGTGGCTAATATCTCATCTCTAGAAGGGAGAAAGAACTGGGTGGTGATTGCTTTGTATTTTCTACTGGACTTCACTGCAGAATAGGTGAGTGGAATGGGCTACTATAGTCCAGACATTAGGGAGGACAGGTTTGTGATACATTAGAAAACTTGAATGAGCCCTTCCGTGATTCTCTCTTCCCTCTTTCTGCTTCCCTTTCTGAATCCCCATCCCCAAGTTGTGGAATTAGCAAATCTATTATGTGAACAACAGCAAACTTACCAGAGCCCTTGGCTCCATCTATCTCCCTGTTTGTGTCAGTTCATTCTGGATGCTTTTAGTCTGTGGTCTTCATTCACTCTTTTTATGGGGAAGTAGAAGGAGTGGGAGAGGTTGTGAGAACAGCTGGGTCCTCCCAGTTGCTGGAGTGGTTATTTTAAGCTTTGTTTAATGTGTCCAGAGACCCAGATGGCATTTTTAACTAAGCTGCTTTATTAAATCTTGTGATAAAGCATAGTGATGTTTATTGAAAAGGCAGACACACATCAGCAACATTATGCGTGAAACTTGCTCTAAGAATTTTCTATAAAACATCTGTTCTCTTTGAGCCTTTTGTGAACTCTGGAAGTTTGCTAGTTTCTATACAGACTTGAGGACAAGAAGTTGGAACTCACTTTTGGAGAAGTCCAAGCATAGGTACTGGAGTCATTAATCCTAACTCTCTCAGTTTTAAGGCCCCAGATACCCTTCTTTTAGACAACAGTAACATGAACAAGCACTGTAATAGCATTTAAACAAGATTATTTGGAAATAATGGACAAGAAAAATTAGTATAAATTGTTCAGGGATTTTAAAATTAAAGATAAAAAGCTAGGGCTTCAATGGCCTGTGTCAGCCTATAACCTTAAGAGTTAATTCACAAACACTCAAGGTTTGGCCAATACACCTCCACTACCTCTACTTACCACAGTCAAAGGGACATTTTTAGATTCTTTCATCTGATTTGACTCTCGTAGTTACAAATAAGAGGATATCTAGAATATATATGTGACTCATTAAAATGAAAATCCACCTTCTCTGAGTCTTCAAATATCTTTCATATCTTACATTTTTAGTGACATCAACTTTTGGAGTCATGTCTGTAGTTGTATGAAAAGAAAAGTTTCAGGAACATTCAACCTCAAAAGTTCTTTTTCTTAGTTTGAAGTCATGGAAGCATTTGACTTTTACTTTCTCTTTTTAAGTTTGGACTAGTAGGTGTTTTGTATAAATATATTTAATTGTTGCCTTTGTATTATTTTTCTCTAGTAAACATCCTGGGTTTTAGCTACCAATATCCAGTTTTACATTTAGGGATTTCTAATGGAAAGAGAAAGGAGTCTGAAATCAGAGGACAAGAATTTATTCAACTTGACAAAACACATACAAAATACTGGAAGGAGAGTTTTACAACAAATATTTAATATCTATGACATGTAAAAAGGTTTTCCAAACCAAGAAAATTCAAACAATTCAATACAAATATCATCAATAATAACACATGAACAGGTGGCCAACCTTATTAATAACCAGAGAAATATAAATTAAAACAATCCACCAACTTGTAAAAAAGGATGAAATTACCCAGAGTTGGTGTAGGTGTTGGAAAATTGTCATGTTTGTATACTGTTCATAGAAGTTAAATTGATACAACTTTTTGGCCAGGCAATTGGGAAGTATATATCTAAATTAATAGAGTAGTTGTCTTTTTTTTTTTTTTTTTTTTGAGATGGAGTCTCGCTCTGTCGCCCAGGCTGGAGTGCAGTGGCCGGATTTCGGCTCACTGCAAGCTCCGCCTCCCGGGTTCAAGCCATTCTCCTGCCTCAGCCTCCCGAGTAGCTGGGACTACAGGCGCCCGCCACCTCGCCCGGCTAATTTTTTGTATTTTTTTTAGTAGAGACGGGGTTTCACCATGTTAGCCAGGATGGTCTCAATCTCCTGACCTCGTGATCCGCCCGTCTCGGCCTCCCAAAGTGCTGGGATTACAGGCTTGAGCCACCGCGCCCGGCCAGTAGTTGTCTTAATAACCCAGGAATCTTTTAATCTAAGAATCTATATTGTAGATTTTTCTAGAACAAATGTACAAACTTCTATGTACAAGGGTACTCACTGCAGCATTTTGCTAAGGAAAAACTCAGAAAAAAAATCTATATGTTCAACAGAGAACAGGTACATAATTTATGACACAACCACACAATATACACCACTAAAATAAAGGATATAAATTTATATTTTGTATGAAAAAGATGTGAATGATAGCTTGTTAGTGAAAAACAGCAATGACTGGAATATTGTGTGTAATGTAATCCTGCTTTTCTCTATATTATGTAGGCATAGAAAATAGGATTAGAAAAACATACTCCAGCCAACAGTGGGTATCGCTTGGGTGGAGGGAGTGTAGGATGGGGAAGGAGAGTCCCTTTTCCTGTCTATTCCATATACATCTCTGGATTTAAAAGATCATATATGCATTTGCATTACCTTCAAAATTAAAACAATAATAAAGACAAAAGGAGAAGCTTTGGATTTGAATCATGATACTATTGTTTGCAACTTACATGACCGTGGGGAAGTCACCTCCTGGGGTTTATTTCCTCATCTATAAAAATAGGAAAAGTAATAATACTTGTCTAAATATCTTCTAGGGTTGTTGGGAGGACTGAATGTGATGATGGGTTACAGCATTATGAATTATTTTATTTATTCATATAATACAATTATTATAAACATATTTTGCTCTGATTAAAATAAAAGAAGGATGAGTTCGTGTGTGTGTTTTAGTCCCAGTAGCTTTACTAACCAGAAGGCGCCTGCTGATGTGGTGATCACAGTTGCTTTGGTGCAGCTTCTTCTTGACTTTTGGCATTTCTCCATGCTGCTAGCTAAGGCTGAGGTGGTGACTGCTGAACGTGTGATCTCCTCGCCGTCCCAGCACACATTTTTGTGCGTACTCACACTCATGCACACACAAACACACACATGCGCACTCTATCACAGTACATGAGGTTGCAGCAGCTGCTTCAGCGTAGACTTTCACACAACATAAAGGACTTTTTTGGTGTGGTCTGTGCATTATTTCCTGTTAAGCATGAGCTGAGTCAGTGCCATGCTTTTCCATCTGAAACCTTTCTGAGGCTCAGGCTGTGTTAAGAGCAAACCCTCTCCCCTCCATGCCCAACCCATGGCCCCCTACTGAAGCCAGATCTTAATCTGCTCATTTCATGAGGATTTTCAAACCGAATGGACTGGGCCATGTGAGAGATTACTGAAAGGAACAGACCAAGCAGAGGCTAAGAGACTCCACGCTAAACTGCTGAGTTGTCTGAAAATGCACAGCTGCAGGAGCTCACGGTGCTTTAAAGTACTTTGGCAGGATGTTTGTCAGGGAGCCTGTTCCTGCAGCCCTGCTGAATGTTTGGTTAGGAGGCATAATCTTTTTTTGGACAGGATCTCCCAAATGTAAAGTGATAGATGCTAATGTGGAATATAATACAGAAGATCCAGCTTGGCTGTCATAAATAACAGTAAATTGTTTAATCTTGCTGAGTTGTAAATCTATGATTGCCAGAGGTCTTGAGTTCACTGGAACATAGTATGGGGGCAGGGGCACTTAACAAATAGGCAGTTATTATTTTCCAACCAGACAGAAACTGGTCTGATGGAATTCATCTAAAGATGCATACAAATGTATTTTAATTAATTGTGACAATAACTCAGAGAAAACACCTGGCCCTAAAGAGGCTGAGGGTTTTTTTTTGTTCTACCTATAAAGGTATATGTATATTCACCTATATTCTACCTTATATATAAATAAGAGAATGAGTTTCTGTTTTGGGGATATGTATTTATGTATATCTATATAGGTAGATAGACACATACATAATTTCTGTCTACCTATTAAGGTGTGGTGCCAGATGGAAAGTATTTTTAAGCATTTAGATAGTTTATTCTATAGCATATGTGTGCACATAGCCTCCCCATAAAGCTTTGTCTCTTTTCTGGATATATTTAACAAGAGGCTAGAACAGAGTCCAAAATGTCAGAAATGTTTGAACATTCCACAGAAATGAAGGAGGTGTTTCCAAATGACCTATGTTTCTATGGCAATAAATAGAACTTGTGCTGAGCTGGATGGATCAGGAGTAAGGAATTTAAGTGGTATAAGTATGACTATTCCAGGCAGAAATCTACCTTTTAAGAACAGCTTTGTGCAGTGAACTCAACAACATTGATCAGGTAGCAGGCCAGTTTGGCAGTGCCAGTTAGAGACACAGATGGGGGACAATCAAAGAAGATGCAGGTCAGGACAAGGATGCAGACATGTACCTGTCACTACCATGGACTTCAGCAGCTTCTTAGTGAGCAGGTTTATGATTAAAGAATAAAGACATCATTTATATGTAAGCATATTACAATTAATTTGCTGTTTAGTTATTGGCAAACTACATCCAGATTTTAGTTTTTAGGTTTTTTTTTTTTTTTTTTTGAAACAGGTTCTTGTTCTGTCATCCAGGCTGGAGTGCAGTGGTTATCCTAGCTCACTGCAGCCTTCAATTCCTGGGCTCAATGGATCCTCCCACCTCAGCCTCCCAAGAAGCTGGGACTAGAGGTGCACGCCACCATGGCTGGCTAATTTTTCTTATTTTTTGTAGAGATGAGGTCTTACCATGTTGCCCAGGCTGCTCTTGAGCTCCTGGCTTCAAGCCATCCTCCTGTCTTGGTCTCCCAAAGTGTTGGGACTATAGGTGTGGTCCCAACCAGGTCACCATGCCTGGCCTACATCCAGTTTAATTTATACCACAGTGTGGGTTTAGTCCTCAAACATGTTTTTGTTTTACATGTAACAATTTGAGGTAAAAGAACATTTTTATATTGGTCAGTAATGGTACATTTAAATAATGGAAGACGATATCCATTAAAATCATGTTGTGGAAGAATATTCAGTGACATGGAAAGATTGACTCAAGGGCAAGTGAAACGTGTCAAGAGTCTGTTAGGTACTAGACACTGTAAACTGGGTCTTGGCTGTGTTACTTCCTTGCATCCTCCATCACGTGATCTTTTAGATAACAAAACCGAGATACATACGGATTTGAGATCTTGCTCAGAGTCACTCAGGCAGTAGGTGGCAAAGTCAATTCTTACGTTCTTTCCCATTGAACACCAAAATCTCAGCTTACTTCAGGGCACTCAACTCTGCTTTCTTGACTCAGACCCAGGTAGACCCAATGGACACTTGTAATTCTTATCCTGGGATCCAGCTGGGATAGGCACCTCATAAAATGGCAACAAGTGGGGCCCTTTCTTGTTCTAGTGAGTCAGACTCTATACCTTAAAGATTTCAGAGCATTTCCTACGTACTGAAATTGCCTAATTACCAGGAAGGACATACTTCCAATTTTCACCACCTCCATTTTGCATCCAAGGAAGATTAGATTTCTTGATCTTCTCAATGAAATCTTGAGAAATGGGTGAGCCGATTGAAGAACAGAACTTGGGCTGCACTTCTAGATGCCTGTGACTTTTCTGTATTTGTTCAGATATTAGGAATTGATTGTGAAATCCATGTTGTTTTGATGCTAATTAACTCTCATCTCTCTCTCCAGCATGTGTGTAAAGACTTCCATAGGTACAGGAAGTTGAGGATGAGCTCTCTTACTTTCATCTGGTCTCCATGTAACAAATCATATAACTGCACAATTATCCAAATGCAAATGAAGAAGTCCCTTGATGTTCGGATAACCACATTCATGCCTTGAGTTTGTTATTTCTTGAAATTGCCCTTATCTGTCTCCTGTTTACCCATGGACAACACTACTTAAGGGCTGGCACTCTGCAACCCATGGCAGCTTGGCTTTGGGGTTTCTTCCAGTGTTTTGTTTCTGTTTTTAACCGAGAAGACAGGGAACAGGCATCTTTCTGTGTATGGCTTGCCACAGGACTTATAGATGGACATGGTGGAGGCTGTGTGGTCCTGGAGAACACTTCCTCTGTGAAGCATCAAGGAAGTTTCTGTTCATTGTGTCTTCACTCTCTCCAATTCACTTGGGGAGTGATAGGGATTATAACACAGTGAGCAGAGGTACTGGAGAATGTCATGCTTAATTTTCTTTTCTTTATTTTTTCTTAAATGACATTTAAAGCTAAAAGAGAATCACAAAGGGGTAAGTCTGATTTAAGAGAGTTCACACATGAAAGCAATCCTGCTTTCACGAGTGTTATGTCACAGGAAAAACTCACTGAGAGTCAAAATTATGCACCTACTCTGAGATTTTAGGTTGAGTGTTTAAATATTGCCTCGCTGCTCTCTAGGACTTTAATTTGAGCTAATTAGAAACTGAACTCATACTAAAACTAATTTAAGAAAGAAGTTGTTGGTGTTCTGAAGAAAAACAGCTGTCAGAAATAAGATCATTAAAAAACCATAGTTGTATATGGCACAAAATGTAAAGGAATAGAATAACATTTTATCTTTCTTGGGACACTGGTCTAAGGCATGTGAAAGGGCATATTGATTCCCTTGGCACCTGCTATGCCCATTTTGAGGTGAAAAAGCCCAATGACATAATTTAGGTGAGGTTTAAGGCTTGATGGGAGGCATTGGTGCCATTAGAAGGACAGACATAAAGAGTTCTTAAGCAATGGTATCATGGGAAATAATTGCACATTCCTTTCTACTATGTCTTCATTTCCTCAAGCATTTTAGAAGTCATGGCTGGGTAGGAACAAATTCATCCTGAGTCTGTCTGTGTGTTTGGGAATGCATATGCCTCACAGATGTGTCTGCAGGGTCTGTGTGATAATGTCCATATATGTGATAGATGTGGATCCTGGGATGTGTATCTGTGTGCCTCCTGTGTGCGTGTGTGTGAGTGACAGTGGACTAGGGTCCACTTTGCCCCCTTTTCCATGTGGAGTTGAAGGAAATGCCCCTTAGTGGCAGTAACATCTACCTGGGTGTGTGTACCTTCTGGAGGACTGGGTGAAGTTGCCCTTCTTCCAGCCAAAGCCAGACCCTATGGTGTGGGACATTCAGTGGGGAGCAGCAGAATGCCATGGGTTGGTCCTCCCTGGGCTGTGGTCTGGATTTCACTGGGGAATGAAAGTCAGATATTGCTTGCTTCAATGCTGTAAACAAAACTAAGGCTAATTATGTAAGTAAACCATTTTTTCCTGGAAAGGTAGCGGTCTGCTGCATTGACAGAGGATAGTATTTCTAGAACTTTTTCAGAGAGTCAAATGGTAGTTTAAGGGATAATCTGCTATCTAAAGATGAATTTTAAATGTTGGAGGGAGTTGTGGGATTTGGGGAAGACAATAGAATAATTTGTGTCATAGTTAATTTAACAAAGAATTTTTGTTTGTAGAATCTGATCTTCGGTGGATTTTAACAATCCTCTTTTTTCTTGGCTTTTCAGGTAAAGACATAGAGCCTCAGAGAAGTTAAATGATCCTATGAGAGCCTCAGAGAAGTTAAATGATCCTATGTCAGGGGTAGAGTCAAGACGCATACCTATGCCTTTTAACTTCAAATGAGTGCTTTTTCTTTATACAAGAGGGCTTCCAAAAGTTATCTTTCTTTTTATCAATGATTAGATCTTGAAAGCCATACCTTTTCTGATGACATTTATCCTGGGATAATTGGCAGAGAGAGGTGAACAGAAGAGAAGACATAGACACACAGAGAAGAAAGTGACATGAAAACAGAGGCAGAGATTGGAGTAATGTGAACACAAGCTCAGAAATATGTGGAGCCATCAGAAACTGGAAGAGGCAAGGAAGGATCCTCCCCTAGAGACTTTTGATGAGGCAGGCCCCTGCTGACACCTTGATTTTGAACTTCTGGCCTCCAGAAATATAAGGGAATAAATTTTAATTGCCTTTAGCCACTAAGTTTATGGCAATTCGTTATAGTAGCCTTGTGAAGCTAATACAAACTTTGTATTAGGTTGCAAATTTTGCATTCATTTCCTAGGACTTCCATAACAAATTACCACATATTTGGGGGTTTAAAACCACAGAAATTTATTCTCTCACAGTTCTGGAGGCCAGAAGTCAAAATTAAGCTATCGGCATAGCCACACTCTGTAGATGCTCTAGGGGGAATCTGTTCCCTGCCTCTTCCAGCTTCTGGCGGCAGAATACATTCCTTGGCTTCCTGGGTTTGTGGCTGCATCACTCCAATCTTTGCATCGGTCTTCATATCTCCTCTTCTTTGTGTCTGTTCTACTAAGTACAAAGTGCTGCACCTTCCGTGATGGAAGTGGCCCAAATTAACCAATCTGCTACGAGGTAGCTGACTGATCACTTGGGGAATGGTACCATAAGAAGACTCAGTGTTGGTCCCTGCTGCTGGTAGAGTAGGCACTCTGCAGTGGCCATAGCCAGGTCAGCCTTGGTGAGTGAAAGTCCTTGTTGTTGAGCCCGTGCATAGCCTTCATGCCTGCCATGACGGCCATGGTATTAGACCATTCTTGCATTGCTATAAAGAAATACCTGAGGCTGGGTAATTTATAAAGAAAAGAAGTTTAGTTAGTTCATGGTTCTGAAGGCTGTACAAGCCTGGTGCCAGCATCTGCTTGACTTCTAATGAGGCCTAAGGAGCTTTTATTCAAGGTGGATGACAAAGTAGGAGCAGGCATATCACACAGCAGGAGTGGGAGCAAGAGAACAAAAGAGAAGGTCCACATACTTTTAAACAAGCAGATCTCATGTGAACTCAGAGTGAGAATACACTTATCACCAAGGGCATGGTGATAAACCATTCATGAGGGATTTGCCCCCATGATCCAAACACCACCCACTGGGCCCTACCTCCAACACTGGGGATTACATTTCAATATGAGATTTGGAGGAGACAAACATCTAAACCATATCAGCCACTTTGCTCATGAGCCCATTGGACAATAACAGGAATGGCTGGGGGAAAGACACTCATTGACATCCACAGAACTGGTCATCCTATTATTAAAATCCTCCTCTGCCTAGGTCACCATTTGGTGAGTGTCCATATAGGATACAAATATCTTCACAATTTTCCATGTCTTACCTTAGAAGCCCCATCACCCACTCTCTCACATCTCCTCCAGTACTTAGCCCTCAGATGATAGGACAACATCCAGCAATACCTCTTCTCTCTGGTATTGATGGGTTAATGAGCAGATCTCACATAGGTAAAATTTCCGTATATCTAGAATTTAATCTTCTGTTAATTCTCCAATTATAACTAAAATATTTCAGGTTGAAACTTTATTCAAGTGTAATTACTCACTTTAACCTTCTTAAACAGAATGCATATTGCCTTTTCAAAAATAACTGAAATTTAATAAGATAAAAATTGATAATCTCTCCTACTTAACAAACTTTACATGTTTAGTTCTGCATTTTTCTAAGTCCTTGCCCCAAAGTGGACATAATTTTATACTGTAATAGCATAAAATAATTTTGCATTTGACATTTTGATTTAGCATTAAACTATTGCTTATGTTTCTTTCGCTATTGCTTAAGAAAATGTGGGTGGTTGTAATAAATAAACCTGAAACGTAGGCAATTTTTATTGCCTTAAAAACAATAGAATGTTATTTCTCACTCATACAATAGTCCAATGAGGATGTCCCTGGTGGGCAAAGACTCTTGTCTACCAAATGGGATTGGGACCCAGGTTCCTTCCTTCTTGTGACTCTGGCATTGCCTAGAGCCACATGATTACCTGTACTGAATCTGTAGGAAGAGAAATAAGCAGTGTAGAGATGATATATCTTGTTTTCTAATATCCTCAGCCTAGAAGAAACACACATTACTTCCGTTCTCATTCTCATACTAGTTTATCACCCATTGTCCAAATGCACCATGTGGCCACACCTAGATGCAAGGGTGGGTTAGAAAATGTAGCCCTTGGCTGGGCAGCTGTTCCTCAGCATTGACTCTACGCTATGGAAGCGCATCCTAAGTTTTTGTGGACTGCTATCCCAGTCTGTCACCACTATACAATCTTCATAATTTTCCCTTTAAATGGCTGAGAGAAACTTTTGAACCAAAGTTACAATATTTTTCAGATTCTTGATTCTCCAGACTTATTACTTGAGGGCAGTGGCTAAATTATATTCAGTTCTATATCAAAAGATTCTTCCATATTACCTGTTTCCTGGTAGATACTTAATAAAATGAGTTGAATGACTACATAAATTTTAGTAAGACCATATGGAAAATAATTTATCATGACTTTGGATAATAATGTGGGTGTAATTATTGTCCTTTCTCTTTCCTGACTTGATGAATAGCACCACTATCCATTAAGTTATTAAAGGTAGAAAGCTGAGATTATTCTTGACTCCTTTTCTCACTGCTCCTATATTAGTTATTTATTGCAGTGTAAGAAATTACCATGAAACTTAGTGGCTCAGTTGGGGCTTGATGGAGTCTGGAGGATCCACTGCAAGATGGCTCAGTCACTTGGCTGGCAAGGTGGTGCTGGCTGTTAGCCTCCCATCTGATCTTCCTCCTTCCGCTCCTGCCTCTTCAAGGTATTTTTCCCAGAGCAAACATTAATTATTCATTTTTTCCCATTAATTCAACAGATATTTATTGTATACTTACCATATGCCAGGTTTGTTCTAGGTTCTTGGGATATAACAGTGGAAAAAAAAAAAAGTCCTTGGGTCTTATATACAGTGGGGAAATAAACATATAATGTAGAAAATTAGATGGTAATATGTGTGAGCATATATATTTATTATCTCTCATCATTTCTATGAGACAGAAGATGGGTATTCTGGCTTGGAGACTCACATGAAGTGACAGTTACATGTTGGTATGGGTTTGGTGGTATGAAGGCTTGGCGGGGGCTGGAGAATCCACTGTGAGATGGCTCAGTCCCTTGGCTGCAAGGTGGTGCTGGCTGTTGTTGGCCGGCCTTGCTTCATCTTCACAGGGCTTCTTGAGCGTCTTCATGACATGGCGGCTGGCCTCTCCCAAAAAAAGCAGTCCAAGAGAGCAGGGCAGAAGTGTCCATGCCATTTATGGCCTCACCACGGAAGTCACACACAATTACTTCTGCAATATATACTGATTACCCAGATCTGCACCATTCAGTGTGGGAGGGGACCACACAAAGGCACAAATGCCAAAAGGCAAGGACCACTGGGGCCATTTTGGAGGCTGTTTACCACAGCCCCTCTCTTTCATATTTCAGTCTTCCTCATATTCTGTTCATCCTCCTTCCAAAAATATATCTCAAACCAAATGACTAATTTTCATTTCTGTGGGCTCTAGCCTAGTCCAAGACTCTGTCAACACTCGACTTGAAGAGTCTCCCATCTGATCTTCCTCTTTCTGCTCTTGCCCCCCTTCAAGGCATTTCTCCCAGAGAAGCCATTCATCATTCATTCATTATTCTCCATTCATTAATTCAACAAATATTTATTGTACACTTACCACATGCCAGATTTGTTTTATGTTCTTGGGATATAGCAGTGAAAAAAAAAATCCTTGGGCCTTACATACAGTGAGAAAATAAATAATATGGAAAATATTAGATGGCAATATGTGTGATCCAGAAAATTTATAGCAGGGTGAAGGAAATAGGAAAGAATAGAAAAGTTAGGGACTTCTGGCTATAGTATTACATAGGGCTGCCAAGGGTGTTGTCTCTGATTAGCTTACATTGAAACAGAAACACAAAGGATGTGAGAGGGCAGATATGTTAATATCTGGGCAAGTATTCTTAGCAGAGGAAAAAGAAAATGCAAGGGCCCTGAGGTGGGATCATGTTTGGTGCGTTTGAGGAATAGCTCTTCTGTTCCATTGTGGCTGGAACAGAAGAGTGAGGGCGGGAGGGCAGTGGAGAATGGTAGGTGATGGAGGTCAGATTATGTAGGGCCTTGTAGACTATAATGAAGACTTTGGCTTTGTTTTGAGTTGGTGCAGGACAAGGAAAGCTATTGAAATGTTTTAGTGACTTGATGTGACTTACTTTTTAATAGGACCATTTGGGCTGCTCAGCCCATGATGTTTAAAAATGCAGTCAGGTCACTTCCACTGTTTAAAACCTTTCAATGAATTCCAGTTGTACTTAGAATAAAATCTAAGCTCCCTTAGCTATTATTATTATGTTATTATTAAAATTGACATCCTTTATTCTCTATTACAGCAGTCTAATTTCTTTCTAATATGTGCCCCACTAGTAACTATTATTATTATTGCCTATTTGTTTATAATCTGTCTCTTCTACTTGAAAATATGTAGCCTGGGGATCTTGTGGATTTCCATACTAAATCATCCCAAGGCTGCTTTGCTTTTGAGCTTTTTTTTTTGGAGGGGGGGATGTGTGTGTGTGTGTGTGTGTGTGTGTGTGTGTTAATCTCTTCTGTATCTTTTTTTCCCCTGATCTCGCTGATTGTTATATTTGGTCGGTGACTGACCTCTAGCAATGATGGTGCCAGGGCAACTTTGCTGTTGGACTGTATGTTAAAGTTTGTTTCGGCTTGTGGGTTATATCAGTACTTATCAAATGAATTATCTGGAAAGAGAGGAGAGGATCTTATTAAAATACAGGTTCTTATTCAGTAGGCCTCGGGTGGGCCTTGAGGTTTGGCATTCTCTCTCTCTCTCCTCTTTTTCTTTCTCTTTCTTTTTCTCTTTCTCTTTTTCTTTCTCTTTCTCCTTCCTTCCTTCCTTCCTTCCTCTTTCTTTTCCTTCCTTCCTTCCTCTCTCTCTTTCTCTCTCTCTCTCTCCTTCCTCCCTCCCTCCTTCCTTCCCTCCCTCCTTCCTTCCCTTCCTTCCTTCCTTCTTTTCTTCTTTCTTCTCACTCTGTAGCCCAGGCTGGAGTGCAGCAGTGCCATCTTGGCTCACTACAACCTCCGCCTCCCAGGTTCAAGCGATTCTCTCGCCTCAGCCTCCAGAGTAGCTGGGACTACAGGCGTGCACCACCATGCTCAGCTAATTTTTGTATTTTTAGTAGAGATAGGGTTTCACCATGTTGGCCAGGCTGGTCTCGAACTCTGGACCTCAGGTGATCTGCCCACCTCAGCCTCCCAAAGTGCTGGGATTTCAGTTGTGAGTCACCACACCCAGCTGAGGTTCTGCCTTTCTATCAAGCTCGCAGGTGATGCCCATGCTGCCAGCCCTTTGAGTAACAAGGGGGCTTGATTACCAAGCTTGGCTGAACATTGGAATCACCTGTGGAGCTTTAAAACTACTAATGCTGGGCTCTTGACGCCAGGGATCGCAATATAGTCAGTCTGGAATGTAGTCTGAGTCCTGGGATTATAAAAAGCTTCCTAAGGGATTCTATTTTGTAGAAATATTGAGAACTACTAGACTGGATGATATTGAATCCAATTTTAAAACAAAGCATAGCAATAAATGTTCTTCAGGGCTGTGTTGCTGACTTTTTAAAAAGTCAGTTTTCTAGCTCTAGAAAGAATCTGGTTGCATCCACAGATGACCTCCAGATCTCTGCTTAGCATGACTGGGTAATTTCTCCAATGCCTCCAGCACATGCTGTCACTTAACAGCAGAAAGAGAATTCCTACTTTCAGGAGAACAGTAATTCCTGAAGATTACAGTTAAAACATGCCTGCAGATGAGGAGGTTGTAGTAAATCAGTCCCCTTGCTTTCTGAGCTTGTTCTAAGTTAGAGGAAGCAGAAGTAGAGAAGCACTCATTTCTTTTTTCTTGTAATCTCTGGCATGTGTACAGGCATAGTTTCTGAGTCAGTACCAAACTAAGAACTTCTTGTGTGATTCAAGCTAATCCCTCGGTTATCAAAAGCAGATGTTTCAAACTACTGAAGATCAATGAAGCATATCCTATTTACAGGTTAATAATTGACTACTAGATGTAGGTGCCCCAAATGTTCTTAGAGACATTAGAAAGGAGAGACAATGTCAGAGTTCCCCCTACTCTGCCTCCCCTAATCTAAAGCCCACTCTGTTCCTTTTGTCAAGAGATTGGCTGTATGTTAACAGAGCCTGGGGCACTTTCCTGTTGAAATGCCTTTAATCCCAAGCAACTGGATTGATTTTATTTTATTTTATTTTGGCTGGTTTAGATTGGACGACTGATTATTGGACAGAATGGAATCTTGTCAACACCTGCCGTCTCCTGCATTATCAGGAAGATCAAGGCAGCTGGTGGAATCATTCTAACAGCCAGCCACTGCCCTGGAGGACCAGGGGGCGAGTTTGGAGTGAAGTTTAATGTTGCCAATGGAGGTATGTGGTTCAGAATATGCTTAATAATCATGATTTCTTTCCTCTTATATTATTATAGTCTTACAGTGACCCTTTGATGATAGACAAACAAGGTGAAGAGGACCAGGCTCAGAAAAATTTAGTGAGGTGCCCGAAGTAATCCAACAAGGAAGTGGCATAACGGGCTCATGAACCCATTTAGGGAGTCTGTTGGTCCCCTGTACTCCTCAACACAAACAACTGAATAGTTGATGCTTATCTGATATGGAAGGACTCTGAATATTAAAATTAAAACATACCCTGAAGGTTGTTGTCTGAATGACAATGACCCTCATTTTACACATGAACAAATCAAAGGCCTGAGAGGCTGAGTTACTGCTGAAGGCCACAGGGTTGATCAGGGTCAGATTAATGACTTTTAGCCCAAATCCTGGGCTCTCATTTTCCTACAGTGTTGATGTTCTCTCAAAATCATAGCATTATTTCACTTTTACTTACAGCAATTTATAGTTTGGCGGTCCTTAGTGAAGGGGTGGAATATATGTATGAGGCTAAATTTCTTTTAAAAATTGAACACACACAAAAATAGGGAGAATAAGAAATAGATAACATGTACCCATTATCTTGTTTTTCTATTTTGCTTATCTTTTTTTCTGAAGAATTTTAAGGCAAATTATAGCATAAGAACATTTCACACCCAAATATTTTTGTATGCCTCTCTTAAAAAGAAAGACATATTGCTGCATGACCATGTTAACATACCTAATAATAATAATGCTAATTCTCCGATACCACCTGAAAACTAATCTGTAGTCAAAATCTTCAATAATCCCCAAAATAACATTATTATTATTTATAGCTGTTTTATTCAAATCAGGATACATCTAAGGACCATGCATTTGCTTGGCAAGTCTCTTAAATCTGTTTTAATCTAGAACACTGAGTTTGCATGAATGTGAGTAGGAGCCAAATTTTAACCAGCAACAGTTACCATTATAAATTATTCCTGATCCCAGGCAAAACAGTGCATTCTGAAGGGAAAACTTGCTGTCTATCCCTGCTTGCAGACGTTTTACACATTATCCAAACAAAGTGTATTCATGTTGAATATTTAAAAAAAACAACAATATTATAACCACAAAGCAGAAAACTAAACCACCAAACCAGAAAGGTAGACAACAATTGAGGAAGAAGGGATCAAATTATCTACAAAGTAACCAGAAAACAATTAGCAAAATGGCAGGAGTAAGTCTTTATCAATAATAACCTTGCTTGTACATGGGTTAAACTCTCCAATCAGAAGATATAGAATGGCTGAGTGAATCAAAAAGGAGATCCAACTAGATGCTGCCTACAAAAGACCCATTTTTAAACTTTAAGAATAGGTATATACTGAAAGTAAAGGGATAGAAGGAGATATTCCATGAAAAGAGTTACCAAAAGAGAGCAGGGATGCCTATACTTATCTCAGATAAAACAGGCTTCCAGCAAAAGCTGTTCCAAGAGACAAAGAAGGTCATGATTTAATGATAAAGAGGTCAACTTATGAAGAGGACATAACAATTGTAAATGTATATGTATCCAACATTGAAGCACTTAAATATGTAAAGCAAATATTAATGGACATGAAGGAAGAAATATACAGCAATATAACACTAATAGGGGACTTCAGTATCCCACTTGCAACAATGGAGAGATCAACCAGACAAAAAACAAGACAACACTAAATTTGAACTATACGTTAGACCAAATGGACCTACCAGACCTATATAGAACTTTTCATCCAACAACAGCAGAATATACATTCTTCTCTAGCAGACATAGAACATTCTCTATGATAGACTATATGTTAGGCCACAAAATAAATCTTGACAAATTCAAAAAGATTGAACTCATGTCTAGTATTGTTTCCAACCACAATGGTATGAAGCTAAACATCAATAACAGGAGGAATCTTGGAAAATTTACAAATATGTGGAAATTAAACAACATGTTTATGATGAGCTGATGGGTCAAAGAAGAAATCAAGAGGGAAATTAAAAAATATTTTGAAATTAATGACAATGGAAACACAATGTATCAAAACCTACAGTATGTGGCAAAGTCAGTTCTAAGAGAGTTTATAGCAATAAATGCCTACATTAAAAAAGGAAAAAGATCTAAATAAATAGACTAACATTATGCCCCAAGGAGCTAAAGAAAGAACAAACTAAACCCAAAGTGAGCAAAAGGAAGGAAATAATGAAGATCAGAACAGAAGTTAATAAAATGTAGTACAGAAAAACTAGAAAATATAAATAAAATCAAAAGTTGGTTCTTTGAAAAAATAAAATCTACAAACTTCTAGCCAGACTCACTAAAAAAAGCCGACTCAAATAAATAGAAATGAAAGTGGAGACATTGCAATAGATACCTCAGAAATGAAAATGGTCATAGGGGATTATTATGAACAATTTTATGCCAACAAATTGGAGAACCTAGGAGAAATGGATAAATTTTTAGAAAAAATAACCCATCAAGATTGAATTGGGAAGAAACAAAGTTTGAACACTCCAACAACAAATAAAAAGATTGAAGAAGTGATTAAAAACTTTCCAAAATAGAGAAGCCTAGGACCAGATGGCTTCATGGCTGAATTTTATCAAACATTCAAAGAATAATTATTACCAATACTTCTTAGACTCTTCCAAAAAATAGAGTTACAGGGAATACTTCCAAACACATTTTATGAGGCCAGCATCACCTTGAAACCTAAGCCAGATAAACATATTGTTAGGAAAGAAAACCATAGGCCAATATCTCTGATACATATTGATGAAAACCAAATTCAACAACACATCAAAGAAATTATGGATCAAGACCAAGTGGGATTTATCCCTGACATGCAAGACTGGCCAAACAGAATGAAAGATAAAAACCACATGATCATCTCAATTGGTACAGGAAAGACATTTGGCAAAGTTCAGCATTCTTTCTTGACAAAAACTCTTAACACTTTAGGTATAGAAGGAAAGTTTCTCAACATAACAAAGGCCATTTTGAAGAAACCCACAGCTAACATCATAATCAACTGGGGACAACTGAAAACTTTTCCACTATTTAGTACATGGCAGGGATGCCCACTCTTGCTATTTCTATTCAACATGGTATTGGAAGTACTAGCAAGAGCAATCAGACAAGAAAAATAAATAAAACTCATCCAAATTGGAAAGGAGAAAGTAAAATAATGTCTATTTATAGGCAATATAATCCTAAATACAGAAAATTCCAAAGATCACACACACACACACACACACACACATACACATAAATTTTTAGAACTAATAAATATATTCAGTAAGTTGCAGGATACAAAATCAACATACAAACACCAGTAGCATTTCTATACATAAATAATGACCCAGCTGAAAATAATCAAAACAATTCCATTTATGATAGCATCAAAAAAATACTTAGGAATAAATTTAACCAAGGAGGTGAAAGACTTGTATACTGAATAAAACATTGATGAAAGAGATTGAACAAGACACAAATAAATAGAAAGATATCCTGTGCTCATTGATCATGGATCAAAAAAATTGATATTATTAAAACATTCATACTACCCAAAACAATATACAGATTTAACACAACACCTATCAAAATTTCAATAACATTCTTCATGGAAATAGAAAAGCAATACTAAAATTTGTATGGAGCCACAAAAAAACAAAGCATTGCTGAGGAAAAAAAGTTGGAGGTACCACAATTGCTGATTTAAAATTGTATTATTACAAAGCTAAAGTTAAAACAAAACTGTATGATACTGGCATAAAAACAGAAATATAGACCAATGGAACAGAATAGAGAGCCCAGAAATCATCAAAATGTATATAGTCAACTAATTTTGGACCAGGACACCAAGAGAATATAATGGAGAAAGAAAAAACCCTCTTCAATAAATGGTGCCTGGGAAAACAAAAATGTGAAAGAATGAAATTGGACCCTTATTTTATACTATACACAGAAATAAACTCCAAATGAATAAAAGACCTAAATGTAAGATCTGAAACCATAAAAATCCTAGAAGAGAACATAGGGAAAAAGTTACTGGACATTGGCCTTGGCAATTATTTCTTGGATATCACATCAAAAGCTCAGGCTACAAAAGCAAAAACAAATAAATGGGACTACCTCAAATTAAAAAGCTTTTTCAATTTTTCGTTTATTTTATGCACTTTAAAATCTCTGTTTGGGTATTCTTTTTTAATATTTTAAAATTTATTTTTATATGAGTCCCTGTAGGTTTGCTATATCCTTTAAAACACAATTATTTTAATATATGTTATAATTGTACATATTTTGGGTGTGCATATGATGAAAGTCGTTGGAGTGGAAAATATACATCAAAGAAATTGGAAATTGGCAAAGAATTCAGAAGTTGTTGATGAACTCTGAAATTATCAACATGGATGGTTAAACGGCATCATAGACAACTATCTAGAGAGACAGTACTTGCTTTACTTTTGGAAACTAGTGTGCTTTGGCATTAAAACTCAGGGACTTGAAAATGATGGACACAGCCAAAAACATAGTGTGGTGCCTGGGGTGTAGGGAGTGGAGGGAGATATTCATGCATTCTGTAATCTGGCAACCATAAAATAATACAAAAACTAAACAAGACTACCTATTCTTTAAGTTTCGTGAAGGGTAAAAAATGGTAAGGAGTGAAGCAAAGGGCTATGTTTATTTCTTTGAGGTCTTCGCTTTTCCCACACAATAAGAAAATTTTTGGTAAAATCTTCTGGGCTGTCTTCTCTCCCACTTACTAAACTAAGACTATTGCTGTTCTTCTTTATGAGCATTTATTGGGATACGGTGATGGTGCTACACTCTAAGGCAGCGCTGTCCAAGAGAAAAATATTATGAGTCACATACACACTTTAAATTTTTAGTAGCCACATTAAAAAAGGGAAAAGAAACAAGTGAAATTCACATTGTATTTTATTTAAACTACTATATCTAAAATATTATTATACCATGTCATCAATATAAAAATTATTAATGCAATCTATTGCATTTTCTACTAACTCTTCAAAATTTGGTGTGTAAAATTTACAATTACAGCACACTTTGACTAGCCACATTTTAAGTGCTCAGTAGCTAAATGTGACTAGTAGCTTTTATTGTGTTGTATTGGACAATGCAGTTCTAATGACTGATATATTTTAAAAATCAAGAAACAATTTTTGTTCAGTAGAAAGTTACAGTATAGTTGACAAGTAAGATTCATACAGAGAGCTATACATCTGTCAATTATTTATACTTTAGATCTTTCAATCTACTTATTTGTTTTTCAACCTTGTTACAAAACAACAAAAATCTAAAATGGCTTGCATTAAGATATACAAGGTTAAAAAAAAAAAAAAAAAAGCAAAATCCCAAAAGGTGAAAAGTATTGATTTCATGTTCAATTTATTTAAAGTCTAATACTACTTGTCAATTTGGCCTTTCGTGGAAATGCATCATTTATTTTTAGTTGAACTTCATTTTAGAAACTGGGAAGTGACTAGAGATTGTGAGTTGGGGAAAATAATTAACTTACCCTGCTAAGCTCACACATCAATTAGGCAGCAGGAGAAAGCATAGTTTCCTCTTCTAGGTGCACTGGGGAAGCTGCAGTGTAAATCTGGAATCCCTCACTTCTGTCAAATGCATATCCTGTTTGTGTCTCATATCCTGAATAAAGCTGATTACATAACCAGGTTTCCCTGGCAGGTGTGAAACTATTTTTAGGAAAGATGTGTCACTACTTAGAAGTGGATTAAAACAAACAAACAAACATATGGGTTGTTAGTCTACATAGAACAGGTGAGGCTGACCAAATTTCCACCATAGTGGATGAGTACAGTATAAGAAATGTCAAGGCTAATTGAACTGTGAACCATTGATCATTGTTTAGAGAACAAATGAATCTTTCTCTGCCTGGTGGAGGAGGATGGTAACATTTCTCTGTTTGAAATTCATGAGACTTTTAAAAACATATATTTTTGGTGTTCAAATTTTAGGTCCTGCACCCGATGTTGTCTCAGACAAAATCTACCAAATCAGCAAAACGATTGAGGAATATGCTATATGTCCTGATCTCCGAATCGACCTATCTCGACTAGGAAGACAAGAATTTGACCTAGAGAACAAATTCAAACCATTCAGAGGTAACAGGTTTTATTTTGAAGAAGTCAGAGTAACCATGTGGATGGGGCTGACTGGTTTCTGTAGGGAAGTACACTCATGAAAATTATTGCATTGTCAGTCTCAGGGGTGACTCTTGATAAATACGTGTAAACTTAATGTGGTGTAGAGAGAAGACATGAGAGCAGCCAAGATATTCAGAACTGGAAACTCTCAAAAACCACTTCCCAAATTCGGTATCATTTTCAACATAGGAAAAATTTTATGGTTGACTTCATTATAACAGTCCAAGAATAGGCTGTGAATTGCCAAAACTTGTCTAAGCAATTAAGGTGAAGATGTTGTAATGTCTTAGTTAAGAAGGAACCTAACAAGTCAGTGGGGTTATTAAATTTCTCATGAAAGGTAGGAGTTTCTTTTCCAAGCCATAACCAAGCTTGGAATAATTATACATCAGCTTATTGAATGCATAATTATTGATCACCTACCCTATGCCAAGCACTGTGTTAGGAGATTTTACAAAGGAATTCAGTAACTACCAAATATATTTAGGCAAGTGATTCAAAAATTAAAGAACCAAAATGAGATTGTCAAAACTATTATCTTATATTGTAAAGCAAATATAACTTCTACAGTACTCAGACGATAGTTTTTTTTATTTTATAGATTAATTTTAAACCATATGACAACATTAATAACATGTGTCTGTATATCGTTTCCCCCCTTATATTTTATCCTATTGCTTTTTCCTAGAAGGCATAAAATAGCAATAGATCTAACACGTTTTATTTTTTAGTGCTACTATAAATTTGAATACAGTTTGTATTAAGATGGTATCCTTATTTTACAAGTAATTTAACTTAGCCTAAAAGATGAAATACCTGGTTTGTGTCCATGTGATATTTTAGGGACAGAGAAAAGCTTTAAATGGATTGTGTGGGGGTCACAGTATTGGCCCAATGTTACCAAGTCTTTCTTGAGAAGTTTTGAGTCAGTTGTTTGCTTAGGTAATGAGCACAAATGTGCAGAGAACCATGATATTCACTGGAAGCAACAGTGCCTGCTTTTGCTAATCTAGCTGGGAGAATGCACAGGCATATGCGTGCACACGCATGGGATGGCTGGACAATTGAAGGCAAGGGGTGCATTATATTAAGCAAAATGATTTCAATATGCTGATTACATAAGGTTAGAAGGACTGGGCTTATTTTTGGCATCTTCACAACTTTTATAGTTGTCCAAGAGACTCAAATCTTCGTGAGCTCTCATTCAGGCTCATTGCTGCAGCCACATTGCTAGTTGCATGAATTTTCTAAAATGTTACTGATACCAGGAGGTGGGTAGAGGGATTCCCTGGCTTCCAAGAATTTGGAGATAATCGTTTGGGATAATTTATGTGCTGTATTCTTGCTGGTTCAAGTGTTGAGCAAAGCTTGTGTTAAGTAGAAATAATTCCTTTGCATTTCACTTTGAAGCGTCAAGAGCATGAACTAATTGATGTGAACTTTCAATTTTTCCTGACTTCTTGCTCCCTCGTTTTTCACATTTGTTTGGTACTGTGTGTTGCCTATTATAAATACCAAATGTATTTAGGCAAGTGGTTTAAGAATTGAAGAGCCAGAAAGAAACTGTCAAAAATATTATCCTATAATGTAGAGTGAGTAAAACTTACAAAGTACTCAGGGCATAACCTTTTGTCTTACAGATTAATTTTTTTATGGTGGTAAAATATACATAACAAAATTTACCATTTTAACCATTGTTAGGTGTAACTTTATACAGATTAATTTTTAATTACTTTGTAGATTATTATGCTCCTCATGTAAAAAGATAATTAAAAAGTACCCATGTTACAAATATAATTATATTTGAATGGACACATAGATTACATTGACTTAAGTGCAAGAAAAAATATTTTTAGATATGTATTTGATCAGATGAAGGGATAATATTATATGGCACATTAAGATCTCATCCATTAAATATCACACCTGGATTTACTAAAAATTATTGAAAGCACATTGGTAGTATCTTCAGTGCAAGTTTAAAAGTATTTCAGGGTTTCAAAGTAGTATGTATTTGAAAAATCTGAAAACAATATACATAAGTTTCAAAATTTGGCTATGAATTTAAAAAAGCAGGGCTCCTACACAAATTTTAGCACCTAAAGAATTGATTTACTACTTCTTGGACAAGTACTTTCTGAACATTAGTTTTATACTGATTGACAAGTATGAAAAATGTATTCTGAGCTTTTTGGTATGTCAAATATATGAATAAAACTTTTTGGATTCCTGGTTACTGGGTGGTGCTAGAAGCTGGAGAGCATTTGTGTTTAATGAGAATTTCTAGATATTTGCCATTCACTTGGAAATTGGGTGGAGATTGGGCATGAATGAGATTTCATGCAAACTCAGGACCAATTCTGCACTCGAATCTGGTAGGCACAATGGCATTTGGAAAATAGGGGTCACTACTGCGGTCACTTGCTGATTTGTTTCATACCAGCTGAGTCAGTCTTTGGCCAGCCCCCACAGGAAAGGCAACTGGATATGCCAAAATGCCTCTAAACATTGAGATGTGTGCTGTGTGCATTTTGGGGGGGCAGGGAACTGGGGGCAGGAGTAACACGGCACATTTTTATCTTAATTTATTCTTGTGGTTGATTTTTTCCTTGCAAAGAAGAATTTAGAACTTGGTATCATTTATACCCACTGAGCACTTGAAAAGTTTGTAGTGTCTTGATTGTGCCTTGATTTGTGATTTTTGTCAACAAATGGGCACTTTACTTCCCACATCATCTGTAGGGATATGATGGGCTTGTGATCAGAATTTCACGCTGTTAAGGTAGTGATTCTTTTTATGCTTCCAAGTATCTTTCATGAGTACAGTCAATGACATTTTCCTTTATTTTTCTATCTTTAGTGGAGATAGTGGACCCAGTGGATATCTATCTCAACCTCCTTCGGACCATCTTTGACTTTCATGCCATCAAGAGTTTGCTGACTGGGCCCAGCCAACTGAAGATTCGCGTTGATGCAATGCATGGAGGTAAGCTCACGGTTTTCTCCAAATCAGTGGGCAGGAAATATTGAGACCTCTACACCCGTTGGGTTTCAGAGGTTACGAGGAAAGTTGGATTCATAGATATTAACACAACATGTGTATGTTCAGATGTTTGGAATGTTCTGGAAAACTTCAGGACCCTTATTTCTGTCTTTGGATGTAAACAAAAACAAAAGTTGAAAAAATGAGTTTGAGGTTATGCATGTTTGAGTGTGCAGTATAGTAAAACTGTTATTTATTTGATCATATGCATGGCATAGTTTAAACAGTCAAATAGTTCAAGATTTATTATGAAAAAATCTGTACCCAACTCCTGTCTTCCCCCAGTTACCTTCCAGAGTCAAACTTTTTCAATTTTTTTCAACTGTTTCTTTTTTGTATTTATCTCCCTATCATTAAATATTATGAATATACAGACTCTTGTTGATTTTTCAGTTTTGAGCATTACTGATTTCATACTATGGAAACTGGAGCTGCAGCTCTTTTTCACCCTCTCCACCCACCACCCACCTCTCCACCCACCCTCTCCACCTACCAGTTAGGGAAACCAAGCATGCTTCCCTAATTATATCATCAGTTTGGTAAGATCAGTATCTAGTGTTTACATTACCACAACACAGCTGAGCCATGCAATATGCTATAATTATATTTCCTTCACAGTACAAGTTTTTGGTTTCCTTGGAAATAGCAATTGTCTTGTTTTCTCATTGCTTGGTTTTAATCAAGTGTATTTACCACTCTTAATCCTCAAGCTCTCCCCCAGTGTCTAAATCTCCCTTCACTTCATTTTCCTGGAGACTTTGATCTGCCCCACTCTGCACTGGTTGCTCTCTGAGCATGCTGCCATCATGGAATCTCCCTTTATCGTCATGGTAGTAATTCTTTTTACACATCTCTTATGTTGAATGTCCTGTTCCCTGGTTTCTTTGTCTGACACCTTGATTTACTCCTACATTTTGGAGGAACATGTTCTCCAGGAACTCTGTGAGAGAAAGCTCATGGTAGGTAAATATTTTGAGTATTGTATACCTGAAAAGTATCATATATCTAAAATATATACAATAAAATATTGTATATATTTTATTCTATACTTGCTCTTGATTAATACTTGACTGATACGGAAATCTAAGTTGGATATTATTTTCCTTCAGAAGTTCGACGGCATTGCTCCACTGTGTTATAGCTATTATATTAAACTTGAGAAATCCAATGGTGTTCTGATTTTTAATCCATTGTATTCCTTTTTCTTCTCTGGAAGCTTTTAGGACCTTTGACTTGTCTTCAGTGTTCCTCTGTTTTACAATAATGGATCTTAGTGTGGGACTCTATCTTTATTATGTTGGACACCTGATGGACCCTTTCAGTCTGAACACTTGTGCCCTTTAACTCTGGAAAAGTTTTTGAATTGCTATTTAGTAACCATTTTGGTTATTGTTCCTACTGAACTGATCCTTTAATTATTCTATTTCCCCTTCTCCTCCCCAATTTTTCATCTCTTTATTTTGTTCTACTTTCTGGGAAATTTCCTTGACTTTATCTTCCAGTCCTTCAGTTCTACCATTATATTTTTAATTTCCCAAAACTTTTGTTTGTATTTTCCAAAGATTCTCTCTTTTAAAAATAGCATCCTAGTTATGTTTCATGGATACCATACCTTTTTAAACTTAGGTTTACTGAGGTATAATTTATATACAGTAAATTTACTCCTGGTAGGTATACAGTTTGATAAGGTTTAACCAACATATACAGTCATGTAACCACTATCACAATCAAGATAGAACATTTCCATCACTCCAAAGAGTTTTTTGCAGCCCTTTGTAGTCAAACCTCTCCCCTTATCCCAAGCTCCTGGCAACCACTCATCTGCTTTCCGCCCCCATGGTTTTGCGTTTTCAGCAAAGTTATATAAATAGAAGCATACAATATGTCGCCTTTTGCTTCAAGCTTCTTTCACTCAGCATAATAATTTTGATAAACATTCTTGGTGTTGCAGGTATCAGTAGTTGTTCCTTGTTACTGCTGAGTACAATTTCATCGTGTTGTTGATATACCACAATTTGCTTATCCATTCACTGATTGATGAAAATTAGGTTTCTTTTTCTTCTAGTTGTTGGCTATTACAAAGAAAGATACTGTGAACATTAGTGGACAAGTCTGTATGTTTTCATTTGTCTTGGGTAAACAGCTAGGAATGGGATTGCTGAGTCATATGATACGTGTATATTTACCTTTATAAGAAATGACCAAACCGTTTTCCAAAATACCTGTACCATTTGCACCACTGGCAATGTATGAGGGCTCCAGTTTATCTGTATCTTCACCAATACTTGGTACTGTCAGTCTTTTCCATTTTAGCCATTCTACTCTATTTTGTTCATCTCTATTAGGGTATTACTGATATATTTTTAAAAGTTTTATTCTCCCTGTATAATTTTTGTTTCCTCTAGGTTTCTCTTTACTTTTTGTTTATTTTCACCTCATCTCAAATACGTTCCTCAAAATTTTGGTGATCCTTGGCTTCCTGGCATATTTAAGAATGAGGCACTAAAAATCTGCTGGGAGCTCTGAGCTTGCTGTGGGTCTTCCCTGTGGGCTTTACTCTAAAAGCTTCTGGCTAGGCTCTTCTGTTCTTTCTTGTTGGGCTGATCATATTCCTCAGGAAAAGAACTTCCAGGTTCTTGCTGTATGTCCATCTTTGAATCAATTACTCTGGCTAGGAGATGGAGGACACTGATTGGGCAGACCTAGGTCACCTCCTTAGCCTTGGGGAGGTGGGATTTAGCCATACCCAGACCCCATAAGCTGAGATATGGGGAAGGGAGTTTTTCTCCAATAGAAATCGCAAATGCTGTATCCAGAGGAAGAGGAAATGTGTACTGGGCAGGCACAATCAAGAGATGTTCACTATTGGAGGATTTTGTGTTGTACTGGTAGAAAATAAGTGGAAAGCAGTATCTTTCAGATATTTCAGTTAGGAGGATTATATACTGTTCCCCAAATGTGCCCTATGTTCTACCTCAGGCTCTGTTCCCTTGCTGATAATGTTCCTTCTGTTTAGATGGGCTTCCCACTCCAAACCCAAATCCTTGTCAACTTTATATTATTCCTTCAAGTTCCACCAGAAATGCTGCTTCTTCCTTGAAGCCTTATGTGTGGTTATTGCTTCTCTTAAGCCATTGGATATAATTATTTCATCAATGTGCATTGTTTAGTCTTCCACTGCAGTCATTCATCTGCAGCTTTTACTCATCCCACTACTAGATTACAAGCCCAGGAATGTAGAAACTATGTGCTTTGCACCCCTTCAATATGATCCTTTCATTTCCTAGCAGAGCAGCTCTATGTTAGGCACTCCATAATGTTCATTGAACTGGAAAATACTATTCCTTGGCATGTATTTTGGTAAAATGTGCTTGTTTTTATATGCTTCAGTGGTTTATAGTGTTTAATTATATACTTGGCAGAGTCCAAATGATTGCAGAGACAACATTGCTAGAGCCCTTTAATACTTTTGCGTATGTTCAGCTAAAGCTTTTAATACGTGAAAAGCAACAGACAATGAATCATTATTACGTAGCTGATTTATTTCTGGCAACATTTTAGAAAAGTTTTGGGAGAAAAAATTTATGTAACTAGATGATTGAATACACCTTCTGTATTCCTACCACAGTAACTAGCACATAGTAGATGCTCAATAAATAGTAGTTCAAGCAAATATCATTCTCTGTTGTGTCTTTAAAAAGATTGTAAATTTATATTTTTTCTTCTGAGTTATTAAATTGTGTTTCCTATACTATTCAGAACAAAATACTCTGGGGAGAAGTTTCTGCAAATATTTAATATTGCTGCGTATCTATTTTCAGTTATGGGACCTTATGTGAGAAAAGTTTTGTGTGATGAGCTGGGGGCCCCAGCCAATTCTGCAATAAACTGTGTTCCCCTGGAAGACTTTGGAGGGCAGCACCCTGACCCAAACCTGACATATGCAACAACTCTTCTGGAAGCAATGAAAGGAGGAGAATATGGATTTGGAGCTGCATTTGATGCTGATGGGGTAAGTAGGAAAGCTCTCTGTCTGCTGACACTTTGACCATATAATGAGCCATGAATTGGAAAGCAGAGAATTAATGAACACATCTGGAGCTAACGTGTATGGGACATGTGTGCCGTAACTGGCTCTGCATCTGCCCTTCTCTTTAATGACTAAGTATTGCAATTAAATAGCGATTACTTTTCTGAGGTCCAGATTTACATTATGGCATACAAAGGTTGTTTATTTAAATATATATATTATTCAATAAATCTTTATTTATGGCTGGTGTTGTTGAAAGCACCAAGTTAAGAAATCAGCTATTTCTGCAAGAACCAGTGTTCTCTATTATGTTTGGGAGAAAGAAAGCATTAAGTGTTTGGGGGCTTCTAAAGCTTGAGCCACATTTCAACAGGTGGAACATATTCTTGGTGTGTCAAGATTCTGGGCCCTTGATACTCAGATTTAGAAGAATGTTTCCCATGCTCTCTTTGGCCTTGTTCAAGTTGTTAGGTTGTTAAATATAAGATGGCAATAAAGTGGATTGTGATGATTATAGGAATGGGCTGCTAGCAGATGCTTCTGTCCGATCATTTTTACGCATTCCTTCCTACAGGACCGTTATATGATCCTAGGCCAAAATGGCTTCTTTGTGAGCCCTTCTGACTCCCTGGCCATCATTGCTGCCAACCTCTCTTGCATTCCGTATTTCCGTCAGATGGGGGTCCGCGGGTTTGGGAGGAGTATGCCAACCAGCATGGCCCTGGACAGGTAAGCAAGGATGTCACCATGAAAAACTTTATGGTAGATTTTTGACGTCGATGTCTCTTTTGTTGGTTGCTGGCACTCACTCTCCCCTGCTCCATTTGGGAATGTGTTGAAAGCATGGGAACATGGTATAGTGTACTGGGTAGAAGCTGGAGAATCAGGTAGCCTGAGCTTAATTCTTGGTTCTGCCACCTACTAGCTGTGGGAATTTAGCAGACTTATTTCGTCTCTGTGCCTCAGTTTTCTTCTCTGTAAAATATGGATAGTAATAGTAATATCTTTATATGGACTGTTATGAAGTACAAATGAGGTGATTCATGTAGAACATTTAACATGGTGCCTCGTACATAGTAAATACTACATAAATGTTTAGCAACAAAACGTATTAACCTGAAAGTATGTATGTATAAGTGAGGGGGAAAAAGCATTGGTTTTGAGGTCAGATTATATTATGTTCAAATGCTAGCTTACAGCCTTATTAGCTCTGTACAAACAGAAAAATGATACTTCATAGGTTTATTGAAAGAATGAAATGAGACAGTGCATGGAAAATACTCAACAAGAGATTCACTCAGTAGGGTTCTAACTAACCCTATTAGGTTTCATTCTTCTTGCTCTATCCATCCCTCCCATCTATCACCCTGTATTATAAAACATTGAATTTCAGAATCTGACATTTTCAAACGGCATGTATTATTATAGAAACAGTATATGTGCCTGGTGGAAAGTTAGAAAACACAAATAAGAAAATGTAAATATCATACCCCTTCCTTGGGTTACCTATGTTAATAGAAAAATTTATATTACTTACTGTATCTCTTTCTATACATATACATTATACACATATAATTAAAATTCATAATATAATATACATTATATATGCATATGTAATTTATTTGCCTTTTATAATACTAAAGACATCAAAAGATACATGGCTTGTCACCTGCTTTTTCTTTTCCATCAACAATCGCCAGCTACCAGTTAATAAATTTTGACCAGGCGTGGCGACTCACACCTATAATCCTAGAGCTTTGAGTGGCTGAGGTGGGAGGATCACTTGAGGCCAGGAATTCAAGACCAGCCTGGGCAACACAGCAAGACCCTGTCTCTACAAAAAAATTTTCTTTAATCAACCAGGTGTGGTGGCATATTCCTGTAGTCCCACACCAAATGTTGATGAGGATAGGAAGCAACCAGAACTCTCATACTTTGCAAACAAAAGTGTAAAATGAAAGACAGTTTGGCAGTTTCTTGTAAAATGGAGCTTACATCTGACCAGCATTCCATTCCTAAATATTTACCCAAAAATAATGAAGATGTGTCCACAAAAACCTGCATAATAAGATACATAGCTGCATGATTCATAATAGCTAATAACTGGAAACAACACAAATGTCCATCAACAGGAAATTGCAAAAATAAATGGTGATATATTTATACATTTGTATACTACGCAATAACAAGAAGGAATGAAATACTGACACATGCTGTGGGTGTGGATGAATAAAAATATATAAAATGATAAAAAGCCAGTAACAAACAAGTACATAATATATAATTCCATTTCTGTGAAGTTTCAGAACAGGTAAATATATATATGGCAATAGAAATTATGACAATCTTACCCTATGAGGGATAGGAAGAAGGCACAGGGAAACATTCTGAGGTGATGGGAATGTTCTGTCTTAATCTGGGTGGTGGTTACATGGATGTATGCATTTTTCAAAACTCATTGAATTGTACCTGTAAGATGCTGCATTTCACTGTATATAAATCTTACCTTATAAATAAATCAACACCGTGAGAAAATAACCACAAAATCCAGAAAATGAGATTCTGTGGGACAAATTAGCAAGGCATGATGTCGCATGCCTGTAATCCCAGCTACTTGGGAGGCTGAGGTAGGAGAATCACTTGAACCTTGGAGGAGGAGGTTGCAGTGAGCCGAGACCATGGCATTGCACGCCAACCTGGGCAACAGGAGAACACTGAGGGAAAATTTGAGTATGATCTTGGTTTCAGATGACATAAAAATTATTTATTTATTTTGGAGAAAGGGTCTCACTCTGTTGCCCAGTCTGGAGTGCAGTGGTATGATCATAGTTCACTGTAACCTTCGACTGCTGGACTCAAGCAATCCACCCATCTCAGCCTCCTGAGTACCTAGGACTACACGTGTGCCATCATACCCAGTTAATTTTAAAAACATTTTTTTGTAGAAACGAGATCTCGTTTCTACAAAAACGAGTTTGAGGCCTAGGCTGGTCTCAAACTTCTGGCCTCAAGTGGTCTCCTTGCTTCAGCCTCCCCAAGTGCTAGGATTATGGAAATGAGCCTCTGAAACTGGCTACTTTTAATCTTCTTCTTAGTATCTTTTGATGAGCAGAAGTTTTAAATTTTGATGAAGTCCAGCTTATTTTTTCTTATTATTAATGGATTATATGGTTATTATATATGTCTTTTTCCACTACAAGAAATTTTTGCTTACCCCAAGGTCAGAAAGATATTTTCTCCATATTTTCTTCTGGAGTCATCGCAGTTTTAACTTTTCTTATGTCTATGATGATTTTGATTTAATTTTTGAGCATAGTATAAGGTAAGGGTCAAGGTTCACTTATTTCCCTTATCCAGTTATTCCAATCCTATTTTTAAAAAAGAATTTTCTTTCCCCTGAATAGCCTTGGTACCATGATTAAAAATCTGTTGACCATATATGTGTAGATCTATTTCAGGATTCTCTATTCTATACCACTATCTATTCGTTGATTTGTATGTAAATATTACACTGAAATCAGGTGAACTCTCCAACATGTTTTTCTTCTTTGTCAAATTAAAGGGAAATTATATGTTCTAGGTCCTCTGCATTTTATTTCATTTTAGAACCAACATCTCAGTTTCTACCAGAGCCTACTGGGATTTTGATTGGAATTATGTTGAATCTGTAGAGCCATTTGGGGAGAATAGTATTTTAATAATATTGAATCTTCCAATCCATGAATATGGTATATCTCTCTATTTAGGTTTTCTTTAATTTCTCTTACCTGTATTTCATAATTTTTAATGTAGCGATCTTACAAAATTTTTGTTAAATTTATTTCTGAGGAGTTTCTTTATTTTGATGCTATTATAAATGTTTTATAAATTTAATTTTCCAGTTATTTGCTGCTAGTATTTTTTTGTAAATTGACCTTGTATTCTTCACTAGAGGGGAGAAGAATCACCTACCTTTTGGATTGCTCCCACTCTACTTGTCTCCCTGGGGTGATATGGACATTAAGTCCATGATGGCGAACTAAACTCACTTTAAAATTCTTGCCTAACAGTACCAAAGAGTGGTATGTGATTCCATGTTTTCTCCCTTTTACCTTTGTCTACACCCTTCCTTAAAAAAAAAAAAAAAAAGACTCCGTAGAATTGTAGGGAACAAAGCAAAAATGGGACCATTTCTAGAAATTGAGAACTCAGAGTAATGTAGGATCCTGAGTGCTATGTAGGGTATTTAATAATATGGGAGTATATTTAACCGTTCCACTTAAACAGAATCTTACAATTTAGAAAGAATTTGTAACATATCATCTCACTTGATCTTTGCAATAATTTTGTGAGGTAATTGAGATAGGCATTACTCTCCTCACATTAAAGATGTTAAACCAATGATCAGAGAGCTTAAGTGACTTGTACAAGGTCACACAGTGAATTAGAAATTGACTCAGGATTTGAAACTAGGTCTTCTGATAATACGGTATGACTGTATCTGCTCAGTAACTATAATTGGATCAAAAGGGTCCCTGATAAACCAGTTGAGAATATTGTCCCCTGTGGGTTAGCAAATAACTTTCCAAAACATGGCTAGGGGGAAGCTGGTTTCATTCTGACAACAAAAACCATTTGTCCTTGTTTCTTGTGGAAATTTCCCAGTAGTTCTTGATTTCACTTTATGCCCCCCCTTCTCAATAAATATCTGTTTCAGTCAGAAACCAGAGGCCTTGCTTAGAAATTTCACAAAGGACCTGTTCTGACATGTAAGTGACCGTTTAAAAGGATTATTCATGCTTGCTGGTTGGGATTCAGAATTCTGTGGGGCTCTGACGTGGCGATTGGTTCTGGGTATTTGATCTGTTGTGTAGGTCCCAGGTGGATTCTCATGATGGACACTTTATAAGCTTCTTCCTTCCTAGGTAAAATCAATGCAGCTTCAAAATTTTGACCTTGACAATGGTTTCCCATATAGCTTATTTTTTAAAAATTAGTAAAATTATAGGAATGTGCCCCTAAATGCCGGGCCCTGGAAGAAGAACAACGGAGGACACAGTTGAAACCCATTAAATGACACACTTGCCTAAACTCCTGGGATTCCAGAATAAGGGGAGGCCTGTACCCTTGAGACTGATGAATTATTCAGACAAACTTTCATTGTTCACAGATACTTGTGGTTCCCCAAGGGAAGATTTTCAGTGTCTTTAATTTCTACTCTTACAGTGTCACTAAAACAAGGATTCCATTTAGCCCAGAATAATACAGTTTCAGTCTTGAAAATGGCATTCTTTTGGGGCTTTGTCATTCTGAATGTGTCTGATTTGTGGCTGCAGATGAATCTGTGTTGCTGAAACATTTTGGTTCAAATGATTTCAGAAGTAAAACACATTGAAAGTGTGTTTGCGGCCTGAGGTCCATCTCCACCCCATGTGGAGGTATTAAATAATCCTTTGTGTCATCATCCTTCAATAATATTTATGAAGCACCCATCTGTGCTTGGGGCTGTGCCGAATTCTGTGCAAAACAAGGCAAATGCACACAGACTTAAGCCCTACTCACTAGACATATTTACAGTCTCAAACAAGGCTAGCATCCTTGAATACATCCCAAGAAGCCAGATCTAAAAAGTATGTTTTGACTATGAAAAAGGCCATCCAAGGTCCACCACCCATAAACATGGTGGTGAATGGATTAGAGCTCATCTACCCTCTATTTGCTCTTATGCCACCCCTATGGTTCACCATTTATCCACTCAAGAAATGTTTATTAAGGATCTCCTATGTCCTAGACGTGGTTCCCATGGTGGTGCTTCCAGTCTAATGCGGAAGACAAAGAATAATACGCAAGGAAAACATACAGAAACACAAATTGTAACACAGGCTAGTGGAAATGAACTTGGTGCAGTACTCATTGGTGGGTACGGAGCATCTGGCTTAGATGGGAGACCCAGGGAAAGGACTCTTGGAGATTAGGCATAGGACCAAAGATCAGAAACAGGCATCTGGACCTGACTGTGATGCTGGGATTAGAAATGACACCCACACATGTGAAAACACTTACTCCTCAGAATGTAGTCTACAGCTCTTTGTTGCCAATCCCCAATCTAAAATATGTGCTATAGCTTTATCTTGAACATACTCAGCTGATCGTTGGAATCCAGACAGTGTTAATCCTGCAAGTATGCAAGTATCTACTGATCTCTGGTGACCTCGATTCTTACCGTGTCCTTTAGATCTGTGCTGTTTCATCTCCCAGAACAGTCATGATGGATGACAGCAGTGGTAGAAGAGATAGTGATGTGAGCTAATATCTAATTACTCAGTCTCCCATACATTGCTTCTGCTACAGAATGATGGGAATTATTTTGTATGTTCAAATGTAACCTATATTAAAATAAAAGAAAAAAAAAGAAAGCCCTTTATCATGTAAGTTATTGCCCTGAAACTGTATAGCTGATTCAGTGAGGATCAAGGCAGGAAAGAGGTGGCACTCTCAAAAAGGGCTTACTAAAGAGGATTTAGTAATTGTAACTTATTAAGCTGGTCTAAGATATGGGTAAGGTTAAGGAAACCAAAAAACCCAAAAAGGAATGGGGAGGCACCTTAGCATCAGCAATAGCAGGAAGCTGTTAACACCCCTAGGACTAAAAAGGGTCCAGGGGAGAAGTCAGGGTGACCATAGCCTAGTGACGTCTGGAGGTGTGAAAAATGGGCTATCAGACAAGAGCTGAACTTGGCAGTGGGGAGAAATACCCCAACTTGTTTCTGTTCTCACCCTCCAACCTCCTGCTGGTGCCTCCTAAAACCAAACCGCACTGGAAGCCAGAGGGCAGCATATGGAGTTCTGCCTCCTGGGGAAGAGAACGGGGCATTTGATGAAGTGGGGACTTTGAGGTAGAAGGGGACAAAGAGTCACCAGCATAACCAGCACAATCGTCCATCTTTTTGCTAATTTCTATTTGCTTATCTCCTAGTCTCATCCTCTTTCCTCTTTTTTGGACCTCAGGCATAGAGAGTCGAGTTAATCATACTCATCATTGAACAATCCTTTAATAATTGGTCTGATGGAAGGCTCATTTCTTATTACTTCAAAAAGATAATGCATTTCTTTTTTAAAATCTCCATTCTTTTTAAACTTTTATTTTTTATTATTTTTATTTTTGTATTATACTTTCAGTTCCAGGGTACATGGGCACAACGTGCAGTTTTGTTACATATGTATATATGTGCCATGTTGGTGTGCTGGACCCATTATCTCATCATTTACATTACATATATCACCTAATGCTATCCTTCACCCCCGCCCCCACCCCACAACAGGCCCCGGTGTGTGATGTTCCCTACCCTGTGTCCAAGTGTTCTCATTGTTCAATTCCCACCTATGAGTGAGAAAATGCGGTGTTTGGTTTTCTGTCCTTGTAATAGTTTGCTAAGAATGATGGTTTCCAGCTTCATCCATGTCCCTACAAAGGACGTGAACTCACCAAACAGAGAGCCAAATCATGAGTGAACTCCCATTCACAATTGCTTCAAAGAAAATAAAATACCTAGGAATCCAACTTACAAGGGATGTGAAGGACCTCTTCAAGGAGAACTGCAAATAACTGCTCAACGAAGTAAAAGAGGACGCAAACAAATGGAAGGACATTCCATGCTCATGGATAGGAAAAATCAATATCATGAAAATGGCCATCCTGCCCAAGGTAATTTATAGATTCAATGCCATCCCCATCAAGCTACCAATGACTTTCTTCACAGAATTGGAAAAAACTACTTTAAAGTTCATATGGAACCGAAAAAGAGCCTGCATTGCCAAGACAATCCTAAGCCAAAAGAACAAAGCTGAAGGCATCATGCTACCTTACTTCAAGATAATGCATTTCTTTTCTCTCTGTTTGACTGCCCCACCATAGACGACCACAAAAAATGTGTTTATTGGGTTTTGTTTGTGTATATTTTTTTTGCATATATTTTTACTTAATGTGACTAGTACTATATAAGAGATTGTATTTGATTTCTTACCTTTTTTCCACAAAAGACCACATTTTAAGATCCTTTCAGTGACTGTACATCCATCTAGGATGTTGCTTCTAACTGCTGCTTATTTGTCCGTGAGCGCATCCATGATATTTTGACTCTTGATTCACTCAGCAATGAACACTGAGACTGCTTCTCATTTCCTATCGCAGTGAATACTGCTGCACAGGCACCCTGTGGATATGTGTGAGAATCTCTTTAACACGTGTATTCAGAAACAGAATTGTTAGGCCAGAGGGGGTGTTTATATTTAATTTAGTCAATTTTGACCAAATACTGTCAGATTGGACTCCAGAATGCCCATCTCTTGTGTGCTTCTCCAACCAGTCTCTAAGTTCCTGCATCTTCAAATCCAGGCCAACACTTTATGTTGTCTAACTTTCTAATTTTTATCCAGTAGACTAGATAGAGAGTAACATACCATTGCAATTTTAATTTTTCATGTCTCACATTACTAATGAGCTTGAGCATCTCTTCATATGCATGAGAAATTTGGGAGTTTCTTTTTCTATTAATTGCCTATTCCTGCCCTTTGACCTTTTTTTTATTTCTATTTAGGGTTCTTCTTTTTAGTCTGATGAATTTGCGGAAGTTCCTTGGATGATCTAGATACTAGACCCATTGTCAGTTTTAGGCAATTCTAATTTTCATCTTTTATCTTTAGACAAAATTTTACCCTTGAGTTCGATAGTCAAATTGATATCAGTATACAGATCGGTTATAGACAACTCAAATTTAACTTGTATAAATAGCAACTTTTCTAATTTTTCCTGAAAATTGTTTTTCCTGTGTTTAGTCTCTGGGTGAGTCACCTATTATAATAAACCTTGGAATAATCCCTCATTCCAGATGTACCACTAATCACTGGGTTTTGTTAGAGGGATCCCTTAAATATTTTTAAATCATTATTTCTTCTCCATTCCTACTTTTCCTTTTCTACTTTAGGTTCTCATGATCTTTTGTTTGGAATATTGTAATAATCAATAAACTGTTCCCACTTCCTCTAGACTTCCTCTTCTTCATTTCATCTTCTGTACTGTCCCAAGGGCAGTTGCTCTAAAGCAGAAAGTTGGGCGTTTTCTTCCCTTGTTTAAAATGGGTTGGAGGGTTTTGAATGCCTGCAGGAGATTCCATCTTCTGGTTACACAACATGCATAATCTCCTGATTATAAACACTTAACTCCTGCAGACATTCTTATCCTGCACTCTAAACATGCCATGCTGCTTACAGTTCCTCAAATTTGATGCCTTCACATTTCTGTGCCTTTGTGTGCACTTCTGTCCCTGAAATGTATTCCCTTTGCCCCACTTCATCCCACTTTGTTGTTCTTTTTTATGGCTTGAGTCAAGCATCCCTTCTCAGTAAGTCCTTTGATACAATGTTCCCTCCACCCCAATAGATATTTCAAAACGTTAGCTACTATGAGCTATCAACATGCTCCTTTTGACTTTTGTACAAAGAGAAATTTGGTGATGCTATCTGTTGGTTGCAAAGAAAAATATACCCGAATAATAAGAAAACGAATGATGTGTAATGACCCAATCTCCTTTGGGTATAATAAAACTATGCCTGATTTATGGTTTTCATTTACATTTAGGTGAGTTTGTAATTTGTTGAATTTTTAGTAATGATATGTGGGTACTGACTCTCTTAGCAAATACAGCTTAATCAATGTGAGATGAAAGGAAGCAACTGAGTTGTAGTTATTTCCTAGTCGATAAAGAAAAACCCCCCTCAGCCTGAACTTCAGCTCAAGGTTGTTTATTCCTTGCCCTGGCAAGTCGAATGAGGACTGGATTCATTACCAAGACATTTACAAGATGCATAACGTGGCCTTCCTTTGTGGTTTGTGTGTTGACCTACTAGAAAGGATGCTGAAACTGGTTCAAGTCTGTTATTGTGTGTTTCTAAGAGTTGGTATCTAATGGGAACTACATGCCTGTGGTTAGTAAAGAGCATTTATATGTTAACCTGGCTAGAGTGAGAGGAATAAATTGTTAACACTTGAAACTATAAACTGTAGGAGATTTGGAAATGCTGGATACATCATCTTTTGTTCAATTTTTCTGAGCCATCTTGGGTTTCTGCTATCTGAGTTGGTCAGAAAAACACTTAGAGGAGTGTTAAGTAACCCAAGTGTTGAAATATATAATCGTCATCACCTTCCCATGAGAACTGAAAGATGAGCCTTTTTTGGAATTCAGATCTCTTGTATCTGTTGTATTTGTGAGGACTCTTTGACACTCATATTCTGTCTCGGGAAGGGCATTGTCATTGTTTAGGGTGTCCAGCAGCCTATTTTTAGCCCTCCCACTGATGTGGCCCTTCTTGGTCTAAACAAGTCACTTTGACCAGAGGGGATGGGCCCAATACTGAAAGAAGCTCCTTAATATCACCCTGTCTGATTAGGGATTCAAGGCTACTTAAACTGGGGTTTCAATGCCATCCAGTGTCAGTGCCATCCAGTCTCGAACATGTGGCATGCTGTTATTCTCCAACGGGAACATTAACTTCATGGTCTGCCTTTCTAATCTCAATTTTGGTCTTCGGAGGCTCTGTTTGGTTAAATAACCTCTCTTTTATTCCTTGTGACTTAAAATATTTATTCAATTTAAAAATCAATCCCATTGGTTACTGCAAAGAGGCATGAGGTATGTTTTGAGCTGATAAAAGTGTTCCATATCTTGATTACGATGGTAGTTACACAGCCATATATATATATGTACACACTCACACACACATACGTATATATATATACATATATATATATACGTGTATATATATATATGTATATATATTTGTCAAGGCTTATGAAACTGTACACTTAGAAGTGATGAATTTTGGCTGGGCAGGGTGGCTCACACCTGTAATCCCAGCACTTTGGGAGGCTGAGGTGGGTGGATCACTTGAGGTCAGGAGTTCAAGACCAGCCTGGCTAACATGGTGAAACCCTGTCTCTACTAAAAATGTAAAAATCAGCTGGGCGTGGTGGTGCAGGCTTGTAATCCCAGCTACTCAGGAGGCTGAGGCAGGAGAATCCTTTAAACCTGAGATGTAGAGCTTGCAGTGAGCCAAGATCCTGCCACTGCACTCCAGCCTGGGTGACATAGTGAGACTCCTCAAAGAAAAGAAAAAGGAGTAATGAATTTTATTTTATATAAACTACACCTTGATAAAGGTGATAAAAATAATCGAACTCTATTTATTTAAAAATAAAGCATCTCTTTTGGAACTTCTTTTCTGACTAGGGGAAAGAATCATTGCTCTCTTTGAATGACTCTAGTTCCCAGCATAGAGATTTGTATTTACTAGACCACCAATAAACATTGGTTAGGTTCAGGTGAGTTGAATTGTCTCTGGTATCGCTCTCTACTGCTTTCCTTTTTATTTGAACCAGGACACAAATATATGGCCTGCAATCTTGTCTTTGGAAAAGACATAACTTACAGAGTTGGAGGTTCTCAGATATCAGAGTCGTTAGTCAAATTTACTGGTGATATAAAAGGTGTAAGGAAGGTAGTTTAGCGCAGCCTAACTCTGAACCATATGCTTTGTCAAGCCACCAGAGAATTTTGGTGCTTGACAATGTTTTAAAATGAAGGAGAATAATGATAAGTCATCCTAGGCCTGAAGGTACTTGTGGAGTGAAGGAGTATTGCAGTTCTGTGTGTGCTTTATATTTCAAAATGTATTTTGTAGCTGTCGCCACCAAAAAAGTTTTAGAATGGATTTTAGCTTCAACTTTCTAGGGCAGTGTTGAGCTGGGTCTGTTGAAACACTGCTTAAATGCTTGCTAAATATCACTGATTTCACTTTACCTGTCATGCTGAGGGAAAGGTAGTATCTAAGATAGATGTACAGGGTGAATCAAGATGCTGCCTGAAAGTTTTGTGTGCTCAGGTGGGCGTTTTTATTTACAAGTGAACTCTATTACAGCAGAGGTCCCCAAGCCTGGGCCACATAGCAGGAGGTGAGTGAGCATTACTGCGTGAGCGCCACCTCCTGTCAGATTGGTGGCAGCATTAGATTCTCACAGAAGAGCAAATCCTTCTGTGAACTGTCCATGTGAGGAGTCTAGGTTGCATGCTCCTTATGAGACTCTAATGCCTGATGATCTGTCACTGTCTCCCATCATCTCCAGATGGGGACCATCTAGTTTCAGGAAGACAAGCTCAGGGCTCCCACTGATTCTACACTATGGTGAGTTATATAATTATTTCATTATATATTACAATGTAATAATAGAAATAAAGTGCACAATAAATGGAATGCTCTTGAATCATCCCCAAATCATCCCCCTCCCCAAGTCTGTGGAAAAATTGTCTTCCATAAACCCGGTCTCTGGTGCCAAAAAGGTACCAGAGACCGCTGTGGTACCTTTAGTACCTTTGGGGACCGCTGTGTTATATAGTATGTTGTTTGATTGTCATACAAACCTTCAGAAGTATTTGAGGCAGGCACTACTATTGACATTGTATTTACAGAAAAATATGATGATGAGAAGTTAAGTAATTGCCCAAGGTCACACAGAATAAGTTAGTCAATATTGGTACCAGATTATCAGGCTGAAGCCTCGTAATCTCTTCACTATTCCTTATTTGGGAGGGCAGGAAAAGTTCTGATTATACTCCGAGTGAAAGTCATTCATGTGGGTTGGTGTGGGGGTAGGGGTGGGGCTGGGGAGAGAGACCTATATTACCCCCAAGGTGGTAGATGACATCAGATAAGCAGAATTAATTTCAACCCAAGACGTCTATAATTTTGATGTTGAACATCACTACTGTTTAGTAAAACTCTGAAAGAAGCAGTCCTGGCTTTAACTTAAGACTTGCAGGAAAACGTTGACCGTAGTTCAAGGTAAGGTTGGAATTTTACTTCCTTGCCTCAGGATCTGCTTGAAGATCAGCAGCAGCAGCTGCACTAAAAAGTATTTATCAGGCTTCAGCAGCTTTTCTCCCTTATATTCTGGGTAAAGTGGGTTAAGCAGGTATGATTCCTTCTAGAGGTTGTTTTGTTTTGATTTTGAGATGAAGTCTTGCTCTGTTGCCCAGACTGGAGTGCAGTGGTGCAATCTCAGCTCACTGCAACCTCTGCCTCCTGGGTTCAAGCAATTGTCATGCCTCAGCCTCCCGAGTAGCTAGGATTACAGGCTTGTGACACAATGCCTGGCTATTTTTTTTTTTTTTTTTTTTTTTTTGTATTTTTACCAGATAGAGGGTTTTGCCACGTTGGCCAGGCTGGTTTGGAACTCCTGGCCTCAAGTGATCTGCCTGCCTTGGCCTCCCAAAGTGCTGAGATTAGAGGTCTGAGCTACTGCACCCAGCCTAAGTTTTAAATCTGAGACAGACAGCACCGATGACCAGAAACATAAAAGATATCGATTAAGTACAGTGAGATCCTCTAGTAAATAATGTGTTAGCAGTTGGATATGAGACGCCCGAGCCTAGGAAAAAAATGAAAACAAATCTTGTCAGCCCTATCTATATGCTCTACACAGATGAGGGTGGAATCCAGACCTGGGAATCCAGTCATCTCATCTCTGATCAGGTTTCTGCCTGAGGATTAAATTTGTCATTTGGAGTTCCAAGATCTTTTAGAGTCCCTGATGGCATTGGTGGTTTATATTCTGGCACGAGGGACAACTCCTTGTGAGTTGATGCCTGTATTTAAGAATGCAAGATCCACCAGGACTCACAGATCATATCACCTGGGATCTTTGTGCAGTGAATGAGAGAAAACTAGCTGAAATGGGGCTTAAACAGTAAAAGGAATGTGTTGGCCCACATAACTGAAGTAGATTGGCCTTAGGTGAACCGTGATCCAGCAGCTCACATGATACTAACATTTGACCTGCTATTCCCTCTTGTCTGCTCTGCCTTAGATGGTATCACTCTCATCCTTAGGCTCTGAGCCTCTGACTGTCTGGTCCAGGCAGCAAGTGTCTGCAGGATTTCTAGACCCCATGGTGTAAACCAGCTTGTCTATGAAGATGGAAGACAAAGCTTTTCTTTCCAAGAAGAAACTGAAAACATCACCTCAATCTTGACTTTGGTTGGGTTTTCTCTGACTCATCGATTCTCTGGGGCTATAGAGGATGGGATAGACTGACAGTCTTAAGCCTCCTTCCCCTTGTTAGGTAGAGCTAGAATGAGGGTCATTCCTTCCCAAACTAAATGACTGAGAATGGATGCATTTGTCCTCCAAAGCAAGAGCTTGCTTTTTTTCTTCCAGAAAGAGTAACTGCAGTATTTAGGATCCAATTGATGGCAAAGGGGTATGAGCTAGGTGAGTCCATTGCGGTGTAGTTCTGGAGGGGGAATTCAGGACCTTCTTCTTATCCCCTCCTACCCCTGCAAATCCTCTGAGACTCACTAATAACTGACAGTGGTATCCAAATTGGAACGGTGTTTCTTGCCTGTTACCTTTGCATGTGCTCAAGTAGTCATCTGTCCTTCTTTCTCATCCTCTCCTCTTTATTCCTCTCTTCCTTCTTCCCACTCTTTCCCTCCATCTCTATTCCTCTCTCCCTCCCTCCGTCCATTTCTATTCCTCCCTCCCTCCCTCCCTTTCTTATATTCCCTTCCTTCTTTTCTTATCTTCCCTTCCTCCCCACCTTGCCTACCTCTCACATTTCCATTTTCCAAAAAACCTTTTTTAGCCCCTTTTGTGTGCCAAGCACACTGCGTGGTACTGGATATTCCTGATGGAGCTCATCTTCCCTTCCACGTTCCCTTTTCCTTTAGCAAACTTCACTGCCAACAAAATATGTTAATATTCCCTGTGTAAGGTGTTCTGCTAGATTCAGGGAGGTTCATGGCTTCAATATGAATCTCAAGGATAGAGCTGGGGAATGTTTTTAAATCATGATGACATTGTTTATACAGATTGTCTCACACAGATTCTACTACCTATATTTTGGGTGGGAGGGAGAGAGAGGGAAAGTAGTTTAAGAAAAGCAAGCATTTATGTCTGCCAGTGTACTTAAATGAGCTCAAGTACGAGGTGGGACATGGAACTCGCTGACCTTTATTGGCCTCTGCATTCAGACCGCCTGGGGTTGAATTCTAACTCCTCTGCCTTCTGACTTTATGACCTTGGGCTGTTTACCTAACTTCTCAGGATGTCTTAGTCTATTTTTGGTTTCTTATAACAGAATAGCTGAAACTGGGTAATTTATGAAGAAAAGGAATTCATTTCTTACAGTTATGGAGGCTGAGAAGTCCAAGGTCCAGGGGCATGTCAGGTGAGAGCCTTCTTGCTGGCAAGGACTCTGCAGAGTCCCAAGGTGGCATGGGGGCGAGGGAGCCAAGCATGCTAGCTCAGGTCTCTCTTCCTCCTCTGATAAAGCCACCAGACCCACTCCCATGGTAACTCATTAATCTACTAATCCATGAATGAGTTAATCCATTCGTGAGGGCAGAGTCCTCATGACCCAATCCCCTCTTAAAGCCCCCACCTCTCGATACTGCCACACTGAGGATGAAGTTTCAACAGAAGTTTTGAAGGGGATAAACATTCAAACTATAGCACAGGGTCTTGTACTAAGGATTAAATTAGGTAATATATGTATAGTGCTTAGAGCAGTGCCAGTCCACAGTATGCGTTCAATGAAGTTAGCTATTATTGTCACGGCGATGGGGCTTTATAGGTAACGGACTGAAGCATGGCAGTGAATTCTCATGAGTAGTCTCCCATGCTTCCACATTAAGGACTAAATCTTGGCCAGTGGCTGCGCTCAGGCCCTGTCTTCCACATGTGGATGCTAGTGAGGCAGGGGTGCCCCTTGCTGTGTATATTCACATTTCAGAGTACATCAGAGCTTCCAGAGGACTCTGTCATGTGAGCCTCACATATCTCTATTTTATAGTTTTTCAGATTACTTTGTAAATAATTATTGTTAATTTTCTTTACCTTTTTAAAAATATGTATTAATATGTTGAGCCCTTCTGTTAGTGACCTAGGAATAGACCCATGTTTTTTGGGGGTGGGGAAGGGGTCTGTCTGTTGCCTAGGCTGGAGGGCAGTGGCGCAATCACAGGTCACTACAATGAACTTCTAGGCTCAAGTGATCCTCCTACCTCAGCCTCCCAAGTAGCTGGGAACACAGACCTGCACCACCCCACCTGGCTAATTTTTTATTTTTATTTTTTGTAGAGACAAGGTCTCACTACACTGCCTAGGCTGGTCTCAAACTCCTGGACTCAAGCAGTCCTCCTGCCTCGGCCTCTCAAACTGCTGGGATCATAGGCATGAGCCACCATGCCCAGCTCCTATTGTCTTTTGATCCATACCTTTTGATTAATATCCTCTAAAACAAATGAAAATTCATTGTTCCCTCTGTTAGGTGCTTCCATAGAACACATATGGGACCCTAGAAGTCCTATCTCTTTAGAAAAATTATCTTTCTGGGAAAATACAGAGTTTCTTTTATAACACATTTGTGTCTCTGTATGCCGGCCAAAAGCCTCAAACCCCCAAACAGACCTGAAATGTTTATCCCTACCACTACTTCTGATAATAGGGGTTTGACTTCGTATTGCCCACACATCCCATTAACACATGTAATGTGATTTGTGTGCATATTGTAAGCATTTGTTCATTTTATAACCTGTTTAGTAGTTCAGCCAAAAGCTACAAAAGTGAAATAAGAGAAACATCCTGAGCAAAAGAATTGCTCTTTGATATATACCTGTGCACCGGCATGAGAGAACGGAGGAGAGATTTGTGAAAGTGGACTTCTTTGTTACTAATGTAACACTGTCTACTTTCTTTAACAATTAGCATCTCAACCCCAGTTTATCATTATAATGGCTGTTTTTTTGCTTTTATAATGACTTCAGAAAAATTCATAATATCATCTGGAGTCCCTTTATCTGCAAAGCCATTAGTCAATTTCTCTGGTACTCTAGGGAGAGACTGGGAAGTGAAAGGTAGACATTTCCCCCAGTTGGGGTTTCTTTACATGACTCTTATCAAATCAGGTGGGTGTTAGGAGCATGAGAAATGTGAGAGTGAAGAAATGTGAAATGTGAGATTTGGATAAGGTCGTTTGGATTTAAAGAGGAAATTTCTGTCAAGGGCCAACTCTAGAGCAGGTCACAGAGCAGAGGCTGGGCTGCTGCTGCAGGTAGGCATGCCATTGAGCCAAGGTGGGCTGACTCGAGGAAGAACTCAAGCAGATGCTGTAGAACAAAGCAAAAAGATGTGAGTGTGGTGGTACATCTGAGTTTCTCACTGATTCTCATCACTTCTCAGGGCCTCGCTTTCCCCATCTAGAAGGGCTGAGATAGTGGCTGTGCAAAGAGCCCCCAGGGGCAACATTGCCTCTAGCTCATAGCTCTGCCTCCCTAGTGGGATGCAGCCCTTGTCCTCAGGGTTCCAGGCAGTGGAGCTCCGGCCACCATGCCCGTATTTTAGGCAGCAACTAGAGAGAGGATGAAAAAGAAGGGCAAAGGACTACACTATCTTTTAAGGAGATTCATGGAAGTGGACAGTTGACACTTTTGCATATATCCTATTGGCCAGGACTTAGTGATGTGGCCACACATAGCTCCAAGGGAAGTTGAGAAATGAAGTCTTCATTCTGAATGGCTATGAGCATGGCTAAAAGCTAGGGGTTGTCTTATTAAGATAGAGGGGAATGAGAGTTATTAGCTGTCTGTATTATGGGTTTAGATGATGTCCTAAACATCAGTATAGAATATTGCAGTCTTTGAAGATATAAAATGTCTTTAATATTTGATTGCTATTTTTTTCTTTAGACTAAAGAATTTAGGATGCTGACATAAACTATGATGATATTTTTGATGATGGTGATGAAGATGATGATGATGAGGGGTAGGAGGAGAGGAGGAATATCTACCAGAGAGAATACTCCAGGGTGTAGGATATAACAATTTACAACCCAAAGAGGAAAGTATTTTTCCCCATTTTACAAATAAGTAAATGGATGCTCAGAGTAGGCAAATCTCTGAGGCCAAACCACATCTTATCTATGGAGTCATGATATAGCCACAAAGATTGGGACCAAAGTTTTTGGGAAGCAACATGGCTCTCTGTTGCAAGTAACAAAAACTGAATTCCAAATGGCATAAACAATCAGGAAAAAGTTACATCTTGTATTAAAATGTCTAGAAAGGGCAGCAGCAGAGGTGGGTAATTCATTACCTCAGCAATGTCTTCAAGCAACCAGGTTCTATCATTCTCAGGATGTGGTCTTTGACCTTGATGAGATTTCCTCACAGAAAAGCCCCAGCAGTGTGAGCTATTACCCTCACATATGATGTGGTCTTATGGCAGAAAAGAGACTGCCTACTCTTTATGTGTCTTTTTAAAGTCAAGGAAACTTTTCCAGAAGCCCTCCTGTGCCGTATTTGTCCTATTTTGTGTAAATTCACCTTTGCTGAGGACTAGGTACCTGAATAAAGTCATGATTCTCTTAATATGAAAAGCAGTTGGAATGATTTTGGGTGGGAAACTGTCAACACCTCTAATTCATTCATAGGTTATTTGCCCATTAGCCGGGTGTGCCTGTAGTTCCAGCTGCCCCAGAGGCTGAGGCTGGAGGATTGCTTGAGCCCAGGAGTTCAAGACCAGCCTGGGCAACATAAAGACATACAGAGACCCTATCTCTTTAAAAAGTGTGTGTGTGTGTGTGTGTGTGTGTGTGTATACACACACATACATATATATGTATATATATACACACATGTAGTATGTATACATATATAAATATATATACACACATACATACGTAGTATGTATATGTATATAAATATATAGTGTTTGTGTTTGTGTGTGTGTATATATATATGATTTTCCCAATATTTAAGGACAATCTAGAATTCTAGAATTATGGGTATTTCCCTAAAAATATCATTACTTTTGGATGTCACTTGCTTATTACAACTTACTCACTTGCTTATCAATAAACATTGATTGAAAACCTTCTCTGGGTCAGATAGTGTATGAATAATGAAATTCATGCTTACTGTAAAAAAAAAAAATTTTATGATTTAGAGACAGAGTCAGAAATCCTCAGCAACATTTACAATACAATGCATGGAATGCCACAATGGAGGCAATGAGGATGCTTAGAGGAAACCACTTATGTTGGCCTGGGGAATCGGAACTTATGGCTGTAATAAAGCTTTCTTCTCTTAGATTATGAATGTTGCTCATGGGAATCACTTAAATGAGCTTCCTGAGAACAGGGACCACAACTTCTTTGTTTTTATTTTTTAGTCTGGGTGTAGTACTTTGACAATAGTAGTTGATCAATGTGGTGAGCAGATAAGGTAGCTTCCCTACGTTACAGCTAGTAATGGTGTTTGCTGGACTTCAGCAGATCTTTGTAAATTCAAAGCCCAGGCTCTGTAACACCATACATAGCACTTTGTTACTTACAATGAATGGTTTGCTACAGAATGCTTTCTCTTTTCTAATCTGCTTCTTGTCTGATTGTCATGCAACTTGAATGGGATAATAAATGTAAAGTAATTAGCATAGAAGAAGCACTCAGTGACTATTACCTGCTCTTATTACTTTATAATGTAGTCTGCATTATTTTTCCTCCTTATTTAAATCTTCAACTTTATTGAATTGCTTATTGAAGAAAATGCTGTCTCTAAACATAACATTACCGGCAGCTGGAAGTGAAACTTACACATTACGCTTCATGGTATCTGAGAGTCACAAATTTGCAAAAACATTTCTGATCTGATTCTGATAAACATCACATGCTAGTGTCTCCTACATTCCCATTTACTCAGTGTTCCCTACTTCCTAAAGGAGGAAAAAGTACTGTTGAACAGTTGTCAAATTTTCTCCACAAGCAGCTTGGTTTTCCTTAATGGATGAAATCACCCTTTGTTGATGGATCCATTTGCGCAGGAATTTCTAGATCACCTCAAGGCTCACACTCTGGGTCCCACCTCCTGCTCTGCTACAAACAGTTAGGTATCTTTATGCCTCAGTATACAGCTGGCCATAGCGGCCCTATGTCAGAAATTATATTTCCTCTAATTGGCTAAAGGGACCATTTTCTTAATAGTTTCTTTCTTTTATAGGGCCATGTGCTATATTCCATTTATGAGAACACAGTATCTCAGAGCATGTTAACTGTTTAGAGATAATGGACCTAACAAATAGAATGGTGCGGCTAAGGATAAATTCAGTGGCATGGAGGTCCCTGGTCTTTTGTGTGGCTTGAAGAGGTTGTGGAGGCTGATCGGTTCTTTGGGAACAGATTCACAGTTGACAGGAAACATCTGCTTTAATTTGCTCCAACATCAACAAGATCGATATGGTAGGAAACCTGTTGTTACTGTGTGAGTTCCATTTATCAAGCCAGGGCTTGGCCTGAAATCAGGGCTATTTGGACAGGTACCACAATGAGTCAAAATATGGACACAACAAAGCAGCATTACTTGAGAATATCGTGTGGCTGTTTCTCTGTTTAAAGGGAGTCATGTTCCTTCTATACTTGTCTGGCTATCTTCATTTCTTTCTGTGTCTTTCTCTTTATGCTTTTCTCTCTCAGCACATTTCCATTCAGGGCCTCAATTATGAGTGTAACAGTTCTCAACCTAAATTCTGCCTCCATATCCTCTCTCATGGGTAAGAAAGGCTCCCTGTGGTGGTGACTGTCAATGGAGGGGGATTCTCCCCAAGGGTTTCCCAAATATTTTGAGAAACAACCATGCAAACACACAGACTCACATACACTAGTACTCACAAAACCTTGGAGATTGTCCACTACACCTAAGGTATACCTGCCTCTTCTGGTTAACCTTCAGAATCACTTCCCTAGAATTAAAGATGCTCTTACCTTCAGGAAAACTGCCTCGGTTTTCATTATTTGGAAAAGTAAAACTTGTATCTGACACTTAAAATATGCCTCTGGAGAACTCAGAGAATTCAAAGCATTCTTACATCAGTGCATCTGTGATAGTAATATTTTAGAAAATTATTACACTGCTAATAAAATGTGAAGAGTGGATTCATGCCACTGAGCTCAGGTTATTACCTCCACTATTTTTGAAATACTAGTGCCCATAATGTCCTGATGCAGGAGCTCATCTCCTAACAAAACAACATAGCCATATACAGAAAAACTAAGGTCTTTTTCACCCATTCTGGTGTAGGATAGATCAATCAATTAAAGGAAATTGCATAAGGCTATATGCTATGGTTTGGATGTTTGTCCTCTCCAAACCTCATGTTGAAATATGATTCCCAGTATTGAAGATGGGGCCTAATGGGAGGTGTTTTGATCATGAGGACAGATCCCTCATGAATAAATTAATTCCCTCTCTTGGAGGTGAGTTCTTACTCAGTTCCCACAAGAGCTGGTTGTCACAAAGAGCCTGGTACCTCCCCACTTTCTTGCTTCCTCTCTCTCCATGTGATCTCTGCACATGCCAGCTCCCCTTCACCTGCTACAATGAGTGAACACAGCCTGAGGGCCTCACCAGAAGCTGAGCAGATGCTGGCACCAGGCTTCCCGTATAGCCTGCAGAACCATGAGCTAAATAGACCTCTTTTCTTAATAAATTACCCAGCCTCAGATATTCCTTTATAACCACACAAAATGGACTAAGACACCCTATCGCTGGAGTCCACTCAGACTACCAGGTGAGAAAAATCCAGGAGCTTCCAGGTTCTTTGTTCTTGATTCTGGCAATGGGTCTGAATAAAAGACAATGAAATGCTATTGGCTACTTTGTCATTTCATCTTCCTGCTTCCTACCTAATGACCTGAATGCACATGTGCTCCAGATGATGTCAGTCTTCCCACTGTGAACAAAAAACTCTTCTTTCTCTTTACCATTCTCCTCTGCCCTGGTCAGGCTGGTGACCACACTGCTCTGGGCCAGACACTGTGCCCAGTACGGAGAGGAGGTGCACAAGGAAATGATAAGACACATCTCTGCTTTGGAGAATCTCATTGCCCAAGAAGACATATAGACAAGTAAACCAATTACAGAAATAATGGTTAAGGTACACTGGTGGTATGAAGAAGGGAGGAATCAGCTTTGCCTAGGATTGGAGGTTGCTGGGTAGAAAAGGCTTCAGAGAGGAGAAGGTATTTGGAGAGTACATTGAAGGTTGAATAAAAGGTTTAGAGAATCAGAATTTGCCTAGAGGACAGAAAGAAATATTGAAAGGACATACCAGGCAGTGGACAGCCATCGGTAGAAGGGTGTGAGGCACAAGTTATTGAGATACATGACGAGACTGACAGTCGTGATCATTATGAACCATTTGTTGAAGGGTCACAGCGGTACGTGTAAGCATACCAATGGTAATGCAGCTGGAAGAGTAGCCAGGGGACTGGAGAAAAGAAGGCACCATGTTATGCCCTGGGACCTCATTAATTCTTCTTGTCATAAGGAGCCAATTCTTCTCTGGACCTTTCCACATTCCATGCAAAGTCTGTCTGGCTTCTTGTCCATTTACTTGCTGGTCATTCAAGGCCTAGGACTGTCTGGTGTCCAGTTGCTCTTCACATGCAGATGGAAAACCTGGGCCAGGTCAAAGTCTGAAGACCTAGAGAACGGGGCAGAGCTCTGGGAAGTGTGGAATCTGCCTACACCTCTCAGAGAGAGGAACTGAGGTGGTTGTTCTGAGAGGTAGTGAGCAGGGAGACCCTGAAGCCAAAGGCTGGCAGAATCCAGCAGGGCAGAGGCCAGCAGGGGAACTCAGGGCTGACAATGGGGACACCTGACCACAGTCAAGGGGATTCAAAGCATGGCCTGGAACCTGGAGAAATCCCCTGGAACATGGACACAGGAATGTGGACAGCCGAAGCCGTGACCTTGACCATAGGTAGGGAGTTGCAGTTAGGGACAGAAGCCAACTTTACTTAGACATAACTCAAATTCATTCATTTCTGAAGGAGATGAAATGTCCTTCATTTTCACCTGGTTGGAATGTATTGCCCTCTCCTTAATGGTGCATAGCACTTTGTTTATTTATGCTTTGAGTAATTTTAATATGCTTTGTTTTATAGTATTTTTATACATTTCTACTTCCTTGATTATAAATTTGTTAAGGCAGGGAAATATCTATCATCTACACACACTAATGGTATTTTAGCTATAGCATACATAAATACATTTTGTTGAATTGAAATTAATTGAATTAATCCCATTCTCTTTCAGAATAGAAATTATGTTTTCTGGGAGCTAGAAACTATTGTGAGAGATGTCAGTATTATTGAAATTTAAAAGGGGCTGTCCAGTTCAGTTGTGGCCTGGTGTGTATTGAATGACATCCAAATTCTAAGTGAGTGGAATTGCTATCAGATCTGAAATAAATTAGCCATGCTTATGAGAAGACATAGAGTGTGAGGAATTCCTCCCATAAATGCTCTGCTTATGTGATTATTGGTTAGCCAGTGATTTCCTGTCATCCACAAAAAAATATGAAATAGTAAAAGAAAAGTAAATATTAGGTGAAGTGCTTTGAGCCAAAGGGAGTCCATATAGGAAGTGATGGATGGCTCTGTTGGGATTCCGGCAGTAGTGCATGATGATGTGGTGTATAAATACGTCAGCTCCTTTAACCCTTGGGGACTGTGAAGCATGTGTTTCTCATGGGCCCCTAGCGTGCTCATACGGGATTAAGTTTCAGTTGCCTACTGTGGCAATTGGCTTGAGAAGCCTATCTTTATTAGTTTTCTTCTCTTCCTTGTCTTATTTCTCTTCTCTCCTACCTGTGTTCTCTTCACTCCCTTCCTCCCCACAAAATAAACTATGTGAGTTTGAATTCTTATTTCAGGATTCAAATTTGCTCCTGGGGAACCAAATTAAGACCAAAGAATATGTATTCTCTTTCTTCTCATTTGGTGTTGAGACATTTTAAAGCCTCAACAATTTTCCCTATATAAGCAGTTCCAATTATTTGTGCCTGACCTATAAAAAGTAGGTAATGAGAAAATTAAGGCTTGCAGACAAGTCTTACACAATTGCAGCAGAATATCTCAGAAACGTGCCCAATTCCCGGGCTTTTTGTTTGGTCTCTTTAAGCAGGCAACCTCAAAGGGGTGTTTCTAGCTTTCATGATTATGTGTGATTTTGTTATTTTACAGCCTACTGCTGTGGAACTCTATTGAGAAAAGACACTTGATAAAGCTAGTAAAATATACATCTGCTACAAAGAAAATTTTATCTCAAAAATGCTGTTTCCTCTTCAGCTCTGAATGTTGACAGATTTTTTTTCCTAACGGGGTTCAGTAGGTTGGCTGGAAAGCCAAGATCAAATACCAGTGGGAGGTGCGAAGACTGGCCAGCCCATGTTCAATGAGTTCACCACCCAGCTGCTAAGTTCTCCATGCTGGTAAGACAAACACTCTGAAACAGATACAGGCCTACTGGTATCTTTAGAACCATCTGCAGCACAGTTAGATAAAGTAGGCACAATTTTAAAGTTAGGTTTTGAGAAGGTCCCAAGAAACAGGGTTTCCTTGTCAAAATACAGTGAGACATGACAGAGCCATATTTGGAGGTCCCTTCATTGACAATGGGTTATGCTTTCAGCTTTCAGGCTGATCCTGCTGAGAAGCACATGTGATTAGCCCCAAGAAGCTCTTTACTGACCCCTAGATCCCTGTCAAATCCAGGAGATATTGGGGGAGAAACATTGTGAGTCAGAGAACAAGAGGCTATACTTCCCCTGAGCCCGGGGAACGTGTGAAATGCTTGTGTTGTATCTTCATTAGTGGAAAATTTTGATCAATTACCCTGGATGATCCATGTCATGGAACATTGAGATGCATATCCTTTCATTTCCATAATTCAGGGTGATATTCAAAATATAGGATAGGCATTTTTAACCACAGAGTATATTGAGAAGTAAAATTAATTTTGGAGATTAGTACATTACACACCTCATCAAGCAGGAAGAGACAAGAAAGCATATAAATGCAACACAATTCTGGGGGAACTCCTGTCTTCAAAACTTATTTGCTTCAGCTATAGCCACTGAGGCCTTACTCCTTTTCCTGCCTGTCTTGAGAGGCTGTTCTATGTGGCCACCCAGATTTCTTGGGATTTGATGCTTGACCTTGGAGGAAGTCAGGAAAAGCTTTCTAGCTCTGCCTCAGTTGGACCATGTCTTTTGCCTGTCTCTGGTTTCTTGGGCTACTTTGATTTAACTTTCTGTGTTACGGAAACCTCTGGCAGTAACTGTTCCCTGTGTGCCTTATGCTTCACTTGAGATGCACAATTGCCAAAGCCCTCTCTGATACCACCAGGGAGCGGCGAACTTAATTCTTCTGTCTTTGATCTCTCTCTTTTTTTTTTTTTTTTGCTGTTTCTCCCCTGAAAAGAGGCAGAGCTGTTTTGGGGGCCACCAAGGGCCGTTCTCTCCACTTTGTCCTTCACTATATCACATCCCTGTATGTCTTCCTATAGTCACCTGCTGGCGTGATTCCATTTTGTTTGCTGAATTTGACTAAAGGTGTCTTGAGCTCAGGGATCATATCTGCCTGCCCACAAAAGTGTCCCATTTCACTGGGCAAATCAACTAGAACGCTGTTGTATTTACTCTGTGGACTCAGGAAGGGATCCTCTGGGTATTAGGCCCATGGGGTTTCTGTCACCTCCCATTCTACTTTGGCTTAGACAAGGTATCTGAGTTCAGAAACTGACTCTGTTCCTGTGCTCAGCTTTACAGACAACAAGTGGTATTATTTTTAGCCTGCAGACCTTTTAGTTAACATCCTGCTGCATTGAGGGTGTGAGAGAGAAGTGCTTTGGAAATCAGACTCTGTTACTGATAGCTTGTCCTAAACTGAAAAGGCGATAGGAGAAAGGATGCTTTGTGTTCAAGTAGAAGAAATCTCTGATGCTGCAGTTGCTGGGGCAGCCTTCCCCTGTGTTTCTTACCTTGCCACGGCCTGCTGTTTGGCAGGATGACTTGCTGCTGCACTTAACTGGCTGCGCTGTGGTTTCTGTGCCTGTGATGGCTCCTTCTGAATGCCCTGTGAGCCCTGGGGGTCTTATCAGCTGGCTGCGGCAGGAGTGGGAGATAAACAGCTCACTTGTCAAGTCCCCCTTCTCCTTCTCCTGGGAACCCTTGCCAGGTCACCAGCCTAAACCCCCTCTAGTATCCTGTGGCCTCTTGCTTGGGGTGTCAGAGTCAGAGAGAGTAAGGAGGTGTTGGGAGATGAAGTTCAGAGGGTAAAATAATACTGTGGGAGGAACCAGGCTTATGTGAGCTTTATAGTCGGCTGAAAAAGAGAATGTGGTAAGGATCAGGTGGCAAGTTTCAAAACGGCTGGAACTTTTACTTAGTACTTTACAAAGTGCACCCCTGCCCCAATGTATAGGTAGAAATAAACTTCTGCTTTAAAATTTCAACAGAAAAATCAGATCAAATAAATCTGGTGAAATACCTTTGATTAAATGTAACACACAATTGATCTCAATTCCATATCTGATTATTAATTTTTAATTAGGAGTGAGACACAGGCACCATGATGGGTAGATTTGGTTGTCTGAGAAAGAAGATGAATAGAAGATAATATGTTTTAACTTTTTTTTTTCCCACCAAGTTTTAAAGTTCTACGATTGCTGGCAATTTTCAACGGATAATATCGAGTCTCCATCACTGGCCATTTTATGGACAAAACAGCAAAACACAAATAGGTTTAATGCTGAGCTCCCAGCTCTTATCTTTACTTCTCCTCCTCCATTTCCACCAGTCAGGTGTCTAGAAAAGAAGGGCATCCTGGTTGGGAGGAATTAGTTGTGGGGAGGATTTGGCCATGATCAGAGCAGGTATTGCTTCAGACTGAGCTGGGGCATTTTAAAGCTGAGGCAGAAGAAATCATACTTTAGAGGTCCAGGGGAAGAAAGTAGGACTAGAATGGCTCCCCAATTCCTCTGCTGATCCTCTCAGAGACTTAGCTTTGCTGAGAAGCATCCCTGGTAACCAGTATCTATTGCTGTCTTTACTTAGCATTTAAATGGCCCCAGTCTGGATATGTCAGTTATCTCAGAGCCAAGACAGAACAATTTTGTGGTAGAAATCAAAGAATTTTCAGTGTAACATCTAGGGCAGGATTTGTGCCTCTTTTGCAGTGGATGTCCTTTTCTCGTCTTGAGAGCATTCTGTTAGAGCCTCACATTGTTGAGATATCCCCCTCATCTCCATTCTGCAGAGTGTTAATGCTGCTGGAAGACCGTCTGTTAAAATCAGATTCCCATCAGGCTTTGAATGCTCCCTACCAAATGGCATAGCTGCCTTTGATCTGTAGTCTCACTTAAGGACGCTTTTCAAGTGCATGGAAAATGCCTTGACCCCAGTGTTTGGACCTGTCACTGCTTGCACACCAAATCAAGGTATCATCAAGCACTTTCTGAAAATGTACACCTAGAGGAATTCCCGCTATTTAATGGGCTCAGCCATTCCTGCTGTATTGATGGCAGTCTCAGCTCAGTCCTCCCTCTAAGGGCTCTGAAGACCCTAGAGTTATGTTCCTCCCAGTAGCAAACCTCTGAGACTTGGTGTGGCTCAAAGACAAAGCCAGAGCTGCTTTGTCGTCTGTGATTTTGTGGGTTGGAGGAGTAGTCAGAAATAGGTCACATCTGAAGAAAAATTCTTTGCTTGTGATCTTGAGTACAACAGAAGGAAACTGACCCCTTTGAATTCATGAAGTAGGATGCAAGGTTCATATTATCTATAAGGACTATAAAAATGGCTTAGCTGACCTTGAGCTTATTCACTCACAATACGTGCTAGTTAGATAGGGGTATTTATCATGCTGTATTTTAGGAATATTACATGAAATGGGGAAATACGGAGGCACATGGTAAACTGTCATGTACTATACAAATGATCATTGTGATGACATTTTCTTAAAATGGGTTATGTGAAGTATAAAGAATTGAGAGGCTATTGCCAGTAATTAGTTCAATATAGCCTTGTTTGTTAGTCTACGGCCAGATGTGGTACCTTAGAGCCTATAGATCTTGCTGTATACACCCATGACCTTCAGGTGTTCATCAGGAGACACAACATAGAGCCTGGACTTGGTGGTTGAGGAATCTGGGATGTCATACCTGACTCTTTGATGCATTATTTGGATACCTTTATCTCTCCAAATTTCCTTGTTTATAAAATGAAGATGTAAGTGCCCCAATTGCCTCATGTGGTGGTTATGAAAGCTAAAATAAAAATGCACAGATGGTTTTGAATGTGCTTTGGGACTGTGAAGTGTTATAGAAGTGTAAGGTGTTATGATGATCATAGATGTAACTTGGGATGTATGCTTTGTCCATGGATAGTTTCTTATCTGAAAGGAAAAGCTGATGAAAGTTAGGTCAGTGAATAATGTGTGTTGAGTATATGTGCGTATGCACACATGGACATGCAGGTGCACATGTCCATGTCAGGGTACATAGTGTTACAAAGAGGAGACAAAGTGTGTACTGATCATTTTCACGTTTGTACTCTGACCCATTCACTGATCTTCCCCTAATCTGCCCTGTATCTCCAGGAGTTCCAGTGCATAGGCCTCTGCTGATGGCCTGCTTCTTCCCTCACCCCTGGTGGAGGGCTAGGTCCTGTTGAGTAGCTCCAGCCTCAAAGGCTACAACAGTTTCCTGATGTTGTTTATCTCTAGGTGGTCTCAATTTCTTCTGTTTGGTGTCAGCTTTTCCATCTTCTGGGCAACCAATTCTCCATGTTAAATTCCTTCTGTTTGAAATACTTAGAGACGGCCAGGCATGGTGGCTCACACCAGTAATCCCAGCATTTTGGGAGGCCAAGGGAGGCAGATCACCTGAGGTCAGGAGTTCAAGATCAGCCCGGCCAACATAGATGAACCTGTCTTAGTTACTAAAAATACAAAAATTAGTCAGGCATGGTGGTGTGTGCCTGTAATCCCAGCTACTCAGGAGGCAAGAGAATCACTTGAACCTGGGAGGCAGAGGTTGCACTGAGCGGAGATCATACCACTGTACTCCAGCGTGGGTGACAGAGTGAGACTCTGTCTCAAAAACAAAACAAAACAGAAATACTTAGAGCTGATTCTGCTTTCCTGACTGGTCCCTGACTCATTCCAGATGCTTACTTTGTAGATGGATACTAGATTAAGACATGCATAGAACCATTTGTGAGAAAAAAGATAATACAGAATTTAACTTTATACTGTTTATAAAATATATGTCTAAAAATGTGATTCAAAATGGTTTAAAATTAAAAATTAGGCAAATATATAAAAAATGAAGAGAAAAGCAAAGATCAAGGTAATAAAATGTTAAAGCAATGAAGATCACTTTTATTTATTTTAAATAACTATCATAAATATTTATGTATTGAATGACAGCCTCAAAATATATAAATAAATAATTTTTAAATGTAAAAAAAATTTTAGAAGCTATATAGTAAGAGACCTTACTGTAATTTTCCTTACTTTTGATAGACCAAGTAGCCAAGTAGGAGGAAAAATCTCAACAATAGAATAATAATTTATTGACCTGAAAAAACTTAGTAGCATTGCCTGGGAACTCCATTTGCATAGCAAACACTCAGTTTTTATTCATGCTGAGTTATATTATTGAGGAACTGAAGGAGATTACTGTTGGGGCTAATGTCCCTATCCCCTACCTCTTGGTAACAAAACTGACCCTCAAGAGTCACTCCTCATGTGGTGGTTTCACTATGTTGCTCAGGATGATCTCAAACGATCCTCCTGCCTCAGTTTCCCAAAATTCTGGAGTCATAGGTGTGAGTCACCTAGCCAAGCCTGCTGTGCTTTCTTCCCTACTCATTTAGAAAAGTAAGAAGGCATATTGTTGATAAGGTAATTAAAAGAAATTAGCACAACAATAAGAAAATAAGTAATATGATAAAAGCAGTCTGAATTTTAAAAACATTTTTTTCCATAGGTTATTGGGAAATAGGTGGTGTTTGGTTACATGAGTAAGTTCTTTAGTGGTGATTTGTGAGATTTTGGTGCACTCATCACCCTGACTTGTAGTCTTTTATCTTTCATCCCCTTCCCACGCTTTCCCCCTGTGTCCCCAAAGTCCATTGTGTCATTCTTATGCCTTTGCATCCTCATAGCTTGGCTCCCACTTATGAATGAGAACATACCACGTCTGATTTTCCATTCCTGAGTTACTTCACTTAGAATAATAGTCTCCAGTCTCATCCAGGTCACTGCAAATGCCGTTAATTCATTCCTTTTTGTGGCTGAGTAGTATTCCATTGTATATATATACACCACAGTTTCTTTATCCACTCATTGATTGATGGGCATTTGGGTTGGTTCCATGTTTTTCCAATTGTGAATTGTGCTGCTATAAACATGCATGCGCAAGTATCTTTTTTGTACAATGACTTCTTTTCCTCTGGGTGGATGCCCAGTAGTGGGATTGCTGGATCAAATGGTAGTTCTACTTTTAGTTCTTTAAGGAATCTCCACACTGTTTTCCATAGTGGTTGTACTAGTTTACATTCCCACCAGCAGTGTAGAAGTGTTCCCTGTTCACTGCATCCACACCAACATCTACTATACTTTTTGATTTTTGGATTATGGCCATTCTGCAAGGGCAAAAATTTAAAAGAACAGGCAAGAACCTGAATTTGAAAGAATAAATGGTAATGAGGTGCCTTTGAAGGGAGAGTGCTCTGAGGAGCAGGACTGAAGAGTTCAGTGTTGAGAATGGCACGCAGAGCTGACATTAGGTTCAATCAGGTTGTTTCTCTTCCCCTGAATGGCAGCCTTTGGGGAAATAACCCCAAGAGCACAAAGTCAGTCTCTCTCTCTCTCTCTCTCTCTCTCGTTCTCTCTCTTTTTCTCTCTCTTTCTCTCTCTGCCTCCCTCTTTCTTTCCTTCTTTTGGGGGCTGAGGCCGTTGAAGACCCTTTGCGATTCCATAAATGATCAGCGACATCCCTCAAATACTACAGCGTGTTCCTCTGTGTGGGAAAAGTGTGGTCGCGCATACATGCAGCTCCATTCCCTTCCCTTCTTTCCTCCTTGCCATGGAAGGAGCAGGAGGTGGACAAGCAAACAGGACAGTATTGGAGAAACAGAATGTACCTAAATGGGGAAGACTGGGTTGAATTTGAGGAGGCTGAGTTTTACTTCCAAACTCACCCTGATTCACTACTGCTGTATCTCTTGGCAAAATAAGTAAACATAGTCTTCTAACTTCATTTCAGAACTCCTCTCTCCTCTCTATGCATATCTGCCCTCCAGAAGCCTCAGATCTCATGATGAACAAGGAAGGTAAAGCATCTGGAAATGTTTCCTATGAAGAGCTGCTGAAAAAGCCTGAGATGTTGTTTAATGTAGAAAAGACTCAACTTTGCATTTCCCACAGTGTTTCATGGAACACCCCTTGTCTTAGTCTGCTCCAGCTGCTGTCACAAAATACTGCAGACAGTGTGGCTTATGAACAACCGAAATTTATTTCTCACAGTACTGAAGGCTGAGAAGTCCAAAATCAAGGAGCTGGTATACTGGGTGTCTGGTGAGGGCCTGCTTCCTGGTTTATACATGGTTTCTTCTTGCTGTGTCCTCACATGGTGGAAGGGGCAAGGCAACTCTAAGGGGCTTCTTTTATAAGGGCTCTAGTCTTATTCACGAGGGATCTGCCGTCGGTATCTAATAACCCCGAAAAGGTCCCACCTCCTAAAATCATACTGGTGACTAGGTTTCAACATGCGAATTTTGGGTCAACCAAAGTTATAGCACTACTCACAAGAAATGTTAATGGGCGTTCTTAAGGCAGAAGGGTCCCACGGACAAAATAAATTTGGAAAAGGATGAAGTAAACATAGAACAAGTTTCTTCTTCACTTTTCATAGCCTTTGACAGGTTGTTGTAATTCTCCAGTAAGGACTACAGAATGCAGCATTTCCCAAACATATTTGAGCAATGAACTACTATCCCAGGTGCACCTATTAATGTCTCTTAAGGGACTAGTGGGAGGTTGCACTGTTTGATTTTAAAGAACACTTGCAAAACCTGGCACTGTGACTTCAAGTTGCCCTTATTAGTTAGACCTGTCTTCTGAGGTCCAAAATTGACCTTCTTCCTTTCTCTGAAATTCATATAATTATATGATTAAACACATTTCTACTAAGACAAATTTGGTATAATCCTCTAGCTCTTCATTTGCTGTTCATTGTTTTAAAAGTTTCTTATTTGAAATAAACAATTAATTAGATAATTATGATGGGAGATCATCTTTTTTTGAGGGTTTTTCTGTATGCTCTTTCTAGTGTAAGTCACCTCTTTCTCTTTTACTGTTCCTTGGCAAGCAAAAAGACAAGTTTAGGCACAAGACAGAGTTATCAAAAGTTCTACAGGAGTGAGGAGAAAAGAGAGTGAGAGGAACATAGGAGAGGCAACTCCCTTGGTGATGTGGTAGAAGCGTCCAAGCTGCTGAATTGTTTTCAAAAAATGGCAGGCAGGGCCCACAGTGAAAGCAGCCCATCTGGTTGTCCAATCCACCGTGAAAGGGGTTGACAGTGGTAAGGATTAGAGTAGAGGAGATTCCCAGGAGCTATTGCTGGTAATGGAGGGATGTGGAGATTTTCCATTGTTTATGTACACTGGAGAAGGTTGACTTGAAATTTCACAAATACATATCTTATATTCCTTGATGTACATAATGGAGAAAAAAAAAAAAACCCAAGAGAGTACTCCAAGAGGAGCTGGGTTTGGCTCAAATCCTATCCTGAGCATTGTCCTATTGTGGAGTTGAGATACCTAAATTTTAGAAATATTTTTAACCCAGAATAGGTCACATGCTAAATATTCTGGGTACATGGTGTTTATTTGTTCATTGTTTTTTTTTTTTCTTGGCATGTGGGAGAGAAACCATCTTGAATCAGTTGTGTTCATTGGCCAAACAAACAATGTGATAACAGTTTGTAAAATTTTACTGATTAATGATGCAAAGTCTTGACTTTCACTGTAAGTAAACCCAGGACACAAAAAGCACCAAGGCATGCCCAAGGTGGTTTTCTATAATTTAAATCAAAATAAGTTTGTATTGAAAGTACACTAGATTTCACATTTCATGTTTTTTAAGTTTTAGATTGAAAAAAGAGGTACTTTCTGACTTCTCAGCTAAGATTTTTATTGTGGTAGTAGTTGTTGATATTTGGTGTGTAAAACCTCTTTATGCTGCTTTAGCTATATATTTTTAAAACTGACTTTGTTATTAAAAACACTTGAAATTTAAAAAGTATATTCATGATTAACAACTTGCAGAAGTTGCCCAGCAACTATTTTCATTCCCCAGAGGCAGAGAGTATAATGGAAAGGAGGAATTTGAGGTGAGATGTCTTTCTTGTGTTTAAATTTTCTACTCTGAACTTGGACAAGTCACTTATCTTCCTGAATCCCAATTCCTCATGTATTAAAAAAAAAAAAAAAAAGAGTATGTTACAATCATACTGCCTATTTTCCAGGGTTATTGTGAGTATCCAGTGAGGAAAATATATAAAAACCTCTTATAACCTTCAGGTTTCTTACATCTATATATAATTTATTTTTAGCGCCTTTCTGATCTTTGTTCATATGTATATATGATTTCAATCACAGGACCCTATACATATTTATGTTCCACTTTTCATATCTAATGTTATAGTTGTGCCATAATTTACTAGCCCTTTCCCGATTGATGGACATTTAAATGGTTTACAGTTGTTCACTATTTTAATAGTACAGTAATAAACATCTTTGTACATTTAGGCTTTTGTCTTTCTCCTTTTTTTTTTTTAGCCAATTTCTCTGGGACTAGTTCCAGAAGGGAGATTATGGAGTCAAAGTGAATGACCATTTTTTTTTTTTTTTTTAACTAACCTGTCTTTCGAGCTTTTCACTTCATCCAAATATCTTTCCCTTGGTAATTTTCCTAGAATGTCACAGAGCACTCAAATGCCTTCTCGAAGGCTGCCAGAAAGATTCAGAATCTACATTTGGTGGCCATATTTCCATTTTCAGGCTCTTTCAGAACCACTTGCCTGTGAGGCCTCCCTTAGACTGCAAGGTCCTTCAGGACAAGATTGTGCCTTAATCATCTTTGCATCCTAGCATGGCCTGGCTTGTCAGAAGAACTCAGTGAGTGAGTGTTCAGTGGAAATAGACCAAGCAGATGGCTAATACATGATAGGCTTCTTATGGTCACCTGACTTGCCGAAGCATTCATTCATCAAAGAGTTATTAACAATGTCAGGCACTGCTGCTAGAAACTGGAGACAGAGAGGCAAATGTGACACAGGTGGCTTCGTCAGCCTAGCAAGCAGAGCTCCCCTCCACCCGGCAATAGAAAAGCTTAGTCTTGAATCTGAGAATTCCTTGAGAAGGGGTCCAAGGGTAGAGTTGACCTTGGCTCATGTAATGTGATTGCAGGGAAGACCCTTGCTCTGCCCAAATATTTTAATCATCTACCCCTTAATATCAGTCATTCTGTAACACAGATCTTGTTACAGAGATGGAGGTGACAGAAGGGGCCTCTGCAATGTTATTGACAACCATATCCTGTGTCAAAGAACCTCAAGCTCTGTTGTCTGAGCCAGGATGTGAGAACAGAGTTCCTTGACACAGCAGGGTTAGGGAGGGTTTCCAAATCCCCTCTGGAGCAGAAAATCCCTGTTTGATCCTATCAAGCATCATAAAGCCACCTGCTGTGGGCATGAATGCTGGGGAGGGTGGGGTCTCTGGCCAACTCAGGAAAGATCCGAGTTCTGAGCTTTTCACTTGTGTATAAATAAATGTGTCTAAACGTTACATGCTTCCCATTTGCCTAGTGCTGGAAAATTTGATAAAGGGTGCAGAAATTGAGCAAATAGTTCTGCAAGGGGGTGTAGAAAGTTTTCCTTGGCCTCAGACTCTGGGCTGTCTTGCAACTAGTTCCTTGGAAGTCTGTGTAATTTACTGAAGGCTGGATGAAAACCAATTCTAGGTTTTCCATGATGCCTCTGGTAGTGTTGGCTTAGCTTGAGCTCTGTGGGCAGAGACTGTCAAAGAGGCAGCTCTGCTCTAAACTTCTTGTTATTGTTCTCTGTGGAAACTCACAGAGAACTCTGACAAGTTTCTGAGACCCCAGGTTGTTTTATGTTGAACACTGCGCTATTGAGTAAAGACTTGGAGTTCTCTTTATGAGTTAGAACATTGTGGCTTTCCTTTTACAATTCTCTGTAAAGAGCTCTCCAGATTTGGCTAAAAATGTGTACACTTTATGACTATACATTGTGGTACAACCATATATTCAGTTTAGAACAAATAAACACACTTGAACTTATAAACAGATGAAACTCGGTTTGGTAATATTTATAATTTGTTTTAATTTGACGAGAAAAGTAGTGTATGCCCAATCCTGTCACGTAGTCAATGTTCATCTCTGGGACTGAGCACTGTTTCTATGTTTTGGATAGAAACATTAATGATTTGTGAGTTTTAAACGTCCCCTGGGAGATGGCTCTAGCACTGTTGTGTTGCATGGGATATTGGAGGCAATTTCATATGTGCACATATAGTTAGAGGTTTGTGAGGTGTTTGATTTATTTTTTGGCTACGTGTAGATAGTTTCATTATCCCAAATGTGTATTGATGAGAAAATTCAAACTTTTTCATCTCAGCTCCTATTTCAAAAGCGCCTGTGTCTATTTTTTTCTTTGCCTCTGTTAACTGGCTCTGAGGCAGGCATCCTAATGCCTGTTTCCCCTGAGCCAAGATCACATCTTGTGTTTTAGCTGCAAGCTAATAGCCTGTCAGGAGTATGGAAATATATATCTGGGGTTTGTGATTCTGCATAGAATTGGGATTTCCAGGAGTGCCTGTTGGAGAACACTGTGCTCTGTGCTTCTCATGTCTTAATGTTGGTTCTTAATGTTAATTCAAAGCAGCTGTGGAAGACCCAGTTGTTCCTAGAAGTTGCTGTCTCTATCTTTCACATTCTGCAATTTTATATGCACATAATTCTGTGAAACTTAATGAAATTTCTGTGAGTATTTGTGTTTTGGAGAATGCTCTTCATAACTCTGATTTCATGCAAAAAGTTACTGCCACATAACTGGGGAGGTGGTATCAATTGTGCAGTACTGGATTCAAACATCAACTCTGTTACTAGTTGGGTGAGCTTGGAAAAATCTCTTAACCTTTATGTCCTTTGCTTTCTTGATCTGCAAAATGGAGAGGAAAATGATCTTGATTTGGAGTCTTCCAGTGGTCTACAGTATAAGGATGGAATACTTTCAGGGTCTGCTCCAGTTACAGTACCAGGTTATAAGGATTGTACCGTCTTGTTTTAAAAATGATATGAAGTTAAACTCTGAAGCACTTAGAACAGGTCAAGCACATAATAAGCTTTTAGTATGCATTAGTTACTACTATTACCATAAAATATTAATTCTCAACTCAAGAAAATATTAATTCTCTGCTTCTGATAGTGGACAGAACTCTAATTAAATCTAATGTATGCCTACTGTGGGAAGCTCACTTTTTTTCCGCTTTGCTAGAGCAATAAATACATCAAATGTTAAAAAAATCATCAACCAACCAAGCAATCAACCAAAAAACCAATCCAGATTCTAAAGCAGGAGAATGACAATCGTATTTACCACTAACACAAATTTCACAAAACACAATCTTAAAGAGTCAATTCAAACTTCCAATTTAATACTCTCCCTTCAGGAAGGGAGAGTATTACTCTCTTACAGCCTTCAAAAGACAGAAATTCCCTACCTGACCGTGGTCTTTGTCAATGTTTTTGGAAGCGAAATGAAATAAGTATGTTTTAGAATGAAATATGGGATGACAAATTTCCCCCTCTGCAGTTTTTCCATTGGTTCCTACCAATTGCAGCATCTTGGATTAAGAAGCATTCCTTCTATTTGTCCTGACATCTGGAGAATAGGCCGCAGATTTTCTCAGGCCTCCATCCTGGAATTTAACAGCTATCACTATATGGAAATCCTTCTTAGAGATAATCTCCACTGTTGCGATTTAAGACCGTTTCTTCTTAGCCACTCTTCCCTGCTCATCCTTTGAACAACAGCCATGTATGGACTTGAACCTCACAGTCCTCTGTCACACAGGGAAGAATGCCAGTGATCTTGAATAAGACTCAGTTTTTGTGTTGCTGGAAGGAAGAACAATATCTGGGTATCTGAGGTTGGTTTTGTTTCCTTTATTTTCTCAACATCTTTGAGCTTTGTTTGAAATGCAAACCCTAATTTTAAAAATTCTGCTGTTGGATATATCATTTGAAATGTAGAAACACTGAAAAAATAAACATAATAGAAATAACTTTCAACAATTAATAATTTTAAAAATACATGGTTTCCTTTGTCTCCTCTATGGTTTTGAAATTTAACAATGGGATATTTGTCATCATTGTGCAGGTTGTTTTTCAGTACAGTGTAGAGTGACTGTTCTTATTTTATTTCTAAATTTTTGTGCCTGCAGTGTATGTGCGTGAGCTATGGTCTTGGGGCCTAAACAGCTCTGGGTCTCATGGATAGCCAAAGGAGTGCATTTCATGCTTTCCCTTTCCACAATGTTTATTCTGTTAAAATAAATTCAACTTATGATGTATCATTGGTTGTAATTATACCATTCACATAAAAGGTAAATAATTTCAAGTAAAATTAGAATGGCATTTTTGTAAATCCTTGTACTTTCCTCATTGACTTTCAAATTTTCCTCTTTCCTAATTTCATCCTAATTTTCTCCAGGCCCAAGGACATTAAACACATCCATCAACTTTTCTGGAATCGAGTTTCTCTGGATACCATTTCTAATTTGGGGGCTTGCAGTTATTTTTTTCCAAGTGTAAAAATGGCTTCAACTTTCCGTAGTAAGGGAAATCTCAGATTTCCTCTTCCATACCCCTAAGTATATGCATTTTAATTTTCTATGTCTTGTCACTGTTATGATAAAAAAAGAACAATAGAGTTTGAAAATTTTCAGTGATTGCAATTTTCTAATTAGAGGTTTATTTTCTTACATGGTTCTTTCTTTGAATATCAGCTGTCTTTTTTAATTAGAGTATTCATCACAATATGCATCAACTATTTATATTTTCTAAATAAATAGTCCTTAATCACCAATTTTGTACCTTGGTCTCTTTAAAGACAGTCATATAGGTATCATACCCACCTTTTCCTCTAGAATATATTATAACCTGAATAAATCCTGGGCCTTATGTGACCAAGTTTCAGGACAGTGTAACATTCAAAGAAACAACCAAAAGCAAATGAAACTTTAAGTTTGCTTGCAGTCCTCAGAACACATTAAAAGAGATTCAGTTTACAGATCCTAGCCACATCGTCTAAGGTTCTCCCGTCTCCACTTCCTCACTGCTGCAGCCCATCCAGAGCCCTTGTTCTCCCCTGCCTCCTTCCCACTACTCGCCAACACTGTCCACTTTTCTTTGCCTCTTGTATTCTGTTTTTCTAGTTGTGCCTCTTTCTTCCCATTCTCCTGTTTCTGTATCACAGGAATCCAGGAGTCAAGTTGGCGTAGACAAAGAAGAGAAGCTGATCAGGCAAAGACAAAATTATCCTTACTGGGAAGCGGAGGCCTTGAGGTTTCACAGTGAGGCTGCAAATACTCAAGTAGTAATAAACTCTGTCTCTGTCACCAAAGCATTTTTACAAAGAACACCAGGATTTAATGCAGCTATTAAAGTTCTTGTTTTACTTTGTTGAATTTTCCAAAAGAGGCAACCTGTCCACAGTTCTGAAGGCTGTGGCAATGGAGTGTGCCCTCAGAGAAACCTCAGGAGATAAAATCACAGCCTTCTTCTAGAACGATCTTATAACAGCTAGAGGGGCAAAATACATTTTTAAGAGTTGGAGTCTATTCCATCTTATAAGGATGGGGGATTTGCCAGGACTCCATGCCAAGATTTTCCAGAATTTCTTTCTAGGAGTAGCTAAAGGAGGGAGCCGGCTGGGAGGGGATAGCTGGGGAGAATGAAGCTTGAGTTTGAACAGCACTTTATGTAAGATGGAGAGAACATCTTTTCTCACAGCAAAGTATTAGGAGTGGAGATGGGGGTGGGTAATCAAGATCAATGGTGTCAAAACCTCAGCCCTCCAATCTACTCCTGGAAGCTCCCACTGCTCATGTGTGAAATGTCTGCAGACCAGGAGACCTTCTTGCATTTAGTATGCCCCAGGAAATGGGTCGTTTTATAATTCTTGTGGGGTTCTTTTTGTAGTGTTGTTTTTTAGTTTTTTAAAAAAATTCCTTCTTCCTATTCAGAATCACTATTAACAGTGGTGTGTGACTTTTCAGACATTGTGTGTGCATACATCCACACACACAGTTTTATGTTGTTTTTTATTTTTTTTAATTAATTTTTTTTTTTGAGACAAAGTCTTGCTCTGTTGCCCAGGCTGGAGTGCAGTGGTGCTATCTCAGGTCACTGCAACCTCTGCCTCCTGGGTTCAAGCAATTCTCCTTTCTCAGCATCCCTAGTAGCTGGATTACAGGCATGCACCACCACACCTAGCTAATTTTTTAATTTTTTGTAGAGACAGGGTTTTGCCATGTTGGCCATGTTGATCTTGAACTCCTGGCCTTAAGTGATTGGGCCACCTTGGCCTCGGAAAGTGGTGGGATTACAGGCATGAGTCACTGTGACTGACCATGTTTTTAAACAAAAAAAAAAAATTGAGTTTATATTTATACTTCGATCTGAAATTTGCTTTTTTCAATTTACAGTTTGTCATGAATATCCATGTCAGAATATTTAAATGTCCTTTTTTTTGAGACAGTGTCTCACTCTATCACCCAGGCTGGAGTGCAGTGGTGCAATCTTGGCTCACTGCAACCTCCGCCTCCCAGATTCAAGCCATTCTCCTGTCTCATCTTCCCAAGTAGCTGGGATTACAGATGCCTGCCACCACACCTGGCTAATTTTTGGTATTTTTAGTAGAAATGGGGTTTCTCCATGTTGGCCAGGCTGGTATCGAACTTCTGACCTCAGGTGATCCACCTGCCTTGACCTCCCAGAGTGCTGGGATTAAAGGTGTGAGCCACTGCACCCGGCCTAAATGTACCATATTTTTTTAAAACAGTCATTTAATTCCGTTATACAATGATGGAATCTTGTACACAATAATTCCCCATTGTTGAATATATAGGTTTCTTCCAATTTTGCACTGTGTTTACAATACTGCAGTGAATACTCTGGTATATATATTTTTGACACATTTGCCTTAGTGATTCTATACTGTTGATTTCTCTTCTTGTAGTTTCTAGGTCAAAGAGTGTGCTTTCAAATTTTTAATTGCTGATGCTACAACCCACCCCCTCCAACCTACCTCCCCAAAGTTAAAAACCCTTTGTCCCAAAAGGCAGGGGCCCTAATCTGGATTCTGTTGCTATTTAGTTATACATGTTGGGCAAGCTGCTTCTTCACATCTCTGTGAAATGAGGAAAGTGGAACAGAAGTTGACCTCTGTGTTCCAATGTCCCATGGAGTCTTTACCTTTACAAATTGATGTTGCCAAATTTCAGATAATTATTTAGGGCTATTTCAAACTCATGTGAAAATTTGCTCTTTAAAAGATTGTTGAGAGCAGAGCTAATTTTTTTTTCTGATTAAGCTTTGATTAATGAACAAATCCATTAACCTCCTATAAGATTCTTTTGACATATTCAAGCTGTGACTTTTTCTTTCAGTTTTTTGAAAACTGAGAGCCACCACTGAGCAAACTCCCAGTTAGGCCAGATTTTGTTTTATTTTGTCCAGTTCAAATCAGTGTGATAGCTGTGTGTTTATGCGTGATCTTAAATGTTCCCCAGTCCTGGGACAGGGTACATTTGATCTGTTGGCTGATGAGCAGATTTGGTTTTAATCAAGTTCCAAGTCAGATAACAGCACTCATGTGATAGTGATCTTTCACTTAAAGGCCATGTTTTGTTCACTGAACCTTGTAAAAATCAAATACATAAATAAAATGAAGAGGTCAGGAAAGATGGTTTGTTTCCTTGCAACCTACTGCTTATTGAAGGCTCAGGGCCAAAAGAAAAGGAAAGTAGAATGATAGGGATTTTGTTATTTACTGTACTTAACTGAATAAGTCTGCAGATGTCTGGAACGATCCTGTATAAAACATCCTATTCACCAATTCTTAAGAGACCCTCAAGGAAACAATTCGGGTTTAATGCAGGAAATATCAAAGTAGGCCAGGCGCGGTGGCTCACGCTTATAATCCCAGCACTTTGGGAGGCAGAGGCGGATGGATCACTTGAGGTCAGGAGTTTGAGACCAGTCTGGCCAACATGGTGAAACCCTGTCTCTACTAAAAATACAAAAATTAGCCATGCACGGTGGTGGGCACCTGTAACCCCAGCTACTCGGGAGGCTGAGGCAGGAAAATGGCTTGAACCCAACAGGCAGAGGTTGCAGTGAGCCAGGATTGTGCCACTGCCCTCCAGCCTGGGCAACAGAGTGAGACTCTCAAAAAAAAAAAAAAAAGAAAAAGAAAATATCAAAATGAAGATTTGAAATCTGTTCACAGCAATACAGATACGGTTGAGAATTTTGCATTGATAGAGTACTTTGAGGTCCACTCTGCAAAATATTATTTGTAAATAATTTTGTTTGCTAATTAGTCAAAGGTGTGAAACCCGGTGTTAAAATTGTGATCTTGGCTGGGTGTGGTGGCTCACACCTATAATCACAACACTTCGGGGGGCCAAGGCAAGTGGATCACCTGAGGTCAGGTCAGGAGTTTGAGACCAGCCTGGTCAACATGGTGAAACCCCATCTCTACTAAAAATACAAAAATGAGCTGGATGTGCTGGCACACACCTGTAATCCCAGCTACTCAGGAGACTGAGGCAGGAGAATCGCTTGAACCTGGGAGGCAGAGATCACACCCTGCACTCCAGACTGAGAGACAATAAGACTCCATCTCAAAAAAAAAAAAAAATTGTGATCTTTCTGTGATGCAGGGTCCTGACTAGGCTGACTACTGCACATCACAAATAAATTGTTCCTACTTATAGTTAAGGTGCCAAAGAGTGGCATTAATTTGATTTTTTTGATTTTTAAATAAATTGGAATTAATTAAAAATTATCTTAATGTCATTTGGAATCACTTGCATCCTAAGTGGGAGAGAAGGGGATGGCCATTGTCCTGCTAAGTCCTGCGGGCCTCCAGGCCTTTGCACAAGCTGTTTCCTCTACTGGGAGTGCTGTTCTCACAGCTGGTTCCCATTCTTCCTTAAGTTACCAGGTTCTGTGTCACCTGCTTAGAGAGGCCTTCCTTGAGCACACTACCTAAGGAGAACCCCTCCCTTTTATTCTTTATCTCAGTCTCTTGTTTCCATTATTGCCCATGCACATTTATTTTTATTCATTTTCTGCATGTGTTTTAATTTTTAGAATTTTAACAGCTTTATTGAGATATAATTCACACACCAGACAGTTTACATGTTTAAAGTATACAATTTAATAGTTTTTAGCATATTCACAGATACATGCAACCATCATCATAATGGTAGGCAATTTTCATCGGGTCAAAAAGAAATGCTATACCCTTTAGCTATCAACCCATCATACCCCCATCACCTCTCCAGCCCTGAGCAACCACAGATCTACTATCAGTCTCTGTGGATTTCCCTATTCCAGTCTTTCATATGAATAAAATCATATAATATGAGGTTTTTGTATCTGGCTTCTTTAACTTAGCCTCATGTTTCTAATGTTCACCAGTGTTGTAGCATGTATCAGAACTTTATCCCTTTTTATGGCTCAATATTTCACCATATGGTTATAGTGTGTTTTGTTTATCCGTTTGTCCATTGATGGACATTTGGGTTGTTTGTACTTTTTGTCTATTATGAATAATGCTGCTGTAAGAATTTGGGTACAAGTTTTTATGTGAACATGTGTTTTCTTTTCTCTGTATCCTATATCTAAAAGTGGGCTTGCTGGGTTGCTTATATATATTTTTGGATGTCTCTTTTACCAGAGTAGAAACTCTGTAAGAGCAGGGACCACATCTGCCTTGTCATTCTTACTGCTACAGAACCTAGCATTCTGCCTTACAAAATAGGTGATTTGCTAGTGACTTGATGAACTTTTGGGTAAACTGACATGCATTGCAACTACCAGCCATCTGGCACGGTGCTGGATTGCCTATATTAGATATGGCCTGAAGTAGGTACTGTGCCAGAAATGTCAGCCCCAGCACCAACATCCTCGCACTTACTAACGGAACTAGCCCTGCCACCCCCTGCCTATTTCACACCGCACAACTTAACTCCAGCAGCATAACTTCACCCTTAAGCCATAACAGATTAGCCCAAAGTTGGGCAACCAGCACAAATATAGCCTATTACAAACCACTCAGTATCCTTTGAGGTAGAGCAAAACGCTCTACCCAAACAGGGAATTACCAAGCCTATCATATCTTGTTTTTAATAATCCGAAACCTAGTAATTTGAATATATAAGAGGTAGGTAAGACTTAGCGGGAGTAGTTTACAGGTCATCAGGTGGAGGGAAGCTGGTAGGTCATGATCGTGGAAGTTATACACAACCAGAATGATGAGAAAGCAGGACCCAGAAGATAAAAAAAATGTACTTATAGAATGAAGACGAGCAGCAAGGGAGAAGGAGGATCTGGGTCAAGGTGATGACAAGCCAATGACAAACTGTATACACTCCTTAGATTCTGAACAACATGAGGCTTTTTCTTTTTCTGAGGCCTTGTTGTTTAGCATTTCCTGTATGTCTTTGAAGGCTTGGCCTCATGATCGAAACTTCTGTGTCCTCGTTGCCAAGTGTATTTGTACCAACCACTTCATCTCACAAAATCCTGCCCTATTATTCGAGGTTACTTGAGGTGAGGCTTTCTTCCTTGCAACCTGAAAAGCTGATTTTAAAACTTTCAATATTAACCACATTTTACAGAAGATGAAACCAGAGCTCATGTTTTAGGAAAGTGAAGGTTGTGGAATTCAGATCCAGATGTATCTGACTCCAAGGTCCAAGCTTTTTACCCTCTACCATGCACCCAGATGTATTTCCTGACTCATTCAGGAGTTTAACTTCACTTGTGATAGCAACGTGCTCCCATCAGCTAAATGAACCAGCTTGGAAATAAGTGTATTAATGAATTTCTTCACTAAAATTTAAAAATGCCTTTGTATTAATGCATAGCTAACTCCTGAGTTTCCATTATTGACAATAACTTAGAACGAGTTTGTATATGAAAATGTGTTTGTAGCATACATTTGCCTTCATTATCTCCATCAGTTCACATCACTTTGAAATTAAAATCAAATGAGATCATGACACATACCTGTCAGTGACATGCAAATTAAAAATTCTTGGCAACATAGGTTAATGATTATTTTTGAGATTTTTATCTCTTTTACTAACTTTCTCCTCTTGTTTTATTACACCTGGGTTCTTATTGAAGGAAGAGACTCTGATAGAGGATATTGTTAGTGGAGAAAAGGAAGCTTGGCAACTTCCGTGAAATGATGTGCCTTAAAGAGGAAGGAATTTACAGTAATGCCTCAGGGAGCCCAGTGCTTAGGCAATAGTCTTCAAATTGGTGAATATCTCAGATTGGTGTTGTGTTTTACATGATACTGCACTACAAAGGTGCTAAACAACAAGTGATTTTTCTACAGATAGGGGATCTCTAGGCATCTCAAGGATTGGAATCAAATTTTTCAAAGGGACACACACACACACACACACACATTTTACCCACACATTCCCATACTGTATATACACACCCACAGTCCTTTGTAGACATGCTGCCAGTATCTCTCTAGACTAAAAGTAGCAAACGTTCTCTGCAGTTTTATTTTTGAATTATGTTGCTAACCTTTAGAAATGGGGATATTTCATATAAAAATCCAAGTTGTGGCATTATTGAAAAATTGCAATTCTGGCAGTACTGGGCCTACATTTCCCTATAGCAATATTTGTCTGAAGCTGAGTGGAGGCTGTTCCTAACAGCCGCACAGGCTCTCTAGTTCATCATTGTCCCCATAATTCACTGTTGTCGTATATTCAGCTGGCTGCTTTACCATACGTCACGTGCTTGGCCCACGGAGACATTTAATCTCTGATTAAGAACCCAGAGTTCCTGGGCAGGCGAGGTGGCTCATGCCTGTAATCCCAGCACTGTGGGAGGCCGAGGTGGGTGGATCACCTGAGCTCGGGAGTTCAAAACCAGCCTGGGCAACATGGCAAAACCCTGTCTCTACTAAAAACACAAAGAATTAGCCAGGTGTGGTGGCACGCACCTGTAGTCCCAGCTACTTGGAAGGCTGAGGCAGGAGAATCGCTCGAACCTGGGAGTCAGAGGTTACAGTGAGCCGAGATCGCACCATTGCACTCTAGCCTGGGCGACAGAGAGACTCTGTCAAAAATATATATATATGGAATCGGAGCAGTTGAAGGTAATCTGTAGCTGTTTGACCATATTCTGAGACATGGCTGTCGACCTCAGATGTGTATCAACATTTCCTGTGGAGCCTTCCAAAAATCTACCTTTTATCACCTATTTCCCTGCTCCCCTTTCAGATTCAGTATGTCTACAGTGGAGTCAGGGAATCTGAATGTTGAAAAAGCTTCCCATTTAGTTCTGATTTTGAGTAAGATGGAGTAAGCACACTTCATCCACAGTCTTCCCCATTGTATGTGGCTATAAAGTCTAGAACAAGATGTATGAAATAAGCTATTTGAGGACTCTGAAAAAGTAAATAATAGGAGATAGATTGGAGATGAAGACTAGAATTTAAGACAACAGGGAACTGATGATGAGTTCCTCTTTTGTCTGTGTCCAGTATTCTTCCGCTTGAACCCAACATAGCCTGTAACCTGGCAGCAGGCATGAGTGTAGACAGGGAGAACTCCAGAAAAGTCCTCTAGTTCTGTTTCAAGGAACTTAACAGTCAGAGAGTGTCTCTCTGATACTCTGAACTAAATTAAAGATATTTTGAATTAAATTAAAATGAAAATACATCAAAATTTGTAGGATGCCGATAAAACATTGCAAAGTATGTTCCCTGACCATAATAGAATTAGACTAAAAAGTAATAACTGTGTATGTTTGGGAGAGGAGGGAGAGATTCCTCATTTTTCATTTTGGTTTTTTTTTCCCTTTCTTTTCTTTACTTTCTGTGCCATAGCTCCCAAACAATCCAAGGTAGCCAAAAAGAGCCTAAAACTTGGAGGGAGGAAAGTCTTCATTGCCACTTGGAGAAGTGGTGGTCCCAAGAGACTAGGGGGAAACATCGTTGCCTCTTTTTCTTCTATGTTTTCCTACTGATTAACCCCACTTTTTTCAAAACATGGGCAGGCTGAGCATGGTGGCTCATGCCTGAAGTCCCAACACTTTGGGAGGCTGACATGGGCAGATTACTTGATCCCAGGAGTTCAAGACCAGCCTAGGCAACAAAGTGAGACCCTGTCTCTG